>NC_053158.1:146211264-146577098 GCF_016835505.1 Polypterus senegalus
AGGGGTATGAAATGCATCAACACCCACCCCCCTGAGCCAAAAAATGACAGGGAAACCAATGACATATTTGTTGTTGGGGATGCTCACCCTACTAACCAGAAAGACAGAAAAGGAGAGTGAACACATGGATTGAAAACCAAGGGTGGCAATGTTTTCTGGCTGCTATACGGCACACTTTCCCAGGAGGGAGCTAACAGCTTCAAGGATACCTGGAGCCACCAGAGAGAATTCTAGGGAGGCAATTTCAGTAAATCTGTTATGGTCGCAGAATCAGCCTCAGTCTGGGGTATAAAGCCACCTTCTTTTTACAGTTCCTTATAGTGTGGAGTTGAGAGGCGAGTTGGGGTAAATGCTCTATGGGCGGGAAAAGAAGAGCAATAGAAACTCAAGAACAGAAAGAATGTGAGAGAGAAGGGAGGAAAAGGATGCTAATGTGGTGCTTGTGGTACCAGTTTTTGGTGAGTGGACAGGTGGATGAGCAATCCCGCAGGTGGCATGGGGTGCAAAGTCAGTTTATAAAGTTCAAGAGATGCACCATGTTTTGTTCTGTATTTGTTGCTTTGTGGTACTCTTTTGTATGCCCTTCTCTTTTGGATTTTTGGGTATAATAAACACCCTATGCTTTGTATTTTGCCCATTTTTGTCTTGTTATGGGATTTGGAGAGCACCTCTTACTGTTGCAGCAGTAAACTTTCTCTTCTGTATATCTCTAGTTGTGCAATTAAAACTCAGTCTGCTATTAAAAAAGCACATCTTCTCCTTCATTCTGATTTTCTGAAAAATTGAGAGTAGATACATAATTAGTTTCCTTTACAAAACAGTTATATAGGCTAAAAGTCAGCATCCATGCATCCATTTTCAGGATCCTCTTAAACCATTTTTAAAGTTGTGGGGGCCAGAAGTCATCCCAACAGCACAATTACACACACAAATTCCACACTCAGCCACACTGCATCAGTTATTTAAATGTATCTTCCAGATATGACAAACAAAAACACACTCACTAAGCAGGAGCATGCAAACCCTGCACTGTCTGGCATTTGATAATTTATCCAAAAATTGTGAATTTGGGAGCTATATAGATGTTTACAATTTCTTATGTTATTACATTATAGTGTAAACTAGAGGGCTTACCCCCTGCTCGCTTCACTCACCAACCCCCTCTGGCCTGTGCTACTCGCCAGCCACTTCAAGTCTCTGCCGCTCGCATTGTGAAGAGGGGTGCTGAACGCACCCCAAGGTGATGTGGTCACTCTTACGAAACCCCCTCTTAAATGGTGATACAATGGGAAACAAATACAGTTTTTTTTTACCTCCTCTTTGCTCAATCAGCTGCTTGTTTGCTGCTGCTGCTGTTACTGTGTCGCATGATCTGCATCTTGTGCAGCACTTCGAACATTTAAAAGCCTGTATAGCAGCTGTCCTACTCTTTATCTTTTATTTCCAGGCCCTGGGCATGGTTAAATCTCTTGGCACAAAGTCTCATCTCGCGGGACGTGAGTTCTTGATATTTTTTAGTTTATAATTTAAAAACGGAATAAGAATCTGAAAATCTAACAACATCACATTAAAGTTCAATAAATTCTGAAAAGAATGATACCAAATATATATATGTAGGTTTTAAAATAAGCCCGATTTAAAACGTGACAAAAAACATCACATAAAATCGTTGCACAAAATTGTTGCATTTTTAGGCTTAGGATTTTGTATATAGAGAGTAGATTCCTACCTGTTTGTATGTTTGTTTTTAATTATTTTTTACAAAGCAGGAAATACAGAAATCTTTCATGTCATGTCCTTTAAATTTCCTGTAGTAAATAGAACATATACAAATTAGCACTGGTGCTTGTTAGTTAACTTGCATACATTTTCCAAGAACATCATTAAGCAGGCAAACTTTTTTTCCATCCATCCATCAATCCATCCATTATCCAACCTGCTATATCCTAACTACAGGGTCACGGGGGTCTGCCAAAATTAATGTTTTTTCTTTATTAATCATTAATTTCAGATGACCTAACCTGCCTCTCCCACCAGCGTAATTTGCACAAATGACTTTGTATTTCCTTATATAAAATTATGGAATACAAAATTGGATTAAGCAGTTTGCAAATGTTATGTTACTCTATTAACAAATGTTTACATTAACAGCCTTGACAGGTCTTTGGTATTTTTTCCTGATTAAACTCCTTTGCTTTCTGTAATATAATAATGTTCTGTTTTGCTATTCACCTAATACATCCAAATCTTCTCAATCAATAACCATGATATGCACTATATACGCAGTACATAGTATATTGCATGCCCACTGTATGTGTTTAACAGTACACACTATACATTCTGTTAGTTTATCCCACCTATTGTGTATCATTAACATGGCTAGATATTGACTAATAGTTTTAATGTGCTTTGTTATTTTATATTTTTTGTATAGTTTCCTTTAATTAGCAAAAGTATTAAAGGCAAATTATCTTTGTAACAGTCAAGAAACTAAGCATTTGTGGATACATTCTGCATAAGTTTTGAATTAAAAGTGACACCACACCTCTCCTTTTGTAGTACTGTTGGACTCAAACCTTTTATCTGTATACATCCAGTTACTCAATCACTCTCCTGATATTGATTGCAGCTTCATAGTGAGAGGTGAAATTCATGCCTCATTTATCTTTTTTAATCTTAGACACCTAGTTTAATGGAAAGTGGAAACATTAAAATCTTCATCGACAGAGTACTGATTTTTAATATATCCGTGTCAACTATGTTGCAGAGGAGGACCACCAGTAATATCAGATGGACCACAATATTCAAAATGATGCTGTTACTGTTGTTCATGATAACATTAGGTACAAAATCATACAGCAACATACAATACTGTATTTTATATAAACCTTGTCAGCTATAATAAATCCTGCTACTGTATTCCATCCATTCGTTTTCTGAGTCATGAAGAGCCAGATGCAGTCATGGCAGCATCAATTTCAACACAGGACTTAACCCTGGACAGGACATTTATGTACTGTATGCACACTCATTCACTCCTATCCAGTTTAACATTCCAGTCAACCTACTGTAAATACACTGTCCTGGTAATTTAATATTGTCATTCATGTACATATTTAATTTATTTAGCTTATTCTCGGTAGTTTATTGGTGAAATGAGTGCTGCAGCTAACAGTTATGGGGAGAGTATGTACCTCCCATGTTGCCCACTCCATAGTTGTTCCTTATAAGTTAATATTTATGTGTGCTTGAGTGTGCTCTGTGAACCGAGACAACATCCAATGTTTATTTGTTCATTGCTGCTGAGATATGCTCCAAAAAATTATGCAATTGTTACTGACACCAGTTAATGACATGGAAAGTGTGTGACAGAGCAGAAATGTAAAGATGGAGGAGTGAGAGTGGGAAAAAACAGCAATAAATTGTCACCTAATTTTCACATTGTGATATTTATGTGTCAAAACAAACTGTTTATGAAATTAAGCTTCCAAAACGTTTCTTATTACTACCCACTTCTTATAGGCACAATGTCTATTAAATCAGGGTGATAACTAGCAAAAGTAGATCCCTTTTTCAGAAAAAAAAAGCTTAATGAAAAACCAAAAATTTTTTTGCATTCAGTTTGCACATGTGCATGGTCACATCTCCAGCATATCCCAGAAAATGTCTGATCTACTAATCTTCTGAAGTATTTTCTTTTGTTTCCTTAAAATATTACATTTTTCATGCAAGAAAATGTTTTATTCACTGCCCTACAATAATCTCCCTGTACGTTTTATAAGCCCGCTCATTCCAGTATTTGACTGACTAAGCCAACCCTACCAGCAATAAATGCAAGGTAGTAATCAGCCCTGTATGAGATGCCCTGTTCATACAGACCTAATTCAGATTCTCCAGTTGACCTGTTGTTATACATTGTGGGAGGAAACAGACGCCCTAAATGAGTCTAGTCTTAGTGACTGAGAGTGAGCCCTTTGGATGAACTGTTACTCTGTCCATTGCTTTTTTCACCTTTCTCCTAGTGCTGCTGTTTTAGGCTCAAACTCTTGTTATCCTTGTAAAAGACAAGTTCTGAAAGCTGATGAAGAAATGGATTCATGTTTTTAATCTAGTTAAACGTAATACTATACAGTATAATTATATTTAGGCAAAGTGCACTACAAACATCTCTAAATTGTTTTATCCCATGAGCTGCAAGAAGCTTAAGACAAAAAACATGAATTGTTCATTTTCTAACATTTGCAGTATGTCATTGCAATAATGCAATAAATACATAATTTTGTTGAAATGCAATCTACTCTATATATATAAAATTCTCAGCCTAAAAGTGCAACGATTTTGTCCAATGATTTTATGTCACGTTTTGTGTCACGCTTTAAATCAGGCTTATTTTAAAACCTACATATACTAATTTCAGATTTAATCAAACTTTAATGTGATGTTGTTAGATATTCAGATTCTTATTCCGTTTTTAAAGTATAAACTAAAAAATATCAAGAACTCACGTCCCGTGAGACGAGACTTTGTGCCAAGAGATTTAACCACGCTCGGGGCCGCAAATAAAAGACAAACAGTAGGACAGCTGCTGTACAGGCATTTAAATGTTTGAAGCGGTGTGTGAGATGCAGATTACGTGGCATGGCGGCAGCAGCAGCAAGCCAGCAGCTGATCAAGCAAAGATGAGATAAAAAAAAATGATGGGATTGTGGTGGATGTTACAATTGGTTGTTTTATTAATCTGCTTTTGCATGATTGTTTGTATTGTGTTTATTTTAATGCTTTTTTGTCCAGCACTTTGGCGTAACCTCTGTTGTTTTAAATGTGCTTTTATAAATAAGTAATCTAATCTAAAAACAAAAAAAAAACTATTTGTTTCCCATTGTATCACCATTGAATAGGGGGTTTCGGAGGAGCGACTGCATTTCCTTGGGGTGCGTTCAGCCCCCCTCTTCACAATGCGAGCGACAGAGATGTGAACTGGCTGGTGCATAGCGCAGGCAAGGGGGGTTGGCGAGCATCTCCAACCAGGGGCAGGGGGCGAACCCCCTAGTAATGCAATAAATACATAATTTTGCTGAAAATTGTGATATCTGGCCCTCTTTTATTTACAGGCCTGTTTAAGATGAACAAAGCAAGTTTTCTTGTTTTTCATTGAGTCCTTTTTTTGATATGGGTATTCAGTGTATCTAAACTCAAATCTAGCCCCTGTGTGAGCATGTGTGTATGTATGACTGGGCTCTGCTGTGAACTGGTGCCCTGTCTAGGACTGCTTCTTGCATTGTACGCAGTGCTGCTGGGACAGGATCCGAGATAGGCACTGACTTGGCTTAAGTGGGTTTGAGAATGTTACTGTTATACTGCTATGACACAGGAATTGTGGAAAGATGGTCCTTAAATAGAATCAGACCTTTTAGGATATTACATTTTTTATAGTAGCTAATGAGGCACTGATAAGGTTGAGGATGGAGTAGTAGGATATGGAGTGTATGCTTAAAAAAACACATACTTATTATAAGTGGTAACTATTGTTTAATGAGAATGGTAAATATTGCCTTTTGTTGTGCAAAGCTTTAGACTTAATTTCAAAAATAAGCAAGAAGGACCCCAAGATAAGATATAAAATGAGGCAGAGGATTTCACTTTCTTTTCTTAAGACTATGAAAAAGGAAATGTGCCTCCTTATTAATGAATCAAATAAATAAAATAAAAATCAAAAGATTTATGATGAGTTAATCAAACAGAAGACAATATTTCTGCTGAGACTGTTTCCTAAAGATGTCACTTTAAAGAAAAAACTATTTTTGTAGATTTACAATAATTTTTTGGCTATGACAAATGACAATTTTGAAATTGTTCCATAAAAGAGATGTTGTTTAACAACGACCTGAATGCAGTAAATCATAGGTCCTGTATTTTTTGTGTTTTTCTTTGCACGGACAATGTATTTGTTGAACTGCTTGCTCTTTTTTAATTTGAAACTTGTCATGTGCCCAAGGTTTAAATATTTTCTCCATAAACTAATCTTTTTATAATTTGTGTTCCATATTTTTACAATATTTCACTCCCCCATAACTAGGAGGAAGTCCAAATGCTATTTTTGTTGATGTTGACGCAATAAAAATTTGAATATTGGTGCAGACAGCAGCTTGGCAATCCAAAAATATATTCTTGTGTGTTGATTGTTGGCTGCAGTTTTTCATATTCTTCCACTGTTTGCATTAGTTTGCTATAAGATCTTTAATTTTGATTAATTTAATTCAGTTTCAAATTCTATTTAATTTAGATAGTCTAAGTACATTCTGTCTGATCAAGTAATGTCTCTAAATTGCCACAGATTAAGTGGCTGTGTTTGTGTGATCATTGGATGGAAAATTGAAGCAGGCTTCAGCAGATTTTGGTTGCATGACATTTTTAATTGGAGTACTTATTGTTCAGTTATCCTGCAGTGTTTGATTTCAGAAGCTCTGTTTTAAATGAGCCATACTCTAGATGTTTGAGGGTAATTTTAGTCTGTTAAAGAAAATGTTCTTCAAATTGTTAAATCTTCCTAAAAGTTTTCTTACCTTGAAAGTATGCTTTAGACAATAATAATTGTCAACTCTTGATTTGTTCTAAAGGCCTGCTACAGCTGGAATTCACTGCTGCTAATCTTATGTTTGGTGGCAGGATTGGCACCCCAGTCACTGTAAAAACATTACTTTTGAACTAGTGTGATGCTGAGGTGTCACCCGCTGCACAGCTGCACTCTGGTCCTAATTTGGGTGGTCTTTCGTGTGGTGGGTGCAGCAATGCTCTATATCAGTGTATGCTCCCAGCCTCTCTCGTCTCTCTCTCTCTTCATTCAGCATAGCTCAATAGATTAAAATTCATTCATACAATACATACATACTGTAGGCATATACAACAAATGTTTGGTGTGAGCTTGTGTAGTTTTCCAGATCAGCTATAGAGACGCCAAACTGTAATTGAACTATTAGGAAACTGGTGAGAGTTTCTCTCCGCAGCATTCTCATCAGTTCACTGTCAGAGAACTCAAAATTAAATACTCAGGAAAGTATTTAGTACTCAAGCAGTTAGGAACTCTTTCAATACAGAGAATAAAATTACAAATGTGCAATAAATAATGAAAAAGCAAATGAAGAGCAAAAACTACCTGTGCCATTTTACATGTGTTTCATCAATACAACTTGTGTTTGGCATGTTACAGTGTAATCATACAGCATTGTGCTGGGGAAGATGATGTTCTGTTTGTTATAATCTGTTACATCTCCACTCCTAAGCATATTTGTTGTGAATCGAATATAACATTGGATTTATTTCTGTTGTAATCATGAGCCACAAATCTCCCTGAAAATCCAGTACCACCATTCTAAATTTGTCCTGATGCCAACCTTCCTTTGTGGTTGAGTTATGTATGTGTTTTTATACAGTACATATTGTAATTTTCACAGCCAACAACAGATGGAGTGTGAATGTCAAAGAAATCCTGTTTATAGCATATTCCTAATTTATTAATTTACAAGGTTTCTGACAAAACATTTTTCAAATAACAGTATATTCTGATTGAGTTTAAGTAAGCAAACTCAGCATTGAGATTATACCTCTTAGTGTTTTAGTATATAATATTTTTTGGCAAATGGCTAAAGATTAGGATATTGGTTGTTATAATAAGTTGTTCATTCACAAGAAGAGAATAAAGTCCATGATTTAGGAAGGGCATATAGCTACATCAAAAATGTGTTTTGTCACCCTTACGGTTTATAATCTTTATGGAGGTAATATTAAGTTGCAACCAAAGCTTGGATATTATGAATTTTGGGGACCTCATGTGCACATCTCTACTTTATGTGACTGATGCTATCTTTTATGGCCCAGTTAAGCTACGACCCCTATCTGTGATCATGAACTGTGTATAATGACTGAAAGAATAATATAATGTATACAAGTGATTGAAATTAGGCAAGGCTTTTACGATTGTTCATCTTATTCACCCTGTAGGCAGCTTATAAAGACCTGAAAGTGCCTCCCAATATCTGCCATTGGACTTTTACAGGGCACAATCCAGTAGGAGAAAACCCAGGAGTAATTATTGAAATTTGTGTACTGATCTGGCAACATCTGGAAATTGTTGCTTATAGAACCGTTTGCTCAACACCACCATTAATTCATCCTTCACATGGAAAAGAGATAGAAAACAGAATTGTAAAATAAACCACCCAATGGCCCTGTTTATCATGAGCAGAATAATACTTTTCTTATAATCTTTTATCTCAAAGTTGCAAAATTGTTAAATGACAAAACATAGTTCAGTTTCCATTGGCTTAAGGTTGAAAGCTTTGAGACATTACAGTGTGCACCATCTAGATAGATAGATAGATAGATAGATAGATAGATAGATAGATAGATAGATAGATAGATAGATAGATAGATAGATAGATAGATAGATAGATAGATACTTTATTAATCCCAAGGGGAAATTCACATAATCCAGCAGCAGTATACTGATACAAAGAAACAATATTAAATTAAATAGTAATAAAAATGAAAAGAATTAAAATAAAATTAATGTTCGCATTTACTCCCCCGGGTGGAATTGAAGAGTCGCATAGTGTGGGGGAGGAACGATCTCCTCAGTCTGTCAGTGGAACAGGACAGTGACAAAAGTCTGTCACTGAAGCTACTCCTCTGCCTGGAGATGACACTGTTAAGTGGATGCAATGGATTCTTCATGATTGACAGGAGTTTGCTTAGTGCCCGTCGCTCTGCCACAGATGTTAAACTGTCCAACTTTAATCCTACAATGGAGCCTGCCTTCTTAACAAGTTTGTCCAGGCGTGAGGCGTCTTTCATCTTTATGCTGCCACCCCAGCACACCACGCGTAGAAGAGGGCTCTCGCCACAACCGTCTGGTAGAACATCTGCAGCATCTTACTGCAGATGTTGAAGGATGCCAACCTTCTCAGAAAGTAAAGTCTGCTCTGAGCTTTCTTACATAGAGCATCAGTATTGGCAGTCCAGTCCAATTTGTCATCCAGCTGCACTCCCAGATATTTAAAGGTCTGCACCCTCTGCACACAGTCACCTCTGATGATCACAGGGTCCATGAGGGGCCTGGGCCTCCTAAAATCCACCACCAGCTCCTTGGTCTTGCTGGTGTTAAGGTGTAAGTGGTTTGAGTCGCACCATTTAACAAAGTCCTTGATTAGTTTCCTATACTCCTCCTCCTGCCCACTCCTGATGCAGCCCACAATAGCAGTGTCATCAGCGAACTTTTGCACGTGGTAGGACTCCGAGTCATATTGGAAGTCTGATGTATATAGATTGAACAGGACCGGAGAAAGTACAGTCCCTCGGGCGCCCTGTATTGCTGCACACAATGTCAGACCTGCAGTTCCCAAGACGCACATATTGAGGTCTGTCTGTAAGATAGTCCACAATCCATGCCACAAGGTGTGAATCTACTCCCATCTCAGTCAGCTTGTCTCTAAGGAGCAGAGGTTGGATGGTGTTGATCTATGTTACACTGTTTTGTGCAGCTCTGCTGAATCCAGGTGTACTTTACAATTGTACTGGGAACCCACTTACTTATTTGTATGTGCATCTTAGTGGCAACATCAGAAAGTGTTATAACCTTTGGAAACTGAAACATCTATGCCTTTTTCTGCTTAATATAATTGATATTTTATTCAGGTATCTCTGTCTTGACTTCTTGTTTACCCTGCTTTTGGCACACTTTTATGTATAACTGTGTATGTTTTTTTTTTTATTTTCAGAATTAATCACATATTTTTAGAAGCTATAGTCCCACTGTGACTTACTCAGGTGCACCAATCAGTTTACCCTAGGAATCCTCGCCAAAGATCTTCTCTCCCAAATGCTTCTATGTGTCTAAGCCAGAAAGCTGTTAAAGCTTACAGGATCTCACTTACCCCTTTGCTGGTCATAAATTGCAGCAAAATGATCTCTGGTGAATGCACAGATTGCATTTGGCAGTAACATCTCATCAAAATCCTGGTGTGAGTTGTATGAACAGTGCTTATGCTGGTATTGTTTTTTATTTTTGAGACTATTGTTTTACATGCACTAAAATATGCAATACTGCATTTATATTCATCAGTGTTGCTCATATCTAAAGCTCCCCATTATTTCCTTTGTATAAAATGTTCCTTATCTAGCTGATTCTGCATTAAGTTGTAATATCATTTACATCATTTAACTGTTAGATTCTCTCAACTCCTCTGTCTTTTGTCATGTTGTTTTCTGCAGCTTTCTCAAGAAGGGTAGTCATTCTGGTCTGCTTACAGATTGGAACAACTAATGACCTGTCAATGTCACCTTCTTTTTTTCTATTTTGACCTCCATTTTTCCCATTGCTTGGAGCTCTAGTTTTATTTTGAACAGGAATTTGCATGTTGCATGATTACTTCTGTGGCCAGTGTTCTCCTGTATTAACTGTTAAGTTGCATGGTGACTTTACAAGTGTCTGTTATGTATTAAGGTCTGCTTATGTTTTTATTGTTGTTTTCATTGCTTATGTACACTATTATTATCATTACCAGTAACGATAACATGCAGTGAATACACTTGACTTATGGTTTTCATGCTCTTTCTCTGTACGTTTAGCATTCGTTTGCTCAGAGGTTGATGTGCTTGCTGCTTGACTTATGGTTTTCATGCTCTTTCTCTGTACGTTTAGAATTTGTTTGCTCAGAGGTAGATGTGCTTGCTGATTCCTGAGCAGCTCTTCTTTTCTCTACCCTATCGGCCCGCTTCTTCTCCTCTTTCATCAGCATCTTTTTGAGATAAAACTGATTAAGTTAGTGTATGTGTTAAAATTACTATTTTAATTTTTCACTTAGCCTGGCACTCAAGTCTTCAGTCTGCCTCAAGAATGATTTACGATATGAAGATGTAGGGGAAGTGGCGGCAAAGGTGGTAGGGATGAGAACGGTGCCTGTACATATGCAGCCACATGGCCACCCTGCTGCATGGTGCCGAGAGTTGATTCTGCAATAAAATAAAATAAAAATAAAAACAGTAGTAAAACTCATCACCCTGAAAGTGGACAGTAGATGTCACTTAGTATATGTGTACCAAATTTCAGGTCAATAGGTCAAACGGTTTGCAAGCTACAGGTGATTTAAAATCATGGACAGCCATGGCAGGGGTGACAGATTAAGTGCTTTCTCGCACCCTTGTACCCTCGGACCACACGTCAGACACCAGATAAAAGTCCAAATAATTATTTATTATAATAATTATGTGCACAAAGCACGCTCCTCTCCACAATTCTCAAATAATAAATCACAAAAATACAATAAACCAATCCTCCACTCCCAGACGCTTAGCCACCCTGCCTCCCAACTCAGCTCGCCGTCTGGGAGCTCCCACAGTCCTTTTATATCCCCCGACCCGGAAGTGTTCCCAATCCAACAGTCCATAAGTCCTTATTCCTTCCGGGTCAGGGTAAACAATGCTTTTTCTCACCCGAAGCCGTCGCTTTTCCTATGACGAACTTCCGGGTCATAGGGCACGAAGAACTCTTGGTCCTCCCTGCAGCTCCCTCTCGTGGCCCCCATGGCATCCAGCAGGGCGGTGCATAAAAACTCCATTGTCCATGATGCCCTGCTGGTCTTCTGGGGACCTCCATTCTGCAAGGAGGGCTCCACCTGGCGGCTTGGGGGTATTGACCGGGATAAACAGCCGGCCATCCTCCACATAGGGTATTAGATAAGAAGATTATGTATTTTCTGTGATGTTTTTAACTATTTACTGCTTCTTTAAATGTCCTGATGTTCTTTCTGCTTTTTGGGTGTAGCACCCTGACATCACTCCTTCTGAGCCCTCACTCTGGCTATTTTAAGGTGACAGCTCAGATTTAGAGGTCATTACACTTGTGTTTTTGTGAAGGTATTTTGTAAGTATTGCTATGTTCATTGGGTTCTTATGGCTTTCTTGAACCATTTTGCACTGTTTAAAGGATTGTGATTTTTGGATTTCATTTCAGTTTGCTTAGGATTGCCTTTTAGGCAACTCTTTTTTTGCCTGTATTTGCTCTTCTCAGCATTTTGATTTTATTTTCTATTTTTTCCGTTAAATCCTTTCATTTATAAAAGTTCTTTGTTGCCCCTCTGTGTGCAGGTCAAGGTTTTCAGTCGTTCTTCTCTTGTGGGGCTTTTGATATAATTTTGGTGACTTTTTCCAGCTTGCCTTGTTTGGCATGTGCTAGGCCGGAAGCCTACAGTTAGCAATTTTAAGGCTAACTGGATTTCAAGTGAGTCTCCTTGGGACGGTTGGTTACATTAAGGGCCTTAATTATTATTTTAAGAGACCTGTAAAGTTTTCACAATGACAAAATAGTTGTAAGGCATCCCAAAAGCAAGCGTGCAGGCTATAATCCTAAGTTGTCTGTCCAATCAGAGGCATACTTGAAGTCAGTCAGGCCCCTGATAGTAGGCTACCTGCTACTTTTAACTGGCACGGGTCCAAAATGGGGAGCTGGCAAACCAACTAGAAATATAGTAAAAATACAACAAAAGCTCCACAAGAAGTGGGATGACTGTAAACCTTCAACTTGAGTTAAGGGGGAAACTAATAAAAAACTAAACAAAATGGAGAAAAAGCTCAAAGTGCAACAAGAAGCACAAACAAATAGCCTAAACAACCAAGTCCCAAAACATATGTCAAAAATCTTAATCCTTAAAACAGAGCTTAATAAATTAAGAACTCCAGAAAAGAACACCCAAAAATCACTTAGCTCCACAATAAAAGAATAATCTTCTGTCCCTGAGCTTTCCCAGCTCACTTATGTAGCCAAAGTGATGACTCAAGAGTATTGACTTCAGGGTGGCCACACTTCCTGGAGTTTCACCCACAAACAACAAGGAACAACAGAAATTTAAAGAGACAGAACATAATAGAAAATACGTTAAAAAACATGTATGCCACATACCAACTCAAAAACAACACACATACAAATAAAATACATAAACACACGTAACTCCATAACAATATGTGATTTGGCAGGGGTACAGACATACAGTAATGGACTTTGTGAAAGGGCAATCGAGAAAACACTGTCTGTTTGATGGGGTAATGTTGTGAGATGGCAGTCCCCATTTCTAAAGGGTTGCTTCCTACATTTCTGTGTCCAGTATTACTGGCATACTTTCTAGCTCTTCAAATACTTTCCTGGGAAAATCAGCTCAGAAATAATATTGCGTTTTACTAGAGTACAACCAATCATAAAAAAATAAAAAACTTGAATCTGATTGTGATTAAAGTTGTTTTATGCATACAATAATAAAAATGATTGATTCCCAAATGGGTTATTATCTACTATATGATAGTCAATTAGATGAGCCTAATGGGTCTTTTGTAAGTGCTCATAAAGAATTCAGCACTCTTCTAAACTGAAACCTTAAAAAAACCTAGGGTGACTGTTTTCAGAAATTTCAGTCTCTGGTTGCTATTTGTGTTTTGTTTAGTTTACTCACAATATACATTTGAACATGTTTAACTTATTGGTTAAATCCCTGTTAGTTATAATCATCAATCGGGATTTAAAAAGCCAGTCTAAGTCATAATCTCACAAAATCAAGTTTATTTCAAAAATAATGTTTCAGATTTGTTTTTACTATTTAATATGGTGTGTGACTGATTTGGTATGACATGGTACAGCGATTGTAGCAGCTGTTGCGTAGCTCTGTGTGCCAGGATTTGGTGTACTGTACATGCAAGTCAATATGTTTGTGGAATGTAGACACATTTTGCATGACTTTTTGTACTTTCTCAAAATATTTCAGTTTCTTCATACAAACTATTATTTTGAAATTGGTTCCAATGAATGAATGTGATTGTGATGTGTGTCCCAACCATTGCTGACTTATTCTTTGCACTTAGGCCTGTTCTATTTAAATTTCCCTTTCAAAACAAGAACATATGTCTAGTCTGTGAAAAGATCACTGATTGTTCTTCTGTTGCACGGTAGTTTTTGGTTTAAACCTTATCATGACGCCAGCTTGTTTTTAATGGGTACCGCCATTTTATACTACCCTCATCAGGACATGATTATCAATTGTTAGCGACATGACCACGGAAATCATCCCTCTTGATGCCATTGATGCTACAGTATATAGTCCAGCATTATGGATAATCTTTGTTCAAGTTTTTATAATGAATATTAACATTTTTTGTTAGTGATTTTTCTTTATTTTGATACCTGGTTAGGTTTTTGACCATGTTTTGGGCTTTGTTGCACATTTAGTTTGAATTTCTGATACAATACACAATACAAAACAATTTATTTTTTGTATAGCCCAAAATTACACAAGAAGTGCCGCAATGGGCTTTAACAGGTCCTGCCGCTTGACAGCCCCCCAGCCTTGACTCTCTAAGAAGGCAAGAAAAAACTCCCAAAAAAACCCTTGTAGGGAAAAAATGGAAGAAACCTTGGGAAAGACAATTCAAAGAGAGACTCCTTTCCAGGTAGGTTGGGCGTGCAGTGGGTGTCAAAAAGAAGGGTCAATACAATACAGTACAATACACAGAACAGAACAAATCCTCAATACAGTATAAAAATAAAAAATTTTAGAAGTATGGAGTAGAATTTAATAGTAGATGATATCACATAATATGATTTGGATTTGTTTAGAGTCCTGGAGACCTCATTCATCAAGCTGCCTCCTCCATTTGGCCATTCTACAGCTGAAATAGTGCTAATCCGATGAAAGGACCCCTCTTTCCCACGATTCCTGCAATCCTCCCTTATGTTTTAGTGCTAATGACTAACAACAGAGATGCAGTCTGTTCAGTTAATCAGCAACTCTAGTCAGGTTATGCTAAACTGAAGTAGTGATTCTTCATCTGGGATTTAAAAGCTGAGGCTGAAGGGGCACATCTTATACAGTAGTAGCAGGCAGACCATTACACATTTTAGGGGCCCTGTAACTAAAATATCAATCCATGCTATTGTTTTGGTTAAAGGTTCAGTCTTCTTATCCTATTATTATTCTTATCCGACAGTCCTGGTAGAACACAGTGACATACTGTAAGCCACATTTTGTGTAAATTACTTATTCTTTAGTTTCTTACTCTCTGCCAAGTTTCATGATCGTCATTCATTTACATTTTTGTATGTTTCATTTTGTATTTTTACTCATTTTGCAGCCCTGCTTCAAGACGGTAATATGTCTACTTCGTTGCATTTTTTTCTGATCATCAATATCACTAATCTATTCCATAACAATAGTTCTCATTTTCAGGAAAGTTCACGTTGAAATGTAGTAGTTTAAAATAGTAAAATTGTTTCAACATTTTACCACATTTACCTGTTTGAGTGCTAATTAGTTTTTGTCATGTTAATCTATTCAACTATATAATTAACACTTCTTTTATTCGTCTTTTTTCAGACTATTTTCAAATCCTCTAAATCTTGACTTGTCGTACTGCATAACTTTTGTAAACAATTTTCACCACTCTCAGGTTATATTTTCTTTTAAGATAAGATAAGATAAGAACTTTATTCATCCAGAGGGAAATTCTTATTTCATTGGCATGTTCAGTGCAACAAGAAAAATAAAAATAGTACGATAAAGATTAAAAAAAAAGTAATTGTGCAAATATACAAAAATATGACAGTTGTGCAAATGTACACAAATACAACAGCATATGACAATTGTGCAATATACAAAAATATAACAGATTATTATTAAATATAAATTATTAGTGTAGGTTATGAACACTGACTTAATACTTATGCCTGGGTAAAATGAGCTAGCCACTTGTGATGACAGGATGGGACTAACATATCGCCATAAAGGCTGAAGAAGATCACCTACAGAACGTTGAGGAGTTATAAAGCCTTATTGCCACAGGTAGGAAAGATCTCCTGTGGCATTCAGTTCTGCATTTGAGGGCAATGAGTCTTTTGCTGTGTGTTCTCTGATGGTTCCTCACGGAGGCGTGCATGGGGTGAGAGGGGTTGTCCATGATACTGAGGAGCTTTTTCAACATTCTCCTCTTGGACACCTCTGTCAAATCTTCTAGTTTTAATGAAATGTTTCTGCTTTATCTGTTATTTGTCTGTAATCTCATTGTCATCTTGTTTCCTGTTGTCAAGTAAAACTTCACTATTTAGGATTTTGGAGAAACTGCAATAATGAAAGAAGGTCTTCCTTTGTTTTACTTACACCTTCCTTTAAAGAGAATGACCATATAGATATGCACACTTGCTTAATTGTGATTAGGAAATATTTCTTATATTCTAAGAAATTAAATTGAACAGTGTTATCCTTTTCAGCTGCTTCCTCTATTGCAGTACAGAATGTCACAGATGTGATTACATGCGCCTCAATAACCCAGTTATAATTCTAAAATACCATGTAAACCCTTACTCTGGTTAGAGAAACTGGGTTATTTGCCTCTGAGAAAACCTGATTGTCAGAAGTAGATTTCTCAGAGAATAACCAGATTATGAGGTGATGTAAACCCTTCACCAGGTTACTGTTAAGGATTTTGTAGTATGCTCATGTCTGTTGCTCTCTGCTGGCCTGGGCATACAGTATATTTGCCTCATGCATGTTTTCAGCAACTACTGGTAGAAGCATCCACAAAAATACATTTCCAGAGGCAAATGTTCGAGCAGTAGCATTATTTCTTCCCTTGGCTAAAATAATCTGCCTCAGTATTTCAAAAATTGTTTAACTTATATTGACGAGCTGAACATACAGTGCTAAACTCAGCTGTTAAATCTCGAGAGGAGTAGGGTAACGTGTTAAAAGTAATGTGCCTTATGCAGTCCGGTTACATTTTTAAAGTAATGAGTAACCTAACACAATACTTAACTTATTGAAGTCAATATACCTGTGTTATCATTATTTGAGCGACACTGGGTATAAGACAAAAAGCAAATGTAGCCCGTTTTCCGCAGGGCTTAATTGCACAGCCAAGCAGAAAAGTGTTTGCTGGAAGCAATCTGGTAATAGGAACATATAAATAAAGAATCAGTTTGACAATGCATATAACACAAGAAAATAATCATAGGCATCATGCTTATTTTTGGATTCATGGTGGTCAATGATGACCTTTAACTTATTTTTGTGCATTTTAATTATAATCAAGTGTTTTGACAAAGGAGAACTCCAGAAGATTATTTGCTTATTGCTTATGATTTTTAAGAAACCACGTTTCTGCCTTAATCGGGTTATTATGTTAACAGACTCAATGTAATGATTTTAAAGATGGTTTTTAAAGATTTTCAATTAAAACGTACTGACAGTTTCAGAAATTTGAATTCATAATCTCTTCTGGTTAGTGTCTGCATGGAGTTTACATGTCCTATCCCCCTAGTACAACCCAAAGGTGTCTTTGACATTTAAAGACAATTCTCTTACAAGACAGCTCTTTAAACCATGCGAAACCTTTGAGGGAACTTTGCACTTCACTGGAGAACATCTAATCTTAACCACAATGTTTAGATAAGCAAACATTGCTCTTCATTTCTCTGATCTTATACATATTATTGATCAATAATGATATTTCAATGATTAAATGGGTAACATGCCACATTTGAGAAGTTTCAGTTCACATAAAAACTCCACTAATCCTTTTTTTGGCCCAAGACTAGTAGGCACGGGAAAAAAAGGCCAGTAAAACTTCATTCTTTTGATAAATGCAAAAAAGAACACTTTTAAATAACTTTAGAGGGAGATAATAGCTGTTTAGAAGAAACAGTCGACATGTATTAGTAATGTGCTCTTTATCACAAAAGAATGTGAAACAGTGCATTTGGTATGTTTGTCTGGGTCAGCAGATCAATCATTTCATTTATTGAGGTTTTAACAAAAATTAATCATCACTATTGGCTTTGCTTTCCTAGAACTGGTGCATGTTTTGATACTGTTGAATTTATTCATTTAATCACTGTGTTTTCATGATGAGAAGTACAACCTTTTAAGGTCCATTTGTTTTGACTCAGCCTGACAGATGTGTAATGAGATTTATTGACCACTGATTTACAATTTACACTGCTGTCCTAAGTTCACATTTGAAAATGTCTAAGATATTGGTTATTATATAACTGCATTTCTAAGACTAATATTAAGTTTGAAATCTCGCTTTGCATAAGCAGTTAGTTCATTTACGTAAAACTTAAACAATGATATCAAATATACTATGTAAATGTATACACCGTAAATAGATTACATTATTATATGCTTTATATAGGGATATTTCATATTCTGGATATGTACTGTATAGTAGGTATAATTTGATTCATTCATCTTCTTAGCTGTTTTATTATAGCATTCACGGATTAAAGCTGTATTGAATTATTGGTTGATCGTCAAAAATTGCAAGCACATTTTAAATAAATATTACATAAAAACAAACAGCACTTGATAAATGGAAAAGACCGTATTTAAGCTGTTAAGTGCGGTTAGTCTAGTCACTTAATGGAGTTTTTCCCAGAAGGCTCAGCACTGCCTATGTTATAAATGGCTCTGTCTCACATAAAAGGCATCATGGGGCTCATAAAAGACCATAATATTGTCACTTTAAAATTTTCAGCACAGCATGTCCCTTCATTTATATAAAATTTTATGTGTACATGTTTTTGGCATTATTTGAAGGAAATTTAACTTTTTGCCTACAGGATGACTAAAATCTACTGTGCAGCCAGTAACCAGGACTAAATAAATAAGACATACCAAATTAAGATATATCACAGTATTGTTTGTATCAGTAAGTGATTTATCATGCTGAGATTAAAACTGGTGCAGTTAACTAAATAACTTATATGTCATACATGGCATTTATAGCCTTCATAAAAACCGGCAAAGGACTGGAAAGCGGCGCCAATGTGATATGATGTTACAAGTATACCGAGCATTAATCTTGAATTCTTCTTCACTTAAGACCTTTTTAGTTCATTCATTTTATCTGCCATGGAATTCAGTAATAATCAGACAATAACTGAGAGTAACGAGAACTGGATAAATCAGGTATAATCAGTCCACGTTTGTCCCCCTATTTAGTGTAAAGCATATAACTTTAAAGTTAGTTAAGGTTAAATCATTTAATTTATACAATTCCTGAAAACTCCCCAATTAAAACAACAACAATGTTTTAAATTATAAAAGGTAAATTGTTCACATACTATTTGGCGTTCAGTTATAGGTAATATGATCATGTTGTTAAAAGTAATTTTATTGCGTAAACATTATACTACTTTCCATGACCTTCTTGAAAGAGTAAGCAGGTTTGAAAAGTGAGTGATGTTTGTGTGGTTGTTTCTCCAAATGCTCTGATTCTTCTCCCTTATTCCATAGTACATGAGTATAATTTCAATCTATGACTCTGGATTGGTCTGTTATATGTAAGTGTTGGTGAATCTAAGCGTATGCCCTATAACTGACCAGTAACCTGTGTAGGAATACAATGAATTTGAACTTGTCCACCCCAGGGATGCCAAAATAACATAGTGTGGGATGTATGATCACACTTTTAATTAATTATCAGTTTTACTTTCGGCAATGCTGGTAGTTAGTTAAAACAATCAGCACGACGCCCCTTAAGGGGTGTCATGTTAAATGCAGGTTGAGTGAGGGATTGAAGAATATCTGTTTCTCTTTCTAGATGTGACAGCAATAATATGACAAGTTCTGTATCATACATGAACAAGGTTTATAAATTGGCAAAAGTCTAAATTAACACTTTCTTTCACTTTTTTGGTTCACTTTTTAATAGTGGCTGGATAATGGGAGTTGGAGCATAAGAGGGAGCTTTGGGCATATGGGCCTTTCAGGTGGAGCC
Organism: Polypterus senegalus; assembly: GCF_016835505.1. NCBI lineage: Eukaryota > Metazoa > Chordata > Cladistia > Polypteriformes > Polypteridae > Polypterus > Polypterus senegalus. The sequence continues at coordinate 146,231,077 of NC_053158.1, forward strand.
CTCTAGAACCCGTCCATATTAGAGATTTTTCTGATTCATTAAAGGAAGAAGTTAAGAACACAATTAAACTAAGCTTTTATTTTCCAAAGCACCTAGGTACCTGGCAGGACAGTGTCAGTACGATATTTAGGCAAATCTCACAAATCCCTATTCTGAAGTATTTGTAACACAATAACAGAGACTCTTTAAATAAACGTGTGAACAGTGACACACCTAAATGTGGTTTCATTACCTACATTTGAACATCAAAAATTTAAATTATACTGCTGTCACATAGGCCATACTCCTGAAGCTCTTGTATTTCTTTACAACTTTCGTATTGCAAGCTTTTGAAGGTCTGAATTTTTAAGTTTGAGTGTTTAGATTTTACGTGTACAAAAATATAACTGCGTTTCATCAGTTAAGCTTGGTTGTATGCATTATGCAATAAATCATGACAGTGAGAAAGACTTAGTAATGGTTAGACAGAAAGATTGCAACACTTGTTTAAAAGCAATAAGAGTCTCAGCAGCAGGTCTAATATGAGTATGGTATGCTAGAATAGGCCTCTGTCTTGATTTAAATGCTGGACCAAATGGGCTCTCTGATATCGCTAGGTAGATCACTCCATATTTTGAAGATCCTTTGGCAAACGGCCGGTCGCTCATCCCAGCTGGCACACCCCTAAGATGTAAGGATGGGGAAAGCAGCTTTTCCAGGATACTGTCTCCCCCAAAACAATAGATGGCAGCTCCCCTGGAGTGTAACTGTGCCCTGGATTCCCACAGGACATTCTGGGACTTAGAGTGGGTGCCGCCAGGAGGAGCTGTGAGAGGACCGGAGGAGCCATGTCTCATTAATAGCGAGGAAGAGAGCCAAAAACGACTGTTGGAGACCCAGCAAGCAAGCTGGAGTTGAGAGGTAGTAGGACAGAGGTTGCTGGGAGGTATGGAGGAGAAATTAGGAATTAGTATTACTTTATTGTTGTGTTTATTGTGGCTGTGGTGCTTTGGAGGCACTATTTCAGAAGAAGAAAAGATTAAAAGTCTTCTTAGTGCTTATAACCTGTGTCCTGGGAAAAAAGGGAGCAAAAGTGCCACCTAGTGTGCACTTACTTACAATCATATAATTAAATGGCGGCTTTCTATGGTGGTTTTTTATTTATGCTTAGTGTTTTAAGGAGGCTCATAGACTAATCTCATAAAAGCAAAGTGTAAAGGCAATTAAAATACAGAGAGAGTGGCCGGGAAGGAAATCAAGCTTATGTAGCAAAGCACAGTTGTACTCATTGTGCTGCCATATGACCTTCCCCATATAAACAATAAATAATGCTTTGTTAAACTGTACAAGTATTACACAATTTAACACGAAGTAAACACATTCAGATATCTTACTCTGAGGTTGTACTGATTCATTTAAATCATTGAATGTACATTATATCAGAGTGAAACTAGTACTGGAAGTACTGCATTTTCTTCCTAAGCAATCACAGAAGCTAAATTATCTTTTGTAAAGGAAAATTATACTTTTCACCATGACAGCTTTCATGTATGATACTGTTTCTTCTTTATATTTGTTGTTTTTAGTGGAATTTTCAATGTCAATGGAGACATCCATGATATAAAGTGACTTACAAAAAAACAGAATACAGTACCACCAATGAGAAGACGACATTTGCATTCTTTACTGCTGCTACATAGGAGTTCTCAAGGGGATAAACTCTGTCACCAGCACAAGTCACTTTGCATGTTTTTATATCTACATATTTTAAGATTTCTTTTTATTAGTTGTCATGTTCTGATGCTGTACTTGATATATCATCTAAAATTATCATCACCAGAATATTTTTAGCATATTCATATGACTTTTACTGTTGCCATTGAAGCAAGTGCATTTCTCCTCAAGGATCAAAAAAGTCAAATTAATTTCAATAATTTGTTGATTTAATAACATGCAAAATGTTCTGAGCCTTTCCACTACATTCGTTGGTCATTTGCATTCACTTCTATAAGTACTTACTCTGTTCATTTTAGATATCTGTACTGAGGGGAAAATGTTGATCCCTATTTCAAAACTAGTTTGTACCAAAAAGTATAATAAAATATTTCATACAGTAATGACCCTATAAATCTGTATAAACCCTCTAAATTAGAAAGTTCTCCTTTTCCAGTTGACATTTTTAATAGAGTACCTCATAGCATACACTGCATTTTTTTTCTCAAACTTTTGAACAAGAGAGTATATCTCTTGACACAGCTCCATCACATTTGACAAGTTTCCCCAGCCAGAATAGACATATCCTGTATAATTTACTTGATTTGCTTAAAAACAATTCAATACATTTTGAAGTTATCTGGGGTGCTGTATGATCATCAGTCATTGCTAAACATGGCCTGAAGCCTGACAATGCAGAGCAGCTCATCCATCTCAGGAATGGTTTTCCCCACTTTTCTTCATTCTATTGAATGTCTAAAATGCTTTCCAAAACACTGCTTAAAATGTTTGATTTTAAAATACATCTTCAATTGTTGTCAAGCTTTTATATCAAATGTAAAACACTATACCAGCTTTAATCAATTTAAACATCAATAAGAGTCAATTTACAAAACAAGTAGAATTTTTAAAGCATAACCTTAGGTGTAATTTTATGACAGTAACTAGTGGTTTGGCAGTTTAAGTTGTCAATGTAATAGTATTTAATATAGTATTCAACAATTTTAAAGTTACGTTTTCAGTGAGTTGCACTTTGTGAAAGACAAAAAAGCTTTTACTAAAACAAAATTGCTATCTTTATGAACATATCAAGAGTGATGAAGTGTTTGTATCTGTTACAAATACTATACATTTTCAGTAAGAAAAATAAACCAGAACAGAAAAAAATGCTATAAAATTGACTGAGAACTACTATAAATTAAGCAAGAATACTAAAAAGGCTGGGTGGCACGGTGGCGCAGTGGTCTGCCTCATAGTAAGGAGACCTTCCCGGGTCCTCCCTGCGTGGAATTTGCATGTTCTCCTCGTGTCTCCTTGGGTTTCCTCCGGGTGCTCCGGTTTCCTCCCACAGTCCAAAGACATACAGGTTAGGGGCATTGGCGATTCTAAATTGTCCCTAGTGTGTGCTTGGTGTGTGTGTGTGTGTGTGCCCTGCGGTGGACTGGCACCCTGCCCGGGGTTTGTTATCTGCCTTGCGCCCTGTGTTGGCTGGGATAGGCTCCAGCAGACCCCCGTGACCCTGTGTTAGGATATAGCGGGTTGGATAATAACTAACTGACTGACTAAAAAGGCTGAAGCGTTTCTTCTAGACGATACAATTAACTGTCCAGCCTTTTCATGAGATTAATATATATTTGCACTGTAAATTTCCTGTAATGTGTTTAACTTAGAAATAATGTGCTCCATTTTGCAGAGAGCAAACATACCCTCAAAAATCATTCTTTTATTTTGCATCCGCAACAAGAGTAAAAACCCTTACCTAATCAGATAGCTCAAAACAGGTATCAGAAATACAAACCACTTAAAAAATATGAAAAATTCACTTATATCAATTTTTAGTTCTTGTTTAACTTCTTCAAAGAAATAGGCAATAAGGCATATAGGAAGAGAGTTTATTATCTTCAGAATATTATAATATCCTGTCCATTAATGAAAATGGGAATATGGTAAATGTTTCTTGTCTACTTCTAGATTCTTTAGAGTTTGGTCATTTCTTTGGATTACTTTCGTTTGTAGAAAAGGTTTAAAGCTTAGAGTGTAATTGTCATTGCTAGTTGGAACTATTACATCTGATAATTACAATGCGTTGTAGCTTCTCTTGTTATTTTTGCAATTTAATTCACCAAAACTAGCTTCATCAATAAACAATCTGGATCAAATTCTTATTTTAAATGACCGCCAATGATGATGATGATAGATTATGTATGGTATGTACAACATGGCCCAGCAGGATGCTTGTTGTAGAAAGTATCCTCCAGACTGTCTTGACACAACAAAGACATCTGGGGCAGTCTCCTGTATACTTTGGAATTGGCTGAAAATGAAAAAAGGTTGAGAAAAAATGGTCTTTACAGACAAGGGATCAAAATAGAACGGAACAGGTTAGGAAAGATGGTGGATATAAAGTTGAAAAGCAGGAAGATGAGGGATCTGGATGTGACCAGAAATGGAAATTAAGTCATAAGGAGGTGGGCTCTTTTGTTGGTATGGAAGTGATGTCTTCTGGGGCGGAACCAGAACTGGTCATGGGGGCCAGGCAGAATTTCCTGCATTTGGTCTGCAGAGAGGTAAGAGAAAGGATTAATGTACTCCGCCACCCCCTGGTCTGACTTGGAGTTACCTTCTTTTTAGGCCTTTAGCTGCTTTCCATGCACACATGTGACACTGTGTATGCTTATATCTCAAAGAACTGATATTATTTGCAGTTAATGATATATATATTAGATCCTTTTTTGATAAATGTAACTAATATTTAGACTTCTAATCTAGTTAACGTAGTTATAGCTTATTTGTTCTTGAAACATTTCTTATTATTATTTCTTGCATTTTTAACATTATGTGAGGACTGATCAAACACCACACACCAAACACCACAGTAAACATCATACTGTACCTAAGTTGGCATACAATTGTTGACATTCATATGATAACATGCTTTAGTTACATGGTTTATTTCCTATCTGACACTAAACATATAATGACTTTTTGGTAAATGCAGACTGATAATATTGCCCCCTTTACTTAAGAGCTGATGCAATTTAAGTTTCCTCACATAAACTAATAATTTTGTGCCACGCTATTTTTTTCAGAAGATGGTAAAAAAAAAAGAATCTCTGAATTATAGTTATGAAAATGTGAACGATGTAAAGTCATGAGAATAATTTGAAAAAGCAACCATAAGCAAAGATTACAGTCCCTATGTGGACATTCAGTAATTCATTCATTCATTTTTCACCACTTATCTGGGACCAGGTTGTGGGGGCAAGAGTCTTAGCAGTGAGGCCCATATGCCCCTTTCCCCAGGCACATTCCCAAGGCATTCCCAGACCACCTGGGAGATATAATCCTCCCAGCAAGCCCTGGGTCTTCCCTGGTGTATCCTCCCATCTGGTCACACTTATGAAAGCTCACCCTATTTTCTGAATAATTTTCAAGTGTTTATAATGTAGGTTCAGTAATTTTTGAATTAATGGTGATGTTGTGTTAAAAGGAGGTAAATGCATCTTAGTTAAAAATTAATTTTACTATTTCTTAATCAAAATAACAGTAGTGACTCAAACTTAATTATTCAAACTACCTTGTGCTCATTCATTACCATCTGGACAAATTAAAATATTATTTAATTACAGTTTTCACAATTGTTTTAGACCTATCACTTTAACTATTTAAGGCTATTTAAATACAGTATGTAGTAAACCACTTGTTTTAATGAAGAATATTATCATTGCAAGACAGGTTCACCCTTTCTGACTTACAGACTTATTATAACCTTTAATAGAATGCCTATAAATATCCCCAAACATTTTATGTTAATTGTTTTTACAAAAGCTTACTTTTACATGGGATATATTAAACCCACTCTGATATTTGACGGCAATAACCATTTTGTAGCTTACAGTTTAAGATATAGAAAAAAAAATTGCAGTCTCAGTTCTCAACTTCCAGTACAGATGGCATTTATTGTCTTATTGAGCCTGTTGAGTCCTACTGCAGGGGTCCCCAACCCCCAGTCCACGGCCCACTAGTGGGATGCAGCCGTCTGACAGTTGGGCCACAAGAGAACTGCCGGCAACTGAGACTCACTCAGTGAAGGGCTACAGCAAATTGGCTGTCCCCTTCACTGAGGACTCTTTTCAGAAAGCTTGGCATTGCTGGGCTTTGCAGCAGCGCAGAGAGTGGAGAGAGACATGAGGGTGAGGGAGTATTATAACAAACTATTTTTATTTTTCTGACAGTTTCCCCATATGACACAAGTCTATAGAAATCTCATTACTACAAAGTACATTCAGCAGATACTTTCATTACAAGAAAATGACCTTGAAATGCTTGAATGAATCATCCACAGAGCAGTTAGATCTGTGGTCGCAGCTCAGTTGTGCACATTTGCACAACGATCCCAAAACAGAAACATTGTAAAAAAAATCTTTCTTCAAACTTTCCTCGTACTGTTTTTTGCTGTTTTTGTTTTCTGTGGTTTTCAGTGATACCTTTTGCTTATTGCTCGTCAACATTTGAAAAACATCCATTGGAATTTAACTCATTGTCACCCTCCTATAGAAACAGCAGACACGAAAAAATTATAACAGTATTAATGTTTGTGATGTGCAATCTGTTGGAATGACAAATGCAATGCATATGTCTTTGTTATATGCAAAAAAAGAAGAAAAATCTTGGGTTGCAAATGTATGCAAACTGCTGCATTTGAAGACAGTTTTTATGTGGTTTAGTGATGCTCGTTCAAGAAACATTCCTATTAATGTGGCACTTATTCAAAAAAATGTGAGGTTTGTAAACTCTTTTGGGACCTCTGCCAACTGGACAACATGCAGAAGAGCGTCCCGAACTGCGATCACCACGTCTGTTTAAGACTGTTTATCTGTTGCCGGGACAACAACAGGCTCACAGCTCTGCTGTAGCAATTGCGCTTCAGGACGCACTTCAGCGTGATGTTCCCATTGGGTGGGGGAGGGGGATCCCAAAAGAGTTCAGAAACCTCACAATATGAACAGGCATACAGGCACTATTGGGCACCCCACTTTATCCACTCTGCAGACTCAGTATCCAGCCAGGCTGGAGGAGTGTTGGAGGAGCCTGAGGAGGAAAATCTGGGGCAGAGGCAGAAGATACCCGTTGTTCAACTTGGCAGATGAAGTGACTGCATTCAAAGCCAAACTTGATTTATGGGGCAGACGAGTGAACATTGGGATTTTTGATATTTTTCAAATGTTAGCAGAGGTTGTTAAAGATACCAAGCCAGGGCCTTCTTTCTCCCAGCCGGTGTATGATCACCTATCTCAGCTTTCAATAGAGTTTGAGCATTATTCCCAACCACAAAAGACCCCTGAAATGGGAAGGAATGGATCTGTGACCCAATTGTGAATAAGCCAGGTGAATCAACTTTGTCTGTGCTTGAAGAGGGTCAACTGCTTGAGGTTGGAAATGATGGTGACCTTTAAAGTATGTTTGAGAAAACTTCAAAACTCCATACGTTTTAGATTATAATCAAGGCGGAATATCCTGAGGTTGCCTCAAAATCACTGAAAAATCTGCTTCTATTTCCAACATCCTATTTTTGTGAGGCAGCGTTTTCTGCAGTGACAACAACCAAAACGAGATTACGGAGTAGACTGAACATAAGCAACACACTTTGTGTGTCACTGTCTTCCATCATCCCCGAATGGGATCATATGGTTGCAGGAACACAAGCTCATGGCTCCCACTAATTCTGCATTATGGTAAGTTGTATAATTTCTATTACGATATTATAACTTAATAATAATAGAAATGTAATGTAAATTGTGCATAAAACTGCCGTACAAACCCAACCCGAATCCTCAACCCCCCCACACTGGTCATTGGAAAAATTTGCTTCTAGCAAAGTGGTTCTTGGTGTCATAAAGGTTGGGGACCACTGTCCTACTGTACTCATTTGCTTATTTTCTGTCTTGAATACCAGTAGTAAAAACTGTTACTTATTTTTGCCATCAGTGCATATGAAATTAAAAGAAGATATTGTAGTCTTCCGTTGACAATGAGTTGGCGCATCTGTTTTCATTTTACTTTTGGATTTAAAAAAAAAATTTTTTTGGCAATACAGTCCAGATGGTCATGTCTTTGTTGGTAGCACAACAATTCAATAAATCTTTTTACTTTATTTTAGATTATTTTAAAAATTAGCATTTTGGGAGAAATAAAATCTCTGAGCAACCAATTCAAAAAATGTTTTGGGATTTTAACAGTAAATTAATTTAGTAGTGGGGCGTCTAAAAGTTTAGGAATGTTAAGGAATGTGATTTGAGGCTCTGGGACATGAGGTTCTGATTAGCTTACTACAGCTTTTCACACATTTGAAGCAGCATTGTTTCCTAGTGTATGTCATGTAACTGTTATTTCTCTAACAGTGAAACAACAAAAAAAAATTGAACCAAATAAAGGATACATGACTGGTGTATAGTTTTGGAAAGTGGGTTTTGAAAGTTTTCATTATTAGGAAATTACAAAGGTTGTTTTGATACTTTTGCAATGGTAATAGCCATTGTATCGGGAAAATAAAATGTCTTCCTTTAATACAGTATTTATGGTTCAACTGGTTTAGTAACTGATTAGTGGTAAAACTCTGCAATTAACCTTAAAAAGTATAAATGGCACTGCAAAACACTTTATAGAATCAGACACTTGGCATTTATTTTTCATGGGCTCTCATTTAAACAAAAGCTAATTTTATTGTATTTGCTGTGCTCTCTCTCTATCAATTAAATGCATTGCTAACTATGTTACCTTTAGCCATCTTTAAAATATATTGATGTTCTATGAGCTCATTGCATTTATTTATTCATACATGTTGATATTTGGTCTAGAAAGCTGCACATTTGCTGTCAACAATTATTTTTAATGTGTTCTATTCTGCTGCAAATTAGCATTTCTGTTATGCTAATGCTATATATAATGTTCAACTATTTTAAATGTAAATATTTCAGTTTAATTAACTGTCTTTCAGCTCTAGATTTGTTAGCTATAACAGAATGACATGAAATGTTAACTGCCTTTTCTGGCAGGAAAACTGTTCATTGACCTATGAAAACAGTGTGGTCATTGACCACCCATCCAACCTTTCATCTGCTCATAATAAAATGCAAGTTTCCAGTTTTCTTGTTGAACAAAATTACTTTGTCTTTCAAAACAAGTCTTGCTACTCTTTTATGTCATTAAATATATTTTAACAGATTGCCAGTCTGGCAAGGGATTGCTGAGTCAGAGAAAGCTTGGGCTGGCAAATGGTAGGGGATGGGTCAGGTAGGGCAAACTACATACAGTAGGTGCCAGTACGTGTAAAGAATTGTCATGTTACGACATAATGTTTATTTAAAGGGTGCTCTAGAAATTATTGAGTGAGTTCATTGGATGAATTGTGTAAAAAAGACAAACCACCTTGACTAACAAGCAGAAGCCTGGTGTAAGAACCAGTTTTAGTAACAAATATCTGTCAAATCAATCAAATCAAATACATATATGGTCAGATAATTCAGAAATTTATGACAGTAGGCTTTGAAAAAGTATATACTGTACAGCCACATGGATAATGTTTCTTTTTTGTGGCCTACAGGGCATTAAGTAACCCATATTATATTCACCCTCATTGTTCTATTATGTCATGAAATATTCTTGTAATTTAGATTCATATATTTTAGTATAATAAATAAATAGTTAGGTTAAGCCATTTTGCTAATTGTAACCAAAATTATAATAAGAAGCATTAAAATGTAATTTAAAAAGTAATCATACAGTGAAATGTCCTCTGCTATATGACATATTAGTTCATTTTTTAAATTAAGGGCAAGAGAAAAGGAAGTGCCAAAGATGACTGCTGAGTTATCACAAAACTGTTTTTGGAAGCATTTCCTTTTAAGGCTAACTGTTGTTAAAAAACAGGAAAAATAATTAACAGGCTTTTTCCGAGTTTGATTATAAAATCCAGAGGACTGTTGAATAAACAGACATTCCTTCTTTGAAGACAGAAGAGAAGGGAAGAATTTCTGTAACACTGCTACAGGATTGTAAGACTCGTTTACTTTTTTACATCTATTAACATTGAATTATAAAGTCTATATCGATAGAAAAGTAGTCAGCGTATAGTAATTAATATATATACACATATAATTTTCATTTATTGTATTTTACTTTGTGGTTAAATATATGGAAAAGCTTTTTAGCTTTAATTCTAGTATTTAAGGTTCAGGTGGGGGAGCTCAACTCAGGGTTTTAGTGCAGGGGAAAGCAGAATCAGAGTGTTGTTAATTGCTGAACAATGGATGCTTTATGCCAACAGCAGGTAACCAAACCTGTTAAAGACCCACCAACAACTGCTAGGGTCAGAGGTGTGGAATTTTAGGGTGAACCTTAAGTGTCATAAAGTCATAACACCATGCTTGGGAAAAGGAGACAAATAACCTTGGTGTCCCCACATGCGGATTCTGTGTAACTTGCAAAAAGCTAGAACTTTTCATCAGGCTTGTAGATGATAACAAAGGGGCAGAGGGTTCTTACACTCAACATATTTACTACTATTGATTTTATAGAGACTAGACTGCACGATTAAGAGTGTTTTAGTCAATTAAAAAATGGGAAGTAGGGAATTACAGAGGTACTGTCCCGTATCAGATTCACCAGAAGATCTGTGCTAGTCAGCCCCTGTACTTTCAGATGGTATTCCTTTCTCTGAGGTTTATCCAGAAGTAACCTCAGGGTGGAAGTTTAAAATCTAAGTGAGCTTTGAGTCAAGAAGTGAGTTGGGAAGTGCTTAACTGGCAGTGAATTAGTTGTGTTAGAACATGAAGAGAAAAGAATAAAGATTAGGAAGTGAGTGGAGTAGAGTGTTGTGGTTCTTGAGGCGCTGTGGATTTTTGGACAATGGGAAAGTGGGCAAGCTTGCAGAAAAGGACCAGACCTTGTTTAGTCAGACACAGAAGGGGAGCTGCAGTTTGTTTTATGTTTGTTTGCTTTGATGCTTTATGTTCTCATTTTAGTCATATCTCTTGTTCTGATAAATGCAAAAAGTTTTAAACCTTGGCATTCTTTATAGTAGATGAGTGAGACACAATGAGGAAGCTCCATTGTATTTATCTTTGACAATACAATCCTAAAGCCTATCAGTTGTGACCAGTTTTATTTTTTTAAATATTATGGATTTACCACTGCACCTACAAGTGAATGACTTGGCAAGTTAATAGACAAAAGACAGCAGTTTTCAAAAGACTAAATACATATTGAACATCAACACCAATATTAAAGTAAAAATTGTCTTGGTTAGTTTTTAGGAAGTCTTTTCATTTTTTAGTAAAGGTGGAAAATTCTTGTAAAAAATGTGATATTACACACACTCACATTGCTGACAATGTCGACAGTGTTACTAGTGCCACCTCATGGGGATACTCCATCAATCAAGACAAGAAAGAAAGTCACAACTAATCCAACTTGTCTGAAGATAGCATGCTTTATTTAAGACAAAAATCAAAAGGAAAGTTTCATACTAGCTTACAAGGATTTTTAATATCGAGTGTTTAGAAATATCTTGTTTCTTAATTTATGTTTGCTATCCCACTCTTCATGATGCTATAACAGGTGAAGTGTACAATCTCCGAAGGATGTGGTATAGGGGGTTCGCTGTTCAAAAAGATTGGCGGTTTTAATAAATAAATAATGAACACACTCTTGCTGGGGAGTAGAGCGATGTGCGGGCAGTCTAATAACCTTAGTATCAGCCCGGGATGGCAATCAGGCAATCGCACCTCCAACCGCTCCTGAGCCCATAAACGGGAGTGCAAGATCAAAAGAAGAAAAAGAAAAGAGTGTGGAGGCTAAAAGATGGCAGAAGAAGCAGGTAGGAGAAAGAGAGAGAGAGAGTGAGAACAAGCTGGTGAACAGAGTGGAAGCAGGTGAATAGGAATCATCATGGAATCATAGGATCATGAGGGGGCTGTGGGTCACTCCTGTTGAACATTTTGGGTGCAGGAGCAATCATCACGCACAGGGGTACTTTCGACAGGTGGAACCATTGGCAGCGGTGGAAGTGCAGAGCGCCTACACTGTGTGGATCCCGGATTGAAAGCGTTCAGGTGGAGCAGGGCTCAGGGTTGCCTGCAGATGCCATTGGATTGGTGCCAGGGGGACACAGGCTGGAAGTGATGGGAGTCTGCACCTGCTGGTCGATGTCTGTCTAAGCTGTGAGGTCCTGATAGGATAAGCCTGAGATGGTGCTCTCTGATGAATATTCTATAATCTACGAGGTGCGATCCAAAAGTTCCTGGAATGCATTTATTCTGCAGCCAAAAGGGATTGGTTATATCAATCGCTACTAGATAGCAGTTCAAGTTGTACTTGAGAGCTGTTATCACACGTTATAACGTCAGCGCAGTTGTTTTTCAAGTCGCAGTACTCGTTTAAACTTCAGTTGCGTCTGTGAAGGGTTGTTCCTGAAAATGAGTGATTTGAAAGACCCAAAAAAGCTCAACAAGTTCACAGCAACACCAAGTCAATGTTCATTTGCTTCTTTGATGTGAAGGGTGTCATCCATAAGGAATTTGTGCCACAAGGACAGACGGTGAATGGAGCATTCTACAGGGATGTTCTAAGGCGTTTGCGAAATCGAATTCACCAAACGTGCCCTCAGATGTGGACTCACAAGTCATTTCATTTGCATCACAACAATGCACCAGCTCACACATCTCTGATTGTGCGCGAATTTTTGGCTTCTACAGAGTTTACTGCCATTCCCCACCCTCCGTACTCCCCTGATTTAGCACCGTCTGATTTTTTTTTATTTCCAAAAATGAAGATGAGGCTCAAGAGATGCAGATTTGAAACGGTGGAGGAGATCCAAGCGGTAAAACCGACGTCTTGAACACACTGACAAAAAATGACTTCCAGAGGTGCTTTGAACGGTTGAAATCTCACTGGGTTTGGTGTATCAACTCAGCAGGTGACTATTTTGAAGGAACTGTTCACCATTAATTGTTATTTGGTGTGTATGCTTTTAAATAAATGCATTCTGGGAACTTTTGGATCACACCTCGTACATATTATAAATAGCTGTATATTGTAATAGCTTTATAACCTAGGCCCTGGGCATTCTTTGTGCAGCTAGTCTGAACATTACAAGGAGGTGGTGTGAGATGTGACATTAGCGAACTATGTAAGAGCAAAGAAGGCAGTGATTTTATTGATGTATGACACTAAATGAGCAGTGTAATTAAATAAGTGGCTATATTTAATTGTTAAACAAATTCAGAACAAAATAATAAATTGGCAACAAATCATCCCCATGCCTGGAACACTATATATTTTTTTCTGTTCCTTGTTTTGGCTGTGGTGAAGAAAATGATTTTAAGTAGGCCAAAGGAGACATAGACAGCATCAAGGTTAGTAAAAGATTAAGTATGGAGGGAATGCGCAACAGAAATCATTTGTCAGACAGCAGTATTTCTGAGAGTTTTTGATATCTTTGCCCTCCTGTCTCCTTGTCATTATTCTGGGTGTTGACAATTGTTAAAACAGACCCTCTTTCTTTTTTAATGCAATATTTAATTATGCTGTATAAGAACAAAATAACATTAAGCATTAACAGTAATTTAGTAGTACAATAAAGCCATTCATTGTTTTGATTGATTTTTGACAGCATTTGTAAACTTCCTGTTTTGAAAAAGTAAACAAATGCAATGAGCTGATCTTGCTCAGTCACTAGAATTTTAAAATGTAATTGATTCTAATGGAAAGCAAGCAATATCAAATCAGTAGATGTGTATAATTTCAGCATAATCAGAAACACACATTCACATACACACCCAATGTACTGTATATATAAAATATGTTATGCATATTTACCAGATTGCTGGATGGTAATCTTTTTTTTATGGATTACACGCCAATGATAACTACAGCTGGATGACTTTAATAGGTTCGTTTTTAAAATGTATTTAATAATTTTTTTTTTGGTTTCTGCATGTTAAACAGCCAGCCTATGGGAACAGAGGAAAATAAAAAATGTAATGTCTGTGTAATGCTTTTTTAGTCAGTAAGCTGTTGCACTGACTGTGTTGTGATGTTCTTTCACAGTTAAAAGACTGGGAGTTCTTGCATAGGAAAGTGTAATGTTCTTATAAAAGGGGAACAGTATTTGAATGCTATTTTAACATACTGTATGAAACAGTACATTTTACTTGTGGTTGTCAAGGTTATCTATTTACCCTTTACGTGAAGAAGAAATGCCTTGCTCTTCTCTGCAGAACAAAACAAATTGATCAGTCAGAGACAAAATAATTAATGGATAAAGCGCTCTTTAAAGAAAGGGAGTATGTTTTATATGATTGCCTGAGGAAGACTATGATTTATGAAGATAAAAGGAAGAGCCTCCATGCTTTTAATTTAAAACAGCATTCCACTGTTGCTCCTGTTTTTTTTTTTATGCATATAAATGTTTTTAATCTGGCATCAAACTAAATGAAATATTAAGCATGCAATTACCGGCCAAAAGAACTTTACTTGATATTAAGGAAAACCCACTGAGCTATAACAATTACTTGACCCTTTAATGTTCTGTTCCAGCTATTTAACCTGAAAGTCATACTACTGTATATTTTGCAAGTTCTCAGTTTAATGAAGTAGAGGTTTTATATCGGGAGGCTGGAGGGGGCAATTTCACTGCTTACGCAGTGTACTGTCCCTCGAGTGGCTCCGGTTGATGAATGGGACGGTGGGAGCCGCACCCCATTAATTCTGAGTGGGCGGCTGGGTGCGTGGCAAGCAGTGACCTGGGGTCTATAGTCGCCGGGGGCCACAGCTACCGCTCATGTGCAGGACGGAGGCTTGATGGGGTGTTTCGCTAGCCACCCACCATGCCGCTGCAGCTACTGCTCCTGACTGCCCCGTTCGTTCTTGGTGGGCGGCTGGTGATGCTGCAAGCGGTGTCCCTTTTTGTGGCTGAATGGAAGCCATTGAGGGTGAATGGGGTGGCGGCAGGGGCAGCATTGTATAGTGTGCCTCGGGTGGCTGCTTGTTGAATGGGGGCGGTGATGGGCAATTCACTACCCGCCTTTGGCCGCACCCTGTTCGTTCTCGGTGGGTAGACGCTGCAGGCAGCATACTGTATGCAAGTGGAGGTGACTGTGTGGTGGATCGCCCCTTGATGCCCCCATTCATTCTCAATAGCAAGCCTGATTGTACTGTTACCTACATAGCAGGAAGTTGTCTCTCATCAGTACACCAGACGTGCTGACGAGGGGAGCCTTCCTGCTGTGATAGCGTGTTCAGTGCTGTGCAGAAGAGCTTATCTTAACCTTTTGTCTTCACCCTTCAAGAATGTCTCTGAAGCACAAATCTGATACAAGTGCTAGTGATACAGTAAAGAAGAGAAAAACCATCACCATTGAAAATAAAGTAGAAATAATAAAAAGATCAGAGAGAGGTGAAACTCCATCATTCATTGGCTGAGCACTTGGTTACAGTCAGTCAACAATAGCATTTATTAAAATAATGTACCTGTTCCAACTTACATACAAATTCAGCTTAAGAACAAACCTACAGTCCTTATCTTGTACGTAACCCGGGGACTGCCTGTATATATCAAATGCAAAGTGATTAACAAAAAATCAGCACTTGGCTAACAAGTAAAGAGTATGTATTACTGAGGAGGTAACTATCAGATGAACATGTAGCCTGCACCAAATTGTAGAGTCACCCTTAATTATATTCCAGATTTTGGTGCTTGTGGAAATGAAAGAATGCATTGTAGTTGTTGTGTCAATCATGAGTGGCGATATGCTATGCAGAGTTTGACATGAACTTGACTATAGGATATGTGGCATGCAACATGAGGGGTACATATTGAGTGTTTATAAGATTGAGAAAATCTATAAGTGTTCATGTACAAACTGGGTTAGGCTACATGTTCATATGATATGTAGCTTATGAGTTAATAAACTGTGCTCAATTTGTTAAGAATTAGTCAAATGGCAGCGTAGTTACTCTTTTGGATCTCCAAGCAAATAATTTATTGTTGTCAATTTGTGTTCATGTTATGGTACAGTTAGGCCAAGTTTACATTTCATGTGAAGCAACGTGTGCTCCTGCGGACGCTACTGCTACGCAAAAAGTGTACTGTTTATAGTTGTGCACATACATTACGTAAATAAGAAAGATTCCACCAGGTGCCAGTGTGAGATATCATCAAGGTGTGAAAACATTTGGCTTCGCTCTGTTGTGAATTGCCTGAAACATCCATTAAATTCCAATGACACCTTGCCACAATATCTCTGAAAAGGATGGATGTTTAATGATTGCATCCATCAGTCCAGGAATGCACCCATTTCAGCAAGCATCGGGAGCGAGGCATCAGATCAGCTCATTGCAAGGTAAATACAAGCATACATTAGCATCATTTTAGCATCACTAGCGTCATCTAGCATCATTGGATCTCCAAACCTGCATGTCTTTGGAAGGAAACCAGATCACACTGTGTACACCCACAAGGAAAACATGCAAACTCCAGGCAGGGAACACCAGGGACGTGACTCCTTGCGAGGCAGCAGCGCTACTGCTCTGCCACCGTGCCGCCCCCACACGTGTAATTATTAACAGTATTCATAATTTAAATGAAGTTAACAATTTAACTGTAAAATCTAATATACATACTTTAATGCATGAAAGTGATATCAAGAATAAATCTGAGGATTCTAAATGTGCAGAGAGCTGGAATATCATACATTTAATGTGTTTGGTGTGGCAATTGTTGCTTGCTGCTGCTGCTGTCGGTTTAGGAGGAAGCCCAAAAAGCATGTAGCTTTTAACAACTGGGTCGGTTTTAAGATGACGTTTGAATGGATATTTAGAGATTAAAGCTGAAATTTCCAATTTAATCACAAAATAGACCTTTTCACTGTGTCCCTAATTTTTTTTCTCTGTGGCTCATATACGCTGCCGTACATTCTCATACTCTTGTGAAGGTGCAAAACCATTCATTAAACATCGAAGCATACACATTGATCCTGTAGGATCTGCTTGCTGTCACATAGTAAACAGAAACTCTAACATCACGTTCCGACTTGATCACTCTGCACCCCCCGATTTTTTTGCTTGTACTGCAACTCATGCATGAGTTGCGTTAATTTCTGAGGACGTGCTCCGAGGACACCTCAAATGAGCACTGTGAACAAGTGGCAGCCATGACACATTCTGAGCATGAAATATAAACTGGCCTTAAGTCTGATTTTGGAAGCATGGCCAGGGTCAGCATGTATGCTACTAATATGAACAACTTTAAAAAGTTCAGATGATTACTTTGGTAATCCCAGTTCCCTTTACACTATTAATATTGTACTGGATCATATTTATGCTTGTACAAGTTCATCCTTTGTCCTAAAGAGATGTACGTGAGGTTCATTTGTAACTTTAGGTGTCCCTGTAGTAGTGAAAACGTGTGTGTGTGTGTATGTATTAGTTTGTACTGGTACAGTATAGTATCTGTCCTTATAGTAGTTTGTTTCTTTCTTTTACTTGATGATGATAGGATAGGCTCACACCCCTGGTGACCTTGAATTGGAATTCATTGGTCTGAAAAGGGATGTTTGCATGCCTAAATAAATGTTTAATATACATAGATTCAATAATTTTGTATTCAAGCAGAGAAGTCTTTCTTCAGCTTCATCAGCATACATCTAACAAGCTGTGAATTTGTACTGTTACAGATGGCTGAAACTGAAAGGTCATCGTAAACCTTTAGATGTTCTAAGATCTCAAGACCTAAAAATAGTAGAAGCCACATTTTCTGGAATCAGTTTGTCCTGAAAAATTAAGTTCTGTCCTCTATACTGTGCATTTATGTTCTCAGCAGGTTTTAACCAGGATTGTCTCGCAGTCAATGGGGACTGCCAACATATGTATAGTGCCATAGAAAATTTGGGACAGGAGACACTTATACACATTCTGAATAGGACAGTGTTCAGGAACATCAGTCAAACAATATGCTGCATAAAATTGTGCTGTGGGAGTTCATGTGTGTTAATGTAAGTGTTGAGGTTAAGTAGCAGTCTCTATAAATCAGTTTAAATGTTACTGTAACAATCGAAGTCACAACATAAGCACTACAATCAGATAATAGAATGTAAAATACGCAGATGGTAACTGGCACTAATGTCAGAACATTGAAGTACTTTTTTAGTGTCACCTCTTACTTCATGGTGCTCCTTATTAAGACTGTATTCTGCATAAGAAATATGGATAATGACTTTCGTAATTTGAGATGCATCCATGCTTATCTAATGTGAGGTGGGTTAGAGGAAAAATATGAATTAATTTTTTGCATTTCACACTGAAGCTCTGTACTCTTACTCATCATCAATTGAATTGTGGATCTTTTATATTTTAACTCCATCCTTCCATCCATCCAACCACGTAATTGAAATCATTTAAACAGTACACAAAACCAGTATCACTTATACAAAGCATTACTTGTTATTTGCATTTTAACCTTATAACTTTATAAATAGAATTATATGATGTTACCTTTGGGTACAGTGGTCACACATCTTCAACAACCTTCTTTTAGCCTCTATATAAGGAAATGAAGCCTAAACCTTATACTGAGACATGAAGAGCTCATATATTAAAAAATTCTGTCAAGCCCAGGGTGATAGGGGGTTTGATTCTGCAGGAAAAATAAAGACAGCAGGCATCACCAATGAATAGAACACTAGTCTATCACAGAGCATTCACGTAGCTTTTGGCTCACCATTGAGCTAACACCTTTGGAAAATGAACAAATTAATAAATTAATGGGTATAACAATTCAAATAATTATTCCACTGGTGGCATTCCTGTAATTACTGGAAATTGTATAAGCATCATGTAACAATCTGAATTGCTTATTATAATTGTATCTGTAAAATGTCATGAGTTGTACTCAAAAGCCCAAATGGCTATTTAGAATAATGAGGGTTACTGTGTGGGAAAGAATGTAAGTTTGTGCTCATTGTGGGGAAGTGTTCGCTGTCTGATTCTGCCATATATGCAACATTCATAAAATCTTCCAATTTTTTTATTAAAACTTTCCAACACCAAAGTTTGTTCTTGTTATTTTTAATTTTGCTTTTAGAGTGAGTATTTTTTGGTAGTAGACAATTTTTTTAAAAGTTCTATTCCTTTTGGTTAAGAGTATTCTTTTTTAGTGGATTATTGAAACCAGGATGCTAGATGCTTTTCCACAATTGTGAAATAATTATTGGAGCATTTAGGAAGATGCTGTTATGAAATATAATAAATAAAGAACTGTATAACTGCCAGTAGAGTCATTGAATAGCCTTGGTTTGCTACTGTGAGCAGGAAAATAGATGTGACTGAAACGCAAGTGCCATGAACGGAGGCAGAATTTAGGAAAGTACGCTGGCATTTACTGGAGGCTAAAAGCTAGTCCCGTCAGATCAGCAATACCATCAATTCTGCTTGCAAACATCCGATCATTAGATAATAAACTGGACTGCATGATGTTTCAGCATGCTAACAAGTGTGAAATGAGAGACTGCTGTATCTTTAAACACTATAATAACAGAGACTTTGCAATTCAGTGGGATGAGCTAACCATCCTCAGACCAGATAGAGACTCATAGTTGACTGGTAAGACACATGGTGGTGGTTGATGTGTTTATGTAAATAGAGACTGGAGTACGAATGCTGTAGTAGCCACATTCCACTGTTCACTGCTATAATCAGAATATAATAATAAATTTAATATGTCACTGTGCTCTGTGCTAATATTTTAAATCTGCTTTTCTTTTTTTCTACTCACATGCACAGCTGAGGCAGTTTTAGTACATGGGGCCCAGCATTTAGAACTGCTAGGCAAAGCATAGGACAAGACAGGTAAAGACAGCTGGGGGAACGTTCAGTCAGACTGACAACAGCTGTATACTATTTTTCATCTGTCAGAGTCAGCAATACACTGGATCTTCTTTTCTTTATTTGGAATTGTATTATTCGCCTAAGTGGGGGCCTGAAAGTGGAGAAAACAGTATAAAGCCTTGGAACATTGCCCGGCACACCTTTGAAGTCGATGGATGGATGGGAGATAACGTCATCCGATCCGGAAAATCCTTCCAACGCAGCGACGAAAATGGCAGACTGTATACATTGGGCCCCACTTTGGTGACAGTCTTGTCATGGCTTCCTTGTCTGTTATGCCATGTAAACTATCATTAAAGAAAGCTAAATTATTTCTCCTATGTGATTTCTAACCTCCGTATCACTAAGGGAGGAGTATTGCCATTTTATATCTATATAGTTTCGGGTTATGTAACATGCTGCAATTACAAGATAACTTCTTCCAATAAGGGAGCTAGTGCTCCCTGCTGGATTTAAATGCTGATAGAGATTTTAGCAGAAAGATGTCACCCATTCTATCTGCTAAGAGAAAACAGATCAGTACTAGTGGTGGCTGTGTATGTACCATCTAGTGTAAATACTAACTTGGTACTAGGGGATTTGTATAAAATAATCAACAAATTGCAAATGGCACATTGGAAAGTTTTGTCATTAAGACTGGAGGTTTCAGTCACACTAACTTGAAGTCAGTTTTTTCCCAAATTTTTCTAGCAGTTGAATTATGATTGGTCTGTGTCTGTGTAACTGTTCATGGGGTGCACCCAGTCCTCACCATGCAAGCTATACCATATCTCTGTGTTTATGATTCCACCAGACAAGTCACTGCTTAAACATACTATAGCAGTTCAGATAAACATCAGAGTGTGACCTGATGGTGCTACTTCAGCTCTCAAAGACTGTTTTGCATACCTAGACTTAGGCATCTTCAAGGAGGCTGTTACTGTACATACGATGATTCCATTAAGGAGGAGTATGTAGAATCTGCGACTGGTTACATCACAAAGTGTATAGAGGACATTACTGTTTCTAAGGATGTGACCATGCGATCCAACCAAAAACTCTGGCTGACAACTAAAGTATGGGTGCAGTTAAAGACTAGCAATGCATCATTCAGATCTACTTCCAAAAACTAACCTTTCCTGTGCCATAAGAAAAACAAAGCAGACATATGCTTGGAGAGTCAATGAACATTTGCAAAACACCATCTATACACAGAATGTGTGGCATTGCATTCAGGTTATTGTGGATGACAACCCAAACCACACAGCAGCAACAATGACACTTCTCTTCCACACAAACAAAACAAAAGTTCATTGCTTGATTTGATGCATGAAAATGGGAGCCTGTGAGAAAAATAATACTTTCCTCCAATGAACACTTACTTTGTCTGACCATAGCTGAAGTGAGGAGGACTCTATCCATAGCCAACCCACGCAAAGCTGCTGGACCAGACCAAATACCTAGTCATGTGCAGAGAGAACGCACCCACAAACTGGCTAATGTTGTCAGAGACATCTTTAACTCATCTTTAAGCCAGCCGCCCATCCCAGTCTGCTTCAAATCCACCACTATCATAGGGTTCTTAAGAAACCATCAGTGATTGCTTGAATAACTTCTGCCTTGTAGCGCTTATTTCTATCATAATGAAATACAGTACTTTGAAAAGCTAGCCATTGCAGAAATAAGGTCCAGTCTTCCTAGCTTTCTGCATCTATGGGTCCAAAAGGTTCAGTTAGGATGGTATATCTTCTGTTGTCCACTTTTCCGTGACACCCTTACATAAAAGAGATGCATATGTCAAAGTGATGTTCGTAGATTTTTAATTTTGCATTTAACACAATTATTCCCCAGAAACTGATTGTGAAGCTGAGTGGGTTGGAGCTGAACACCTCCCACTGTAATTGGACCTTGGATATCCTGACTGAGAGGCCCCAGTCAGTTGTGATTGGCCCCAACACTTCCAACTCCATCATGCTGAGTACTGGAGCTCCTAAGAGCTGTGTGCTCTCTCCTCTGCACCCTGTTGACTCATTAGTGCACAGCCGCGCACAGCTCTAATTACACCATCAAGTTCGCCGTGAACATGACTGTGCTAGGTTTGATAAGCAGTGCTGATGAGTCAGCATATAGAGAGGAGGTATAATGGGTTGCCATTTGATGCAGAGACAACAATCTATCCCTCAACATTGATTAGACTAAAGAATGAATTGTTGATTTCAGGAAAAAAAAATCTGTCCTGACCACATTCCATTCTGCATCAGTTGCTCTTTGGTGGAGATTGTAAAGGGTGCCAAGATCCTTAGTATGAACATAACTGGGGACATTGCATGGATTAAACAATACCACTTCCTTAACTAAAAAGGCCCAGGAGAGGCTACACTTTTGGAGGCCACTAAAGTGAGCGTGCCTCCCACCTCCCATTCTCACCCCTTTTTACAGAGGCACCATCGAGAGTGTCCTGACCAGTTGGCATTGCAGTGTAACATGATAATTGCAGCATATCCAACCACAAGAGACTGCTGTGAATAGTGAAGTCAGTGGAGAATATTATCAGGGCACCTCTTCCTTCTCTGAAAGATGTGTTTTCCACACAATGTCCGCACAAGGCTTGCTACATTGCATAGGATCCTTCTTTCTTTCCCCTCTGATGGATTCTTTATTCTTTTAACATCTGAAAAATGATACTACAGCATCAGAGTCAGATTTGTGAGGTCTGTGATAGTTTTTTATCCCAGGGCTATCAGACTCCTCAACACAATGTGGCCCCCCATGATTTTCCACACTAACCTAACATCTTAGATCACAATTTCTCACTATAGTTTATGCACAAGTCACTCTATCATGTCAAAAGATCAGCCACTGCACTGACTGATGGAACTTGCATTTAAAAGGGTCTCTGAGTAATTGTGGTAGTTAACTGTATTGGCATATTATTTAAATGGTATGTTGCATGGATTTGTCAGTTTGTGCTCGCTGACTTGTCTTACTTGCACTGAGAGCTCTGAGCTTTGTCATTTCGGCTCTCAATATACTTGTATATGGTTGAGATGGAAATTAAGGTTGCTTTCACATTGACTTTATTTAGAGAAAGAGTGACCAATGTATTTGAACTTGCATTCTGTCACAAAACACAATGAAAGTAAAGTATTTCATTAGGTTTTATATTGTTTGACAGACAGCAAATATTAGTTTGAAAGCTGTGATGTGAAAACGAGAAGTTGTTTATTATTAAATAAAAACTAAAACCCCCAAAATGCACAATAACATTTACAAAAATATTTTTTTTAATTAAACTTACCGAAAGAAAAATAGTGAAACTGTAAGTAATATTCACATGGAAATTGAATATTCTTTACATAGCACTACTGCCTCACAGTTCCAAAGACCTTCATTTGAATCCTGGTCTTGATTGCCAATTATAAGGAGTCTGCCTGGTCCCCATATGTTTTTTTTGGCATACAAGCTTTCCCAACACATCGTTTAGAGTGATTAATCACCGATGACTATTTTCTTGTTTGTATACAGTTCAGCCAGGATATTCTCCAGCTCCCTGCAACCTTAACATAATAAGCCAGTTAGAAAGTGTATGGCAGTATAGACTGTTTATTCTTGTCCATGTGAGGGCTTCTCGTATAACAAATGTTAATCACATCATTACTCTCTGGTATCTCATCTACAACAATTGTAAAGAGACAGATAACAATTTTTGAAGCTCTGGTCAATTATTATCTAGTGTATACATTCCTTGATTTTTTGCCTACTACTTGCAAGAATTTAAAAATAGATGTACTTACTAAAAAGTTCATCAGGTATTTAGGCCTTAAAATTCCAAATCTGGATGTTGCCCACAGGAATGAAAATTCTTCATTATCAGCATTGTCAGTGCTGATAGTTCAATATTCCTTTTAAATGAAGATTTTGAGTTAAAAATCAAATCTCTAGCACTAGAACACAGTTCCCCAAGCATTTCTTTCACTAATGTTAATTCTCTAATCATTTTCTTTCATCTCAATTTTGCTTTAGTTCTTAACAGAATATGATTATAGTCAAAATTTTATTGTTGAAGTTAAAAATAGAAGTTGAGGTCCCTATTTTGAATTTGTGCTTAACTGATTAATAGGCATAAAATTTCATGAAGCAAGTCAGCTATGATTAATTCAGGAGCTTTGGACTTTCAATTTTTTTTTTCTTGCTTGCTGACAAACACATCTTTTGAAAACCTGACAACAGAAAGTTTAAAGCAGATATGAAGGCTATTCACTTTTACAGGTTACATACAGTAAGCAATTCGTAATGCATAATGATCGGCAGTTGAGTTCATTGCAATATTAGTTGGTCCTAAATTCATGATATAGAAAAAACCCTAATCTAGAGCAATTTCTTTTAACACAAAGAAGATGAGTGACACAGTTTCTCAGCTTAGATGAGCCTTTCAGCCTTCAGAATGCATTTCTATAATGTGCTTAGTGCTGTCTAAATGATATGCACCTCAGTACAGACTAAAAAAGAAAAGTGTTACTCACTTGTAAGCAAATTGCCTTACTTCTTGAGTGAACATCTTTTCTTATCTTCCAAACACTCCTACACAATATGAAAGCACTAAGACTTTCAGCAGGAAGAGGGACAACATATTGTGGGTCGATGATTCCACAGGCAGTGAAATGTGGAGCATCCCCACCATATAGCACAAAAAGCAGCAGGCTGACTTAAATACAGAACTCGGAAAATGCATTTGGAGCAAGGTTCAACCAAGCTTATTTACAGGCAAGTAATCTTGATTTTAGCACAATTTGGTTCCACAGTTTTGCAGCAAACTCTTTAAACTGTATTAATTGTATTAAAGTTATACACTGTGATTTTTAATAGTTTGAAGCGTTGTAGACTTGAAGGCTAGAACATGTTTAAGAGCAACAATTTACTCCCTTAGAGCTAATGATTAACTGGTTGTTACCACTGGTACAAAATCTACTGTACATAATGATATTGACTTTACTTAATAAAAGAGTTCCTTATATATCAGTTTCATCCAAGGATCTGAATTGAACCTCAGGAGAATGAAAAAAACTGAGCAATTTATAAATTAGTACCAGTTACAAATGTATGGCGTTTAATCAAATCTCTTTGTCTGTGACTCTAAAGGTTATTTTTAGCAGTCTGGTTTGCTTCTGCATTCCAAACTTGCGTTACATTAAATAAGAGAGAATTAACAATTTGTGCATGAGTATGCCAAGTCAAGGACTGGTGTAAAATTCGGGACTGATACCTGCATGCAGTCTAATAATACCATAATACCAAGATAGGAATATAATATAATATAATATAATCTATATAGGGCGGCACGGTGGCGCAGTGGTAGCGCTGCTGCCTCGCAGTTAGGAGACCCGGGTTCGCTTCCCGGGTCCTCCCTGCGTGGAGTTTGCATGTTCTCCCCGTGTCTGCGTGGGTTTCCTCCGGGCACTCTGGTTTCCTCCCACAATCCAAAGACATGCAGGTTAGGTGGATTGGCGATTCTAAACTGGCCCTAGTGTGTGCTTGGTGTGTGGGTGTGTTTGTGTGTGTCCTGCGGTGGGTTGGCACCCTGCCCAGGATTGGTTCCTGCCTTGTGCCCTGTGTTGGCTGGGATTGGCTCCAGCAGACCCCCGTGACCCTGTATTTGGATTCAGCGGGTTAGAAAATGGATGGATGGATAATCTATATATATAAAATCCTAAACCTGAAAGTGCAACGATTTTATGTGATGTTTTTATTTCACGTTTTTTGTCACGCTTTAAATCGGATATAACGCATATATATGTTTGGTATCATTCTTTTCAGAATATATCAAACTTTAATGTGATGTTGTTAGATTTTCAGATTCTTATTCTGTTTTTAAATTATAAACTAAAAAATATCAAGAACTCATGTCCAATAAGACAAGGATTTTGTGCCAAGACATTTAACTACGCCCAGGGCCAGGAAATAAAAGACAAAGAGTAGATGACAAATACAGCTGCTGTACAGGCTTTTAAATGTTCAAAGCGCTGCACGAGATGCAGATCACATGGCATGGAAGCAGCAGCAAGCCAGCTGCTGATTGAGCAAAGACGAGGTAAAAAAAAAAAACTGTATTTGTTTCCCATTGTATCACCGTTTAAGAGGGGGTTTTAAAGGAGAGACCGCGTCTCCTTGGGGTGCGTTCAGCCCCCCTCTTCACAACGCAAGCAGCAGAGATGCAAAGTTGCTGGCGCATAGCGCAGGTCAGGGGGGTTGGCGAGCAAAGCGAGCAGGGGGGTAAGCCCTCTAGTATAATATAATATAATATAAATTTGTAATTAAATATAATATAATCTCTCTAAAGCACAATTTCTATTGTTACTTCTCTTTGTTGACAGTGATAATTTTTGAAGCTGTGGTTATTTATCATCTGGTGTCTTCATTCCTTGATCTTTTTTTCTGTTGCCTGTAGTTATTCTTTATGCACAGATGTTTTATCATGTGAAAGTTTCCTGGAAATTTAATTTAACCTCTAAGGTTCTTTTTATATTGGTGGACAAGTTGATACCGGAAATGCACATATTACATGCACAAAATACAGACATTATGTGACATTTACTCATCACTCATTCTCATTATTGACCCCAAGGGCTGAGGCTGGATACCTCAATGTCAATACTTTAGAAAGGGCCAGAAGTCGATCCACTAATGTGCTGCCCTGAAAAAGCTACATTTACAAACTAGGCTAAGGCCAAGATCTGCTTTAAGATCTATGCTCCTGCCAGAATTCATGGATATGGCACTCCATTTCCAGATTCACAGACTTGAAATTTGGCTCACAGGTACTTTTCACTGTTAGTAAGGTTTTTATTACAGAATTTCAGCCTTGTCCATGGCTACTTGGGGTCACAACAAATGGCAAAAAATTCTTTAGTGTCATCAATCAAAGGAGAAACAGCCGCATTTAGGATGCATTGGTAGTGTAGTGCATAGTACACTTATATTTCAAGGGAAAAATCAAGTTTGATTTCTGTCTGCCTATTATATTTACCTTTTTGTTAATCTAATATTCCCACTTACTTTCAGCCTCAATGTGTTGACTGAGCACCTCAAAGCACTTTATTTTGATTGGCACAAGTTAATGTACGATAGAGTAGGAATTGTTTAAAAGAATTTTCAGTTTGATATATTGCTTAATAAGAATTCAGTGAAATCCAGAGCTGTGCCTCTGACTGTGATCTTGGTTGCAATGACAAGCAGCAACAGTAGAGAGGTCCCAGGGCTGTGCTTAAGAAAGATTGCATTAGAAATTTTAAATAAATAATGAGCATGTCAAATCCCATTCTTTGCTTTTTCTATTTAAAAAATGAGGCACTAAATACTTATACTACTTGTGTGTCTCCCTGCAGAATTAGGTTTTGCTACAGTTTTGTATGTTGCCTACAATAATTACAGTCTTGCTGAGCCTTGCCGATGAATCAGACAGTTTGGAACACAGTCCTTCTGTGAACGTTCCCACTGCCTGCTGTGTAATAGGAAGATTAGCAGTAAACAACAGGCTTTAGGCCTTTAAAATGCTTTATTGTTTCTTCTTGCCAATTGTTTTATTTGATTCTCTCTGTACTTTTTTTGACTAAACTGCTAGCAACATTTGCTAATTCTGATCAGCTGTAGTTGTAGTGATGGTCTGCTTCAATAAACTGGGTTAGGCTTAAGAGAAAGTGCTGATGTTTTTCTCAGGTCATTGTGATCTTCATGTTGCTGAGTATTAATTCTCTTTTAAAGATGAGTGGGCTGAGTTATACAATTTGCTAATTTTATCAGTTGAATCATGTATATTTTATTAAGCTTCATGACCATGATTGAAGGTGAATTTTAAATATTAATGAAATATTTGATGTTTGTTATAAGGGTATGTCTCCATTGAAGGCACTATATAAAATCTAAATAAGATATTTATAATTTATTGGTGTAACAGCAGTTTTCTGCTTAACATTGTGTCAACAGTGCTGTAAATGGTATTATGTATTGCTGCTCCTTAATATATTAAAAGTTCTTTTCACATTTGTATTGCTTTCATTAACTTCCAGGGCTTGATGGAATGTCTTCCGCATGGAATTTGCACGTTGTTGAGGTCAATAGGATTGTCTTGAAAATGGTAAATGTGTTCACTTTAATGTACTATACACTTGCAGGATAGCCTCTGTTTCTCTATACCCCAACAGTCATATTTCAAGTAATCCCGTGCACAGAAACTGAGGATTTCAGTCTAGTGGTGTTTTCAGCATTGCAGAACGTGCATTTTGTGTGTGTGTGTGTGTGTATATATATATATATATATATATATATATATATATATATATATATATATATATATATATATATATATATATAATAATTTTATTGATTTTATTAAAAACAAATAGCATTCCATACAAATAACTCAAGTTTAACAATAAAAGGTTTGAAATAAATCAACCCACACCCCTGAGAAAGAGAGCTAGGCCAGCAGAGTAAAATTTAAAGCTAGTAAAAATAAGTAAATAGATAAATTAATAAATGAATAAAGACAAATAGAGTAAAAGAGGGGAGAGAACCTGCTTCCTTGATTTAAATGCTTATTCTAAAATGTTATTGATTAGATCCTCCCAGGCTTTGAAAAAGTGTAGTACAGATCCTCTAAGTTAGAATTTGATTTTATCCAGATTCAAATAGTACTGTATATAACATCAGTTACCTTCTAACTTAGAATAGGAGACTTAAGATTCTTCCAGTTGAGCAAGATAAGATTACGTGCCAGTAGTGCAGTAAAGGCAATTACAGTTTCTTTGTCCTTCATGCATTATGTATATTAATACCACTACACAAGCACGGTCATGGATTTATTTATGTGTGCCAGGGTGGTAAGACAAGACCAACATATCGGTAAGCTGTTTGATTGTATTAGGATTTTATAAATATATTGTAATAGAAAGAAAATTTGACAGCTAGTCAAATAA
Organism: Polypterus senegalus; assembly: GCF_016835505.1. Lineage (NCBI taxonomy): Eukaryota > Metazoa > Chordata > Cladistia > Polypteriformes > Polypteridae > Polypterus > Polypterus senegalus. The sequence continues at coordinate 146,259,663 of NC_053158.1, forward strand.
AGCCTTGTATAATGTCCAACGGACAGGTCAAAATAAAGCTGAAGCATAAGGGTTCAATCAAGCATTTGACAAAATCATATTGCAAATAGGGGAGTATTTATACAGAAAAAGAAAATGGCTACAGGAAATTAAATGGGGGAAGTGACGTCTTAGCTCTGACTTGTTCGCGACGTCAACAAGGAAGGACAGAAAGACAATTCGTCCATTTTGACTCCACGATACGGCAGTTTATTTTACTTCTTTGCTTCTGCGGAAAAAGAGAGAGAAAGGTTAGTACCCTTTTGTAGCCCTCCGTCTTTCGACCGTCTACTCACCATGGGTTTTGTTGATATATATATGTATATATATACTAGGGGGCTTCGGCCCCTTGTTTGCTTCAGTCACCAACCAAACGCCTGCGCTACGCACCTTTGTAAAGAGGGGGGATGAACACACCCAAGGAGATGCGGTCGCTCCTCCAAAACCCCTCTTAAACAGTGATACAATGGGAAACAAATACAGCTTTTTTTTACCTCCTCTTTGCTCGATCAGCTGCTGGTTTGCTTGCTGCTCTCGTACGATGCTTCAAACATTTAAAAGCCTGTACAGCAGCTGTCCTTTTGTCTCACTGCCTTGTCTCTCTTCTCTCCCAGACATCCTCAACCACTATTCAATCTCTTTTCGCTGTTCCATTATTTCACCAAGTAATATTTTCCATTTGTTTGCGCTAATGTGATCTTTACTATAATTTCTTTGAGACTTTCAAATTTTCCTACTTCCATTATCTCTAACCTGCTGTGCATGTGTACCACGCCAACATTTTTGAATTCTTTACGATGTTCTTCTCTGTCATTTGCTCTTTGTCTTTTTCCGGCCCCGGCGTGGTTAAATCTCTTGGCATTAAGTCTCGTCTCGCGGGACGTGAAAGTGTCTCTCTGAGAAAGTCGCGTCTCGTCCCAAATTTTTTATTCATGCAACATACCATTTAAATTTTAAAATGATGCTGGATTATTCATGTTGAAATTTATTTCACTCTGACATCCTAAAATTTGGTGTTTATCTGCAGATATATTTTACTTAAACAACTTTTTCTCATTAAAGTAGATTTAAGTCTTTTGCAGTTGATTGTACTAATGGCGTTTCATGACTTTGATTCAGAATAGAGCTATACTAATTCTTAAGTATGGCTTTCGACAACTCCCGCCTTCATTTAATCCACTCCCAGTGGTTCCAAAAAAAATGATTCTATTTCCATCCGTATCTGCCCGCTTTCTCCTGTACCCACCTGAATTTCCATTCTACTCCCAATTGCATTGCTGGCTTCCCATCTTAAAGGCACTTGAAGCGGGATCATGGCCAAAGTGGCTTCTTAAAACAGAAGAATCTATAAGATGTGTAAATCTTTTTTTTTTCCTTTTCCCAGTACAATCAGAGTTGTACTGATATCATTTTAAAAAATAATAAATTGATAGATAAATGAATAGGTATAGGGTGATCAGATATCCTATTTTTCCCAACAATGTTCTCTTCGGGCGGCACGGTGGCGCAGTGGTAGCGCTGCTGCCTCGCAGTTAGGAGACCCGGGTTCGCTTCCGGGTCCTCCCTGCGTGGAGTTTGCATGTTCTCCCGTGTCTCGTGGGTTTCCTCCGGGCACTCTGGTTTCCTCCCACAATCCAAAGACATGCAGGTTAGGTGGATTGGCGATTCTAAATTGGCCCTAGTGTGTGGGTGTGTTTGTGTGTGTCCTGCGGTGGGTTGGCACCCTGCCCAGGATTGGTTCCTGCCTTGTGCCCTGTGTTGGCTGGGATTGGCTCCAGCAGACCCCCGTGACCCTGTATTCGGATTCAGCGGGTTGGGAAATGGATGGATGGATGTTCTCTTCATAAGACTTAAAATAGCAGTCTGGCTGATATTTATAAAATCCCCAAAATTGCCTGTAATTTTTGCCTTGCCCGTTGCTTACACTGTGTAAACAAAAACTTCAGATTTTGTCCAATCCATGTATGATGTGTGAGGTGTAGGGTTTGTTTAAAGAAAAGGACACATGGCAGTTTGACCGAGGTGGCAGCTAGGAGGACTGGGCAGGACAAGGTTAGTATTAAACATAAAGTTGTAAGTACAAAAGGTGCCCAAAAAAAGAAAGTGCACATTTATAGACAAGTAAAAATAGAATAAAATGAAGTTATAATAATGCCCATGTTTTCTACTAGGAAGTACCTAGTAGGAAGCTGAATAATCAATCAGGAAAGCTGACTTGTGCGACTAAAAGATCATATTCTCTCTGAACAGCACAAAACCTCTTATAACGGAGAGAGCTCATCAGCAGAAGTGACAGACTACTTGGTGACACTTGGTTCGTTATATTTTAAAAAGTTACTAAAACAAAAATCCATTTTTAAAATCAATGAGGACTTCTAGGTTATAATGCATGTAGTGGTCTTTATTTCAATTTCAGAGGATATCAGTATGCTTAAAAAAATATATTAAAATAGTGTGCTTTGTTTTTTTTCTTTTTTGGTTATTATGGAAAAGAAATAGCAACCCCTGCAAGTGCTTAAAAAGTCCACTAATATAAAGCATAAGGCAAGATGCATGCCAACTGTAGCCCAGCCGAACAGGCCGCTTATCTGAACATACAAAGGTATGTCAATGCAGATACAAAGGAAAGGGAAAAAAACTGCATTCCAACCATTAATCATATTGTACACATGCTTTATAAGCTGCTATGCACCTCGATGACAGCAATAATTCATTAGAAATCTCAGTTAAAAAAAAGAAACGACACAAGCTCATCATAGACATGTGCTCGCTAACTCTTCATTAGATTTGACTGCATACACTTTTAAAGTGAAACAAATTTTCTCAGATGTTCATCAAGGCTCTGACCACCGGCTCAGCACTGCAGGAAGAAAGTCTGCTCGCCAGCGTCTGCTCACTGCTATTAAATTTTAGTCCCACACTGCAAAAAAGTTGAATTTGGTCCCGCAGTTCGAGATGGGTTTAACTATAGCCCACAATAAATATGACATAGGTAATGTAATACCAAGCATGTCAATAACAAAACACTCTCTGAGTCAGATAACCCCTCACAACCCTAATTTTAACCACAGTGTAACTGGGCATTCAATGGGTGTTTCATGACTGACTTCATAGGTATTGTGGGCTGCAGACTTTAATTTCTTCCATTCGTTTGTGTTTATAGAACTAGCTTGTGGACTACTGATTTCATGTTACACATTCTCAATGGGATTAGGAACATGACTTTGCTTGGACAATTCAAGGACATTCATCCTTTTGCAGTTGAGTCAATCCATTGTTGCTTTGGAGCTATCTTTGGGATGGTGGTCCTGTTGCAAGGTGTCTCTCCTCAAGCCTTTCTTCCTAAGCAGAGCCAGACAAGCTTCCCTGCAATATTTTCTAGTATTATGCCCAATCCATGCATAATAATAATAATAATGCTTCAGCTCTGACAACTTGCACACTCCCAGCCTATTAAAAATATCTTAATATCATGATACTCTGCTGCCATTTTTTAAGATATGGCAGTGTTATATTTGTGCAACACACTTAGAATTTTGACCAGATAGCTTAATATTGGTTTCATGTCACCACAAGAGTATTTGACAAATGTTCACTCTCTTCCTTTCTTATGACGTGCAGACAGATCTCATTGATTCTCTTTCTGAGTAATGTTTATCTTTGCACCTACATTCATAGGCCGGTGGTTTTACATTGTTCTTCATTTATTTCAGTAATGATAGTTTGCTCTGCTACTGGTGCTTTGCAAATTAAAAAAGCTCTTATATACAAAAGGCTCTCATTTATCTGTGTGCTTGAAAATGATGCAGATCTTGAGGTTCCTTACCAGAGAATATCACCCATCATCCAAAGCTACATAATCCAGTTTTAAATTACTGACCTTTCCAAGCATTTCCTGCTTGCATTGGTGTGCTAGACTATAGGTATTAGAATGCATATGTTGGCCCATATCAACATAAAAGGCAGTTTACATTCACCATTCAGATGAATAATATACATCTTTACGTAGAATGAGTGAATACAAGAGTACCTGCCTTAAAATTTGTGTGGGTGTAAGGAGAAAATGTGTCTTCTGCATAGATAGTAACCACTGCACCAGTATGCTGTTTGCCAGAGGACATGTGCTAGGACATAACTTGAATGTGCTGATTTGCCCACTTCATTATATGTGATATCACTGCCAAAAGGTTCAACAGAGCATATCAGCAGAAAATCTTGGCAGAAACAGCTGACATAGGGCTCTGACTGCACAGTACAGCGGCAATGTGAGTGGAATCTGCCAATTACAACACTGGCAGAAGTAGGCCCTATAGTATGTACAGTAGGCAGCTGTTTGTTGGCAGTGCCTTGTGAATAAGGCACCTTTCCTGCAGCCAACAATTGAAAAGGGCTTTGTAGCTACACGTGTAATCGTGCTGAACACTGTATTTTAAAACATACATGGGATTTATTCAGACCACAGCATACTTACTTTCTGAATCACGGCTGGATCATAACATCGTTTTGCATGGCCATTAGAAGTCACCCTCAGTACTCACATTGTCCTCCTCAAAGATTTGTGGCCTATAACTCTTTCATTTTTAATTATTTATTGTTGGAAGATAATTGACAGATCTTTCTGTGATTCCTTATTAAATTTTTTGTACATTTTCAATGTTTAGTCTTCACACACGCTTTATTTTCACTGTTTGCATTGTAATAAGTGCATATCATTCTGGGGTCCCCAGCTACTGTGTGTTTGTTAGCTTTTCTCTTGTGGTTTGAATAAGTAATTTGAAAATCAATGATACACGGAAATGCGGTGAGGGTATAATGATTTTTTTTTACCATTCAATTATAGTTATTAGGTTAGGGCTGAGCTTTGGAGGAGATTATATCTACTGCACATCAATTCTTCTAGCCATCAAATTTCAATATCCTTTCTATTATAGTTAAAGTTATGGAGGCACCTGATGACTTCCCATCACACACTAGATGGCATAGCAAAGCATAACACCTCAAATTTGAACACATGGGCAATATTATGGAACAGCAATTAGTAGTTGAAAATTCTGTGACTAGGTATTGTTTTTGTTGAGTTTACATGTTTTTTTCTGTTTCTGTGTACAGGTCAGCCATGTATGAGTGTTATAGATTATGTTTGACTTAGTAGAGCCAACAAAGGACTGGCACTCTGTCTAGGGCATTTTACTAGATGTTTCTTTAATAGTCTCAAGACCCCTGCAACTCTGAATTGATTCATGTTACATGAAAACATCCCCACACATTGTCACTATAGGCACTTTCCCACCACAGAAATGTTATTTTCAGGAACCACTGATTGCTTGTACAATGTGGGCCCTAGGCCATTTGTGGTCCCTGGCCACTTTCATGTGTTGCATACCCACCATACAATGGCAACTGTAACCTATGTGCAAAATATATAACTTGCAAAGAATAGTGATGTGCTGCAAAATGAGATGCGTTCGGGAGTTCATGGGACTGAAACCCACTTACAGCATCAATGTGGTGTAAGCCGGTGTAGCTGTGTGAAGTACGGTGTTCTATCTTCTACGATAACGCTCTAAAGTCCAAACTATGAACAGATTTGTAAGATAGAGTCAGTGGTTGTGGTCAACCAATCAACACATCACCATCCAAGCTTGCCCCTATCATAGTTCCCGGTTGGACGAAATGTACATACCCTAGAGTAGGGACTACCTCCAAGAAACTACAAATGGCCTGAGTTTGTGTGGTAGGAATGCTGCAAAAGGTAACCAAAAAAAGTTCCTATGGTGAAAAAGCACCTTATGGCAATTTAAACCAACCAAATAATGCTGTTTTTACAGATGAAGTGAAGGGATTCAATGTGTAAAAGTGAGTTCCAGTTTCACTGTAAAATACAGAGGAAAGTAGATGAAGGAGCCCACCATGGTCAATATGGCTACCACGTACATGGTTTACTCCTTAACTCAGACATAAAACAGGGCTATTCAAAATGAAAGAGCAGATTTCAAAAATTTATTTAAAAAAAACTGTATAAGACAGAAACACATTCCGCACATCACTGGATAGAGGAAAGTTCAAAGTTCATAAGCCCACCTAAAAGTACCAGAGCTGTTTCTTGTTTATAGTAAAATGGTGACAACACCACAAGAGAAATCATTTTGCGTGCTGAAATTTGTGACGTGTGAGTCCATTGTTCAAGTGCAACATGAATTCTGCCGATGGTTCAACAAACAGTTGCCTCATCATAAGCAAATTTGCGAGTGACATAAAAAATTCGTAGAAGAAGGTTGCTTATGCAAACGTAAAAGCACTGGCCGTCCACGCACTTTCAGATGAAAATGTTGAGCGTATCCGAGGTGTGTTTGAGCGGAGCACTAGGAAATCCACATCACTGGCAAGCATTGAACTTGGAATTCCACAAACAACAGTATGGCGTGTTCTTAGACAGCGTCTGCATATGAAGCCTGACAAATTGCAATTAGTGCAGGCATTGCATCCTGATGATCATGAAAAAAGGTTTGAATTTTGCACTGCAATTCTAGAAGATATGAAAGAGGACAATTTTCCTGAACGACTAATTTTTTCAGATGAATCAACTTTTCATGTCTCTGGTAAGGTTAATCGCCACAATGTTAAAATTTGGGGATATGAAAATCCTTGCATAGTTGTCGAAGATGAAAGAGACTCAACGAAGGTAAATGTGTTTTGTGCCATTTCTGCAAGCAAACTTTATGGACCTTTTTTTTTACGATTCAAACTGTGACTGGATTTTCATACCTGGACATGCTACAAAACTGGATGTTTCCTCAACTTCAAGAAGATTCGAATGACTTCATTTTAATACAAGATGGTGCCCCGCCTCATTTCCACTTGGAGGTTCGGCATCACCTGAACAACACCATTCCAGGACGATGGATTGGAAGAGGTGGACAAGATCTTGCTCAGTGTCTATGGCCTCCCAGTTCTCCAGACTGTACCCCCTACGATTTTCATCTATGGGGGTACATTAAAGAAAGAGTGTTTGTTCCACCTATGTCTGCTAATCTTCAAGATTTGCAACATCAAATTGATGAAGATGTGAATTCAGTAACTAGGGACCAGTTGACTCGTGTGTGGCAAGAAATGGTCTACCGTTTTGATGTTTGTCGCACTGCACGTGGTGTTCATGTTGAGTGCATGCAACCTCAAGGACCATAGGACCAAACTTTGAACTTTCCTCTGTGCAGTGATGTGTGGAATGTGTTTCTGTCTTGTACAGTTTGTTTGAAATTAATTTTTGAAATCTGCTGTTTCCTTTTTGAATAGCCCTGTATTAATGTGTACAGCCCCCTCAGCCTTGAAGTATAATTGTCCTTGTTCTTTGGTATTATATCCACATCAGTACTGAATAGTAAACTGAGTAAAAAAATCAACCAAAGAAAACTGTTAAAAATTAGCCATTTGGTAGAAATTGATTCAGTAGTAAAGAGCTTTTGGTGAACATAATACTTAGCTGTGAGTGGGAAGGCTTTCTACTGACTGTTTCAGAAAACCCTTTAGTTGTTTTACTAGATGACTAACAGCTTTGGTGATTAATGTTTTGAAGCCGAGCACAAGAAATTATGTTGGAGCACATACACATATATCTACATCGATTTGTCGCCCTTTGCCTCTGTTTGTATATATTATATATACTGGAGGCTGAACCAGAAATTTGCAGAACCTGCCGGTCCATAGTGTTGATGCATTTTTTGAGTTTCTTCTTACTCTCCACCAGCTTCAGCAGTAAAAGCTTAAGGCACATCTTCAATTCTAATTTTCTGTCAAAATTCTAAATGCAACTTTTGTCAATTTACTATAGAGTATATATTTTGGTCAACTCCATTATTCAGTTGAAGTCACAAGCTTGGGATATGTTTCAAATGTTTAAATGTAATTTTTATATCCACTTGTTTCTCTTAATTATTTGCTCAAGGTCGCACAGTGAGGTCAAGAGAGAAACTGAACCATCATGCTTGGGGTTTTAGGTCCAACACTTTAACCACTACATCACACAAGGAGAAACCTTTTTGCTACTGTTTCTTTGTGTATAATATTTTCAAAACATTTACGTATGTTGTAACTTGATCATTTTGGAGTGAAATATATTGGTGAAGTGTAGAAGAATCCAATGACAGGTTACAAGTGTCAACATCTCTGAATATAAAACTCCCTGGTGTATTAATTATGTCATTTTTATTTTTATTATTTCTGATTAAACTACCGGTAGTCTGTTTTACAAGTTGTGTACTACTACTAAAGGTTATTTTACCAAGTGGGCTGGACATGAGCACACTGTTTTGCAAGAAGATTATTCAGATGAGTGCATCTTTACAGTTTTACTCATCAGTTTGATGACGATCCCCATGTTAGGTCTGCTCCTTGTAGATTAATACAATGAATGTTCATTGAGGTATGTGCATCCATTATTTGAAACTGCTTATAAGCATCTGAGTTGCAAGGAGCCAAAACTTACCCTAGCTGCAGCATCCGCAAAGCAGGAACCAAGCCTAGAAAAGATATCAGTATATCACAGAGCACACACACTACATATCTCTGGGATATAAGAGCAACTAAACATTATCCACCCTGAAATATACATCAAGGTGCCTTGAGTTACAGTCTTACAGTTCAAAAAATACAGCTGTCATAGATATTGTTATAATCATAAATTGATTTTAATATAGTTAATATAGTTGTGCACCAGGGAGCATTAATCCATGAATGGACCAGGTTTAATATCGGCAACTGCACTTGCAGTGCCACCTCAAAGCCATAACGGTGAAAAAAAAAAGCGCATCAACAATAAGAAAAACAAGTAATAATTGTATGCTTAGTTTGTATTAATGAATTCTTTTTAGCATACAGTCCATTGGTCAGATTTATAAAACTTGTGTAAGCACAAAAAGAGTCCTGATATGTGTATATTCAACTCGCTATACAAAAGTTGAATTTTATAACAGAAAACTGGACAGGAAAACTTTTGTATATTTATGGGAACTCTGACACATCTGTATGAAACACTTTAGAGAAAGTGGGAAAAAATGACATCCTTGATCTAGTAGGATATTGCAGCCAAACCAGCTAAATGATGACTAGTGCACAACATAATCCATATCACTGAGCTGTTACTATTGACATGACAAACATTATATAGTCTCTATTTTAATTGCCCTTTAAGAGGACCAATTCTGCGTGTTTGCACTGAAGACATTTTTTGTAGGTTCCATATAGGTCAATAATTGCATTATTGATCCACTCCTTGCATATAGAAAGTTATAAATATCATGCCCTATAGCCTATTTATAGGTTATTGATTTGACACAACATGGCTTTTTTGGCACTACTTGAAGAGTATGTAAATGGTCATAACAAGGGAACAAGTTTTTAGGAACTGACAGGATTTTTTGCTTATGACTGGTTTACGAGCTGATTTAGGTTCCCAAGAACCATTCTGTTGGAATTATGTTGTGAGCTGGGCCAGGCATTAGAAAGACAGACTGCCTGAAATCCAAATATACGTGATAATATCCAGGTTTTAGCAACAGTTAAGTTTCTGAAAACACACACATACTGGTGAACCGATCAGTATGCCTCAGCCAAGCTTCAACTTCATCTTGCCTGCTGTGCTGGAAGCCATCAACTGACTGATGATGTGCTGCATCTAGTTGACAAATGGTGTGGGTGTACAGGCCAACATAAAAAGACAATTTGCAGCAGTGTCTGATTTTCATAATCAGTGCAACTGACTACAATAAGGGCACCTAGTGAGAATGAAGCTGCTTTTGTAAACAATACATTCTGTTAATCTGTGAGGCCAAGATGAGTCTGACAAACATATTGGCTCAGTAGCCTAGGTCAAACCAAGGCTCATTTATCCTGAGGCAAGGCTACATTGGCAGACAACTTGCCATTGGTTCTGTATGTGATGGGTGACAGCATCAGGCGGAAGGATGTTCTGCCAGGTAATAAAGGTCTGCAGCATTGTGGTTGCATATATACAAGGTTAATTAGCATGGTCCATTTGTAGTTGTTTCAGGTCAGCAACCCGGTGGAGTCTGAGACGTGTTTACCTATGCATATTTACAAGGTGATTGTGTTTTATGAAGAGTAAACTGCTTAAGATGTGAGTAAGCCATGTTAGACATTCCCTGAAGAATTCCATTTGAATAACAGCAAGGTAGATGGAGGATCTTAATTCTCTTTCTTTACCTTTCTTTTAATTAAGGCATCATCTATGCGCAGCATGTTGTCTTTTCCAGGTATAGTCAGAGTGTGCAGAAATGCCTGGAGTGTAGAAAGTCACAGTCGGCAGTGAAGTAGAAGTCTCAGGGCTGAGCAGGGCAGTGGAAGTGGTGCTTCAGCGTTTCTGAGGTGCAGCAACGGTGTGGTCCTGAAATGCCAGGTGTAGCAGTGCGGGTCCTGCTCCATGCTTCCTCTTCTCTTCTGGGAGCTCTTGATTTGAACCAAACACCGTCAGTAATGTAACTGGATGAGCTGTGCAAATGGGGACAAATCACACAGGAAGCAAGGGATTGGTGTAAAAGTGCATTTATTAATACCAAAACAAATCTAAAACAGTGTTCATAGTGCAGTGCTTCAAAAATCCCGAAATAAATAATCGAGTGAGGTTGAAATCAACAGGCTAGAAACTGTCCTTTACAAAAACCTGCTGCTTTCTCCGTTTAGCTGGCAGATCCCCTGTTTCTCCCATACAGGCCCTGCAACAGGGGAATTGCCCTATCAGCAGGTGCAGCTGACCTTACTTCATCTGGTTGCCTTCCGTCCCCTGGCTCCATACAGCTCATCCGCCAGACCGAGACTGTGGTCCCCAGTGACCAGGGAGCTTACACTGGGGCTCTTCCTTTCAAGCCTCCTCGACTCTGCTGCCTTCTGCAGACATACGCAGTGAGTTGTCTAAACTTCTGGTCACTCCAACTCCTCTGAATTGCTCAGCTGGAGTAACCTCTTCTTTCTTACTGCCCGCTAGTGTCTTTCAAGGTTCTCCTCCCATTTGCTTGAACTGGCACTTTTTTCTCTTGTTTTCCTGTTTCTCTAACCTTCGTTTTTCAATCTTTTTTTTTCCTTATTTCACGCCTCCGCACTCTCGCTTCTTCCTTATTTAACAGGGGCGTGTGACGGGTGTGGCGATTAGCAGCTCCCGGCGGAGACGCCCACAACCACAACATGCCCTGGGAACCGCTCCAGCCTCGCTACCACGCCTCATCCTTAAGCTGTGAGTGTGGTGATTATTTATTTAAAAATTGGCCATCTGTTTAGAGCCGCGGACCCGCTATATCACACCAGGGTGTTGTAACAACACTTTTTGTAACTTTAAAATAGTTTTGCTGCGATGAACTAGTCCGTATTTAATGAGGACCTTCACCATACCTTTTCAGAAGGAAGCAAAGAAACCTCTTGGTGTTCATTGTGGTGGAGCCCAAGAAATGGTTTCTTACAGATTTATATACTTTACAACAACAATAGAAACAAAAGGAAAGCAATGCATAATAGCAAAGAAGAACAGGCAATAAAATATTCTGATAATAATAATAAGTAGAAATAATATAATAAGTATATACTGTATATTGAATATGAAAGAATAATAGTTCATAAGCAGGCTGTTTATGTTAGATATTATCTTATTAAATAAACAGACCACAGTGACACATTGAATATCATTAATTTTCACTGCTGTCTACAAATATGTTATGTTTTTTTTATTCCTTCCTTAATTAAATCGAAATACTTGATTGTAGAATTTTAGTTTTATAAAGTCAGTCAGTCATTCAATCAGTCAAACTTTAGTTTATATAGAAAGATTTTGCACAGTGTGACAAAATGCTTAATAAAACACATACGAATGCAGTTCAGAGCAATATGGTAAGAAAGAGGAACAAAGGATCATTCAGTACACAAATGGGAAAAGCACAGAACAATAAAAATGAACTGACTGTGGATACGAGTAAAGTGAAAATAAAAGTGGATAAGCAACACAATGGAGTTTGCATTAGTACAGTAGGTATAGTAGTGTCAGTTAGAGATCAAAATAAAAAACAAGCAGAGCCAATCTAAAACGCAAGAGAGAGAGACAGGAGGTCAAAAGAAACACTTCAGAATCATTGCGGGCCTTGCTGTACTGGCCAAAAGCCATTCTTGCAAGCGCTTGGCATGCAGCCAGTTCCAATCTAATAAATTTGTAAATGAAATCTCCTTTCTTATTTTGTCTCAGGATTCAATCTTTATTAGCTGTAAGCTATTCAGCAGCACAAGACTGAGACTGAACAAATTATGAAAGAGCTTATATTTTATGCAGCAACGTGAAATGTTTCCCCTTGACTGCTTTTCTAAATTCTGTTGGTATACACTGAGTTGCACCTCCTTTGGCCCTTCTGAAGAGCTAGAATTCATCTGGGTATGGATTCTACAAGATTCAGGGAGTATTGTCTGGGAATGTTGTAACAGTATAATTATTGTTATGACTGAGAAATAAAACATGCCAAAGAATTCCACTGAGACACTTATAAATGAATAAATATAATTTACAGTAAAATTAAATCTTAAAGGTTCTTTGAATATCCATCCATCCATCCATCCATCCTCTTCCGCTTATCCGGGATCGGGTCGCGGGGGCAGCAGCTTGAGCAGAGAGGCCCAGACTTCCCTCTCCCCGGCCACTTCTTCCAGCTCTTCTGGGAGAATCCCAAGGCGTTCCCAGGCCAGCCAGGAGACATAGTCCCTCCAGCCTGTCCTGGGTCTTCTCCGGGGCCTCCTCACGGTTGGACGTGCCCGGAACACCTCACCAGGGAGGCGTCCAGGAGGCATCCTGATCAGATGCCCGAGCCACCTCATCTGACTCCTCTCGATGCTGAGGAGCAGCGGCTCTGATCTGAGCTCCTCTCGGATGACTGAACTTCTCACCCTATCTTTAAGGGAAAGCCCAGACACCCTGCAGAGGAAACTCATTTCAACCACTTGTATTCTTTGAATATCCAAGTCAAAAAAGCTATGCTAGTAAACTGAGTTAGTCTGTTAAGAATTCAGATTCAGTTTTTCTTTATTGTCCTGAAGTAAAAATGACTTTGTTGGAGTTAACATCATGAACAATATAAACACATTCAAAGTAGTAATAACAAATAATAATTCATTACATTTATATAGCGCTTTTCTCAATACTTAAAGCGCTATCCACACAGGGAGGAACTGGGAAGCGAACCCACAATCTTCCACAGTTTCTTACTGCAAAGTATTATTTATTAAGACAAGACAACCTTTAAAGTTTCCAGGCAGAAGATCACCCCTAAGTGTCTTGGATGCAGTACAGCATACCACATAATATCCAATCCTTTTTCCAGCTGCTCCAATGTAAAGATGTGTCTGCCTTCCATAAAAGAATTTGGTTGATCTTAAAGCTAAAAAGCCATCCTATTCATTTTATTTTTCTTGTAAGCAGTTCAGAGCAGCCAGATGGTTTGCAATTAGCATGGAGCAACAAACCTCACTGCACTCACTCAGGCCAAGATCTGGAGGCCCTTACAGGTGGGTATTTTTCTCAGCATGTAGCCATTGTCACGTCCAAAACGACAAAGTTATCTGTGGTCATTCATTACATAACTGTTTTACTGGTATATAAACTGAGCCCAGTTAGTGCACTGGAGTCTACTTAACACCACATATTTTTCCATCTGTACATCATTCTCTGTATAGATATTGTCCAGTTCAGGATTGTGGGCGCTAGAATCTTTCTTGGCAGAAACAGGCAAGGCAGAAGTCATCTCTCTATTCATCCATCCATTTATTTTGTAAAACGTATTATTTCAGTTCAAGGTCATGCGAACCGGGAGGCTGCACCAGAATTGTCAACTGAAAGTCAGTAGCCAACTCCTGATACATGCACGTCCAGGATACAGTAATTCAAAACAAGATAATTTACTGTAATAATTTAATTTAGCCTACAGATCTTTAGTAAAACTCATGCCTACATGAGTAGTGTGCATACTGTACATAAATAGTACTGTGCCTGGGCTGAGTACTGACTCAAGGAATCCACCTCCAGAGCCAAGAGGTGGCCAGACTGTGCTGCACTGGTCTTCTTCTTCCTTTTCTTTCAGCTGCTCCCATTAGGGGTCGCCACAGCGGATCATCTTCTTCCATATTTTCCTGTCCCTTTGCTTCTTGCTCTGTCACACCCATCACCTGCATGTCCTCTCTCACCACATCCATAAACTTTCTCTTAGGCCTTCCTCTTTTCTTTTTGCCTGGCAGCTCTATCCTTAACATCCTTCTCCCGATATACTCAGCATCTCTTCTCTGCACAGGTCCAAACCAACGCAATCTCACCTCTCTGAATTTGACTCCCAACTGTCCAACTTGAGCTGACCCTCTATTGTACTTGTTTGTAATCCTATCCGTCCTCGTCACACCCAGTGCAAATCTTTGCATCTTTAACTCTGTCACCTCCAGCTCTGTCTCCTGCTTTCTGGTCAGTGCCATCATCTCCAACCCATATAACATGGCTGGTCTCACTACTATCCTGTAGATCTTCCCTTTCACTCTTGCTGATACCCGTCTGTCACAAATCATTCTTGACACTCTTCTCCACCCATTCCACCCTGCCTACAGTCTCTTTTTCACCCCTCTTCCACAATCCCCATTACTCTGTACTGTTGATCCCAAGTATTTAAACTCATTCACCTTCGCCAACTCTACTTCTTGCATCCTCTCATTCCTCTGACCTCCCTCTCATTCACACAGATGTATTCTGTCTTGTTCCTACAGACCTTCATTCCTCTCCTCTCCAGAGCATATCTCCACCTCTACAATTTAACTGGAAGTGACATATCTCTCTTGTAGATAATACAGTATATAGAATTGCCAAAGATGAACACTGTGTTGTTCTTCTGTGTTCTGCTCCCGTTAGGGGTTGCCACAGTGGATCATCTCTGTATTGTTGTCCGCATGTTGATCTGGCAAAATTTTACACCAGATACCCTTCCTGACGTAACCCTCTCCATTTATCCAGGCTTGGGGCCGGCACGAAGAAACACACTGGTTTGTGCATCCCCTGTGGCTGGGTTGCCAAAGATGAAGACTGTATTCAGTCTGTTTTATAATTCTGTTATAATGGTAGTAATAGTAATAAAAAGTGTTGCTCATAGTACAATAAATATTGTTCTTCAGTTGGATAACAGATACCAAAATACCAAGTTTTACACTTTTTTGTGTGTTTTTATGCATTTAACTTGTAATCAGTTGCTAAATCTGTCAATCTTGCAGTGCATAGTATCTTAAAAGTGCATAGTATCTTAAAGTGCACTGACATGAACAGGACAATTTTGACATGTTTTAAAATTGGAATACAGTGAGCTCTGTAATTGAAGTTCATTCTAGTGCTTGGAAAGCAGCCACATTTGCTGTCTCTGTCATTATATGTACACCATGAAACCCCGGAATGTCTGACTGAATTATTGTGTAGACTTTACTCGTGAGGATTACCTTTTATTTGTGACAGTCAAGTAAAGCAAATAAAGCTGTGGAGAAGCAGATTACTGATAGCTTACTGTTATTTAAGGTACTATTTGGTGGTTTGTGACAGTGCATTTCAGAGTAAATGGCCTGTTTGTGAAATGATACCAGTCATTCTTTCCTGTTTGTTTTGTGTTCCTTCTTATTCATCTGAGATTGTACTGTAATACCCAGGACAGCTGGTGAGATTATTATGAGGGAAATTGAATGGTAAAGTCAATGCAGTAAGTTGAGTGTTATTTTCATTGGGAAGCTTTTTACTTTTTTATCCACAGTCAGGGCTCCAGACAAAAATTCACCTCAAAGAGCCAGCGGCTCCTAAAAGTGTAAGAATTAGGAGCCAATAGCTTTGATTTAAGTGCCAAATAATAAAATATGTAAACTATTAATGTTTTGTATTTGTGCCTAATTCTTTCTCTTCTAATGTACGCTGCATCCTTTTCTTGTGATTTTGCGTCTGTCTTGATGATTTAGATAGCAGAATGGCATTATAACTTTCAAACTACAGGTATTAACTGCCATTAAGAACAGCGTATTTTACTCAGGCTTTGAGTCTGTATCACTTACCATAAGAGTGTCAGTTTCACATGGCCATCCAGTGTAATTTAGTCTTCTTTTCCTTTTGCTTGAGTTTCACACAGGATCGTTAGGATCAAACTGCTTAAGTGACGGGCCTTCTGTGCTGATCTAAATAATTCCTCCAAATGTTGATACATTGAGTTTCGCACTGTTCTGTGCTGAAAAGCCACATTGACACTGAGCTGCTGAAATACAGTAGGAAGAACAGGAATGACCTCAACAAGATGTAGAATATTGTGGAAATCTGTGTGATGAGGCTTTTTTATTAGTAAGACTGCCCACAAACTTTACTCACACTCTCCTGTGTGACCCAAGTGCAGAAAAACAGAAAGTGCTCAGTAAATATGGGGCAACCAACACAGGATCTTCACTGCAGAACGTGTGTATATACAGTACAACAGCCCAGTTCCACACACTTGCTTTTGGGGCTAAAGTGGTATGTTTTCCATATCAACTGTAGTAAGTCATAAATGTTATTAATTATTATCTGTCTAGTGTTCACTGTGAAAGCAGAAGATAGAGGGCAAGCATTTCAATGGCAAAGGACCAGCAGAGGAAATAAGTGTCCCCTCGAATGGTTGGAACAGAGGGGCACAATAGACATGAAAGTGATATAGAAGACTTTCTTTAATCTTTTTAAATAATTTTTGGACAATTTTATAATTCCAGTATTCATCATGCAAGCAGCAGGCACGGGGCATGTCTATCTATCACTCTTGAGTGACCTCCCAATGGATGGAACAGAAGGCCACAGCAGACATGACAGTAATTTAAAGGACTTTCTACAACCATTTAAAGTACATTTTAAGAATTGTAGTTGTCCGGTGTTCATTGTGTAAGCAGTAGACAGGGACTCTACTCCAGCTGGGGAAATAAGAGTCTCTTCACAGTGGATTTGGTACAAAAGGGCACAGTGGAGAAAAAAGTGAGCAAAGACTTCCTAGAGTCTTTTTAAATAGGTTTAGCTCAATTATAGCCGTCCAGTGTTCATTTTGTAAATGGAAGAGCATTTCAACGACAAAGGCTCAGTTGTGGAAGTGAGTGTCCTCTCCAATGGATTGAATGGAGAGCCACATTAAATATGAAATTGATATGCAACACTTTCTGCCATCTTTAAAATACATTTTGAACAATTTTAGCTGTGCAGTGATCATTTTGTAAGCAGCACACAAGGGTCATGCATTTCAACAGCAAAGGTTCAGTTGAATGTCCCCTCTGGTGGAAGGGATGGAGGGGCACTGTAGATATGGTACTATAGTACTATAGAAGACTGCCTGATAGGCTTATTAAAGTCACTGTGCACCATTTTAACTACCCAGGGTTGAAAAATAAAATTTTTGCAAGGTTGCGTAACAGATAAAGATTACTATTGACAGCTTTCCATGTGTTTTTTAAAAACTTTTGGTCAGTTTTAATCTGCCATGATCAACTGTGCACATAGTTTGCAGGAAAATTAGTTTTATAAGAAAATAATCCCTGCTATGTAAAGATCCTCCTCCAATTTAAAAGGATAGTCATGGCATGCAAGGGATTTTTTTTGCTAGAACTTTGTAAGTTTCATTCACAGTTTTAATCACTCATAGGACAAAGGTGAAATTTGAGTTCCACAAGAAAGCCTTTGCTGTGGAAATGTTTTTTCCCTTTTTTATACCCCAGAAAAAAAAACTACTTGAATAAATGTGTGATAGCAAGTCACTATGTATGGCAAGAAAGTAGATTAGTATGTTTATTCTAACAATTTGTCTTTTAAAATGTCTTTGTACAGAGCTCTTGGGTGTCAAGTAATGAATTATTAATTCAAATTATTACAATTATTCATATTTGTTGGAAGGTGGAAGGCAGTTGTCAGCGCATTCCAGAACACAGTTATGCTTACACACACACACATCCACACACACACATCCACACACACACACTGGGCCTTTTGACCTAACAAGCATACCTTTGGGATCTGAGATGTATAATTGCATCGTGAAGGGAAAGTGTAAGTTTCAAATCTAACACATTTCTATATAAATTATATGAATCATATGCCAGTTCAGACATAAAGATTATTTTTCTTTCCCACTTTGGAGCAGCAAACATATGCTTGTTCATATTTAAAGTTCTGCCCTGAGCTTCCTGTATAATTATTACAAAGTTTAAGTAAATTGGTATTTACAACCTTTAACCTGTTAACATAGATATCCAAGGAATACAAATTTTTGCCCAGCCTTAGTAATAAATTATTCATGTGAAGCTATTATAAACTAATGTTACATTTTAGAGTAATTCAGTAGATGGCACCATTCTATAATTTGGTAATAAAACTTGCAAAGACTTCAAAAATGTTGAATAGCGAACAGTGTCTCTTTGGCATTATCATATTATTACTGGAATTACATTATCTTAAATCTTTCCTAGATAATTTTTGATTGATACTCACTGGCAATGATTTTTAACTATATATTTTAAGAATTAAACACTGTATCATAAAGCTTCATAGAGACATGTTTTGTTAATTAGAGCAGAAGTACTCTGTTTTGCTCTGATACATTAAAAAATTCAAATAACTGTAGAATTCTGTATTTCTGGCAGAACGTGTACTCTAGCAAAACAACCCTGGAAAATACTGTAATGCTTTCTCACTAATGATCCGCCTTCAGCAATGCTTGGGTTAACAAAAAAATTGAAATTGTATTTTTATATTTTTCTGATTTATCACTACCACAGAAACAAACAATAATTTACTTATGTTATTTTGAAGCGTTTAAAGCACTTTGAGCTCTTCTTAAACAATAGGTACAAGCTTCAAGAATGGAATCAGGCTATCTGCATCAATTCATAGGATAAGTGGGTTAGAACATTAATGTGTAGGTGGATGGATAGATGTACGGACAGAATATACGGGTGCATTTGAAACCTTAAAAATCAAAAGAGTAAACTCTGTTTAACCAGTACAGAAAATTCACATATATCAAAAAGTAACTAAAGTAAAGGCAGGTTTGGTTGAGAATATGATAGGACAAGAAGATTATTTGTATGAAATGTGGTTGAAAATCAAGTACTGTACAAAGCAAAATATTCAATGTAGATAGATAGATAGATAGATAGATAGATAGATAGATAGATAGATAGATAGATAGATAGATAGATAGATAGATAGATAATTTGTCTAAAGGGGAAGATTTAGAAGCTCTTTAAATAAATTAATCCATATATAGGTTAAATAAATAAATAAATATACATCCACATTTTGGTCTGAACACACACCAGAATGACTAAAAAGCAAGAACATTAAAAAGAAACAAAGCTTCTGCTTTGGCAGTCACCATCACAGTGAAGCATTATGTAGATATATTGCTGTTGTTATAATGGAGCCCCAGTAGTGTTTCTTGACACACTTCAGCTGAATGATTTGTCGACTGAAAGTGCTCAGTGTTAGAGTGTCAGAGAGAGAGGATGTGCTGCATTGTTCATAAAGGCACTCAGTTTTGTTTTAATTCCCCCATTTGCTACTTCTAGAGGGGTCCAGACTGCATCCTATAACTGAGCTTGCCCTTTTAATTAGCTTGTCAATTCAGTGTAGAAATATGTTTCTGCTGTGGTGGGCTGGTGTCCTGCCCGGGGTTTGTTTCCTGCCTTGCACCCTGTGTTGGCTGGGATTGGCTCCAGCAGACCCCCGTGACCCTGTCTTTAGAATATAGCAGGTTGAATAATGGAAAGAATATGTTTCTGTGAATGAAAAAATGAATGAGCCACATAACCCACTTTATGAAAGGAGAGTTCACTTTGAGGCGGGGTGGCGCAGTGGGTAGCCCAGGTCCTCCCTGCGTGGAGTTTGCATGTTCTCCCCATGTCTGTGTGGGTTTCCTCCGGGTACTCAGGTTTCCTCCCACAGTCCAAAGACACGCAGGTTAGGTGCATTGGCGATTCTAAATTGTCCTTAGTGTGTGCTTTGTGTGTGTGTGTGTGTGTATGTGTGCCCTGTGGTGGGCTGGTGCCCTGCCTGGGGTTTGTTTCCTGCCTTCCGCCTTGTGTTAGCTGGGATTGGCTCCAGCAGACCACTGTGACCTTGTAGTTAGGATATAGCGGGTTGGATAATAGATGGATGGATGGATGGAGTTCACTTTGAGCAAGTCTTCAGAATCCAAAGAGTACATGTTTTCAGAATCAAAGCTGTTGCATGCAGTAGCTCTTGTGGCAGTGTGGCCTAGTCGCTAAGAAGTTTAACTGTGAAGCACACTTTTGTAGGTTTGTTTCTCACCGATGAGTCACTGAAGTTATTTCAACTATTTATGAGTCAATTGAAGAAATACTACAGTATATGCCAATAATTATAAAGTGTTTGAGTATAGGATTCTATTTAGAAAAAGAGTGTAATGGTAATGCTGTTGTCTCATGCATTGAGCACCCTAGGTTTGAATCCCAGACATCCTTATATTTGAATCCCAGGTCCAGTCCTTGTGTAGAGTTTACACATTCACCCATTAAGGTTTCCTCCAGTACTGTGGTTTTCTTCCCACGTTCTCAAAATTGTGTGTATTAAGTTTATTGGCAATTTTGATTTGGCCCTTGTGTGACGGAGAGTGTGTGTGTGTGTGGGTCCTACAGTGTACTAACACTCTGTTCTCAGATGTTTCTCTCTTGTGCCCAATTCTACCAGAACAGGCTAAAGCTTGTCACAACCCTGAATTGAACCAGTTTAAAATTGTTATATTACTATATAACATAAAATTATTTCTTTCTGAATACATAAGATATAGGTTGAATTATAATCTATAAGGCAAACATTCAATTCATGAAGACAGTCATGGAGGACAAGTGGTTAGCATCTCTTCCTCACAGCTCCAGGATGTTGGAATCGACTCCAAGCACATTCAGGGTATGCAAGGAGTTCGTAGGTTTGCCCTTTGCTCACAAGGATTTTCTTCTACATTATACAAGCATGCCTGTCCTGTAAAGAAGAATGAAGATGCTAAACTGGTATATTATAAGTGTGTCCTGGAACAGACTATAATGTTATAGCATCTCATCAAAGTGTGATTTCTGTCTTGTTGCTAAGTTGCTGTAGGTTAAGCCCAAGTTCAGAAATTGAAGGAATGGGGTAAACAAAAAATAGTTATATAGTAAATATCAGAACTGGGCCCACTACTGTGGAAAAACACTCTGGCATATATATACTGTGTAGGCATTCATTTCTGGCATGAAAGCAAATAAAAGTAAGCACTTTGGCAAGCTTTTAAATATGATTTAAGCTTATTTTAACATACTGAAAGTGTTTTAGAGATTACATTAGCCAAGATACATGCTTGTTGCAGAAGGTGAATTATGAGTTTTTTACTTCAGCTTTACATTGAATTATTTTTAACTGTGAATAGAGCGAAGACACCATTGGATTCCCTTTTATGGTGAAGGAAGGATCATAATGTAATACTATTTGATTGTTCTTAATGTATTTACTTTTGAAAGGGTCAGCTAATAACTGCTAAATTCGTATGTGTTAGACAAATTATGTTTTTAGTGTTGCCTTATAGGTGGGAGAGTGATAATTGGTTGCATCTGCATGTCTTTGGCAA
The DNA here is from genome assembly GCF_016835505.1 of Polypterus senegalus. Taxonomy (NCBI): domain Eukaryota; kingdom Metazoa; phylum Chordata; class Cladistia; order Polypteriformes; family Polypteridae; genus Polypterus; species Polypterus senegalus. The sequence goes on from NC_053158.1 coordinate 146,281,349, forward strand.
GTTAAAAAGGAAAAACAAGCACTGAATGTACTGCATGAGAATGAATATCTGAGCAGTTGAGCAAACAACAAGAACAGCCCTTACAAGGATTAATCTAACTTGGTTGGTTGCCTCACAACTTGACTTTCTCTATACTCCTGGATTGGACGCATACAGTTAAGCATTCTTTTCATGTCTCTTTTGTTACTTCTAACTTGGTTACCCCAATGACCGTACACATAATAGCCTCCACACTGATCCTTTCTGTCTATGCTACAATATCCTATAAGAAGTTTTCAGCCCTTAGGTAACCCTTTTTATTTTATAGAGATGCCCACTAATGTCCACATCCGAAACATATATTAATATTTGTTACTTACCTTTACTCTTGTCAAATATTTATTCTTGATTCCAGAAACATCTGTGGTTGATCATAAAGGAAATTTCACGCACACATCTTTGGGCTCAGCCCTTCATTTGCTAGCTGACCAATATGATAACAAATGTCATAATAACTACTTTAAATAATATTTATAAAAACCAAGTGAATCTCTTTGACATAAAATCACCAATCATATTAGGGTGTCACATGGCAAAGTTGCCAAATCTGGTGATATTTGTTTCCATTTGGGAAAAGAAGGATTATGCAGAGTACTATTTTTAGGGATTTTTTCCACAAATTTTGGGTTGTTTTTGGTGGCAATAAAATTCCTTATAAGCATAAACTTAGAACATTTTCAGTAAAGGATCACTCTTTTTTAAAGATTGCAATCTCCACCCACTTACTGCACATAAATTCAGAGAAAGATAAAGACTGGCAATAACATTACTGTAAGTGCTAAAGATTTGTGTGGTCATGAAAGTGACTTTGGGCGTGTTTGTCATCGGTAATCTGGCAAACACAATGCACACCCTAAATATGAGACTATGTCATATTTTAATTACCTTGGTGTAATTGGTCACTTACTTACTATATATTATTAGAATATTATAATAATCTTTATTTAATCATATTTAATAATTATTTAATAATGATGTGGATGGGGTAGTGATCAAATAACTTGCAAGATTAATTAAAATGTGAAAATAAAAATTCTAAAAACAAAGGTTTCTTTTTTTGGGTTTGCTTATTTAATAGGAAATTATTACGTAATGCAAGAATGTGTTATCAACATATTTAAATTTTTTTTAATTTACATTTGGTAATTTTATTTTATGTTTTATTCCTGTCAGTTAAAATATGTATGAGTAACTCAGACAACTTATATTCACCTAATTCCTTCTACAGATCACTTACTATATATTATTAGAATATTATAATAATCTTTATTTAATCATATTTAACAATTATTTAATAATCATGTGAATGGGGGTAGTGATCAAATAACTTGCAAGATTAATTGAAATGTGAAAATAAAAATTCTAAAAACAAAGGTTTCTCTTTTTGGGTTTACTTATTTGATAGGAAATTATTACATAATGCAAGAATGTGTAATCAACATATTTACATTTTTTTAAATTTACATTTGGTAATTTTATTTTATGTTTTATTCCTGTCAGTTAAAATATGTATGAGTAACTCAGACAACTTATATTCACCTAATTCCTTCTACTGTGTTTAGAGAAACTTATTTAAAGTAAGTTTAAATTACTCAATTCTTTTACATAGAAATATACAATAGAAAGCATAATATTAACTTCAGGACAGCAGAGAAGTTATAAAACATTTTCCTTCGGCTGGAAAGTTTTTGAACGAAGCTAAGAATCTGGAAGGGAGAAAAAGCTGTGAACTGAATGGTAACAGAAGTTATTTATCTGTTTACTGTCAGTGTGAGTCTTTTATAAAGAGCTGGAGATATATTTAATTAGGTGAACTTCTATAACAAAGGTATTAAAAATTAATCACACACCAAGCAAACTCTTAGAAGCACCCAGCTTGCAGGCGGGTTAGAAACCAACAAGGAAAAAGATGATCCTGTATCCAGCTTTTTCTTATGTGAACACTACTGAGATTCTGGCTGTGATTAAAAGCCCTGCTATTCCCTGGTTGTGAGCTTGCTGTGCTGGCTTAAGAGTTACAAGTTAAGTGCAATTTTTCAGTTAATGTCTCTCGATTACAATTAGGGTGGGTTTAAAACAAAAAGTGTGATTTCCATCTGAAGGTTTAAAGTAAAAGAATCAGTGCTAATATAGAATTACAAATATTTCACCTTAGTGGGAACTCATTCTTTTTGCATAATAGTGGAACACTAATACACACATCTTCTTCTTTAAGTCTGTGCATTAATTGTAATAAATATATCATCCATCCATCCATCCATTATCCAACCCGCTATATTCTAACTTCAGGGTCACGGGGGTCTGCTGGAGCCAATCCCAGCCATCACAACAACAACCATTTGATACAAGTCGTCCCTTTAAAATACTATTAAAAATCTTTTTTCTCATAATCACTTTATGATGAAATAACAGTGGTCATCTACATTTTAACTAGATATGCTGAAAATCTCAAACAGTAATACAAGAGTCGTTGCAGTAATTACTAAAAAAAGTGTAAACACAACATTTTGTTCTGCGTGATTTAATATCTGTGCCCATGGACAATCATTTATGAGTGTGCTGTCATAATAAATTACTGGTATTGTGTGACCTTTGTGTATATTTTGTATGTGTAGCTTACTGTATTTAAAATAATCATGTAACAGTTATTTATTAGTGTTGAAGGCTTATTAACTGGAGACTTTTGTGCAATTTTTGATAGAAAATAAAAGTAGAATTCAGATGCTAGATCTTCACCATCAGTGTGCAAGACTAACTTGTTTGTCTCAAATATTTGCTCTTTGATTATTTCCATGTTCCTATTGTGTATGTGCACATTTCTTCTTTCTTAATGCCCATTGACTTTGAACCATGTAATACCACATTACACATTACGTCTTTAACAGATATTTTCTTGGCCTCCCTATTCATATCATCAGTTAACAGTCCAATTCTACTGTAGCAGCCATCCTTGGGATAATTGCCTTAATTTTTTCTTCTAGTCTTCTTTTGTCTAAATTTAAGTAACAATCTGTTCAGCCTCTCTTCAGTTTCTGCCATGTTTAGCTCCCTTCTGTCTTCACTTTTGCTTTTCATTGGAGAAATGAGCAATTATTGCATTCGTCAGACTTTAATTTCAGTTCACAGCCTTCATGGGTCATGTGCTAAGTTTATGTTTCTAAACTTTAGGTTTCTAAAATATTTTAATTGTAGTGACTGTTTAACGAGAATTTTCTAAAAAAATGAAATTGTTTTAACTTTTAATTAAACACAAGAACAACAGAAACATTATAGTGGTAAAAGTAACTTAAATCTATACAGGCAGTATCAGAAGTCTGATTTCAAAGCACATAATTTTTGCCAATACATCCACCCATCCATCTCTCCTCCTAAGCCTCTTATACAGGGCAGCCAGAGCCTATCCCAGCAAGCATAGGGCACAAGGCAGGAACAATCCCAGCACAGGGTGCCATTCCATTGCAGGGCTTTTTTTAAATAATGTACAGTAGAAGAATCCAAGCATCATTCTTTAGTTGAATGTGAGACTCTGGCATGCTGTTTCAAATGTTTCAGCATTTGGTGAATGTGCCAAAGTGTCTTTATGAAATTGGGGAATTTTCTATTGTCAGTTTTATGTTGTTTCAAGAACAATATGAGAGTTCCATTTGTTATTCACCTTCACCCAATCAGATTTAAAGTTAGCTACAGACATTATAATGAGCAAGTTTCATGAGAACACACATAACATCCCCTGTTCAGAGAAAAGACAAAAGATCCCTGCTTTGCTGTTCATGAAAACATGTGTAAAGTTCTCTAGTTGCTAGAAAAAAAACTAAAATTCCTAAGATAACCAGAATTTGTAGTTCCATGATTAAACAATGCAGTATTGTGCTCCTTCATCCATAGAGCCCCTGCTTTATAATGTGAGAGGTGAACTTTAAAGCTGAATGGTTGAATGTGAATGGCTGTCCTGCAGCAAGAACCAAGTAGTTAATATTCAGAACTGGAGTCCGTCTTTTAATTTGAGAATGTGAAATGCATGACATTTTACTTTTTATGCTAGTCTACCTTTTAAGAAATGTTGTACAAAATAATGTTTACCTTTTACAGTTTAATTCAATAGACTGATCAATGGGCACAGAAAAGGTCTCATATTAAAATCAATCTCTGTTAAAATCTATGAAAAAACAATACCTGAATACTATTGTATTTGATACACAACTTTAAAATACAACATAGCTGATCAGTGTTACTTCATCTAAGCATATTGAACAAAAAATGACTTTAAAGGGCATACTACTCGTTTCATGTAAATTCTTATACTTTAGTGATAATGGGTAATAGATATCAACAGCATGCTTTCTGCCAACTGATTTGTCACTTGCCTTCATTATATATTACATTAAATAAGGTCAATTTTCATTTGCTTATGTTCTAAATTGTTTTGGTGCAAAAAGGACCCCTGTGGGTTTGTGTATATTATAGTAGGATTAGACATTAGACTGAAACAAATACACGGGTAATATGTTATTTTGTTGTTATTCTTTAGATGCCTGTATCAAATTCTTATGAATTTGGTTTGAGAGATTGAAAAGTACTGTGAGAAATAGTACTTGGTGCAAAAAAAAAAAAACTCTGAAATGAGCAATCAAAAATTTAATTGCACTGTAGGCAGAAAATATACGTGAAGTGCACTTCATACTCCAAACAGTCTCTTTAGACCACTGCAAGGTCCTTCTTCTATTCCTGCATTCACTGAGACTAGAACATCTCAAGCAAAAAAACGTCCTCAGACTCGGGTTCCACTAATGTTCCTGCTACTAAATTCCCTGGTTGTGGTGCAGCAATAGATCTATTAAAGACAAGAAAGAAGTATATCTCTGTTTGAGATGTTTCGGGGGTCCATCTGCCCGAGTGCATGTTTGCCATCGAGTCTTGCAGAGCTAAGAGAACTGCCTGTATGAGTAGGCAACAGGATGAAGCAGCTGGAAAATGCATCCAAAGTTCTCACTTTGTGCTGTGTCTATGAATATCAATCTCAGAGTGGCTTTTTCGCTGTCCCCTTTTCCTCCCCGTTGGCAGTTTAGCATATGTATACTTTTGTCGTTGATAAATATTGCTCTGGGATTTTTTTGTGTTACAAAATGTGTGCTGCCAGAGATAGACAGAAAACACTACTCTCCCTACACCTTTGCCCCTGGCATGCTAAAAAAGATCTCCATCGCTGCTATCTCGCTTAAAAACTTACACCGTACATTACTTGGATGGTTACGTTGCGTTCTTTGCATAAATTTGTGAAGACACTGCAGACTTGAACATTTCGCAGAATTTTTCCATTATATTAAGGCAGTCAGAACTGCAAGCTGGCTGGCAGACTGGTTTGTAAAATACAGAGGTATGGGAAACTTATTTTGGTTTTAGTGCCACACAAAGATAGCTTATTTAGGGTTTATGTGGTATGACTTTGATTTGATCTTCTTACAGAAACACTAAATGAAAAAAAAGAGACAGTGTCATTTTTACCTTTGTAGCTTTTCTCTAGCATTGAACCAGGACTGCTGTAAACCCCACTCCCCTGCATCTATGTCAATATGTATAATTCAAGAAAATGAATACCAGTGCTATATATTGGCATCTGGATTATTGTTGTGAACTCTGTGTAATATGAAATATTAAACCTTTAAATGAAAATTTTCTTTCATAAAATATTTAAAGGTAGTATATAAATACTGTACTGAATGTGTATGTAATTCTTTAGTTAATGGATGGTCAAAATGTTAGCTTGGTAAACACTCATCAAATGTACTGAAGCTGTTTTGTTACTTGAGTCTAATCATAAATATTGTAATAACAAGCAAAGACATGTATAAAGTTTTGGGGTTGTTAGTCCCGTATATTTCAACAAAACAGGGTCAGCAATTTTCAAAACAAAATCATCAGACACATAAGGATGGGTAGACGGACAATTTATATTGTGGGACCAGAAATTAAACAGTAGGATGCTGGGAAAGGCGTGGAGATGGATGGGCGGTTGACGTCATCAAACGGGTATCAGAGGGAAAGAAAGGAACCGGGAAGTGCTGTGGCTCTTTTATTCGTCCGGGCAGCATTATGGCGGTGGCAATGCTTCGTTCTTTCTGAGGAAATAAGAAGAGAGAGGTTAACACGCTGCCGTTGTCCCCTGGCACGACTTGCCGCAAAGCGCGTTGGGTCTTTAAGCTGCTCCCAATGCGCTTGTGCGTGACAATATGCACTAAGAGTGCTAATCCATTTCATGAATATTTGCAAAATAATTGCATAACAAGAATAAATACATTTTGAAAACGGTAAAAAATTCACTTTATAACTAGTTCTCCAACATTGTTCTATGATTTTATTTAACCAAGAGTGCAGATGTTTTTCTTATACTTACCATAGCTCAACAACAACAGCAACATTTATATAACAATGCAACTCAAAGTGCTTTACAAGATGTCACAGCGAAAGTTACAAGAAAAGAATATTAAATAAGATTTGGCAATAATATTAAAGAATAAGTAACAAAGAAAAACCAAATAAATCTATACAATCTTAAAAAAATATACAGGTTTATATCAAGTAGAAGTGTAGTGCCCTTATATACAATGCTATCATTTAAGTCTCTAAAGATGAGTTCTGTAGTAAGGTCAGATGGCTGGGTGGACAAAAAAAAAAAAATAACAAAACAAAAACTGCCAGTTACGCTGGAGAAAAAAAAAAATCTGCAGGGGTTCCAAGGCCAAAAGACTGCCCACATCCTACTGGGCATTTTCCCCAATACAGATATTTTTGTTCATTCATCTTTGTTTCCAGGACTCGGAAACTTAGAGTCGGTCCCTTGAGCAGCTGAGATACTCGCTTTCTTTCAAGCATCACAGGTGACTGCATTGTACCTTGATCAGTTGATGGTGACGTAAATCACCATCATAGAAGAACAAGGAAAAGACGAGAGAGCAGAGAAAAGCAGAGATTACTAAAGATTGCAAATCCCTGAAGAATAAGATAATTCTATGTTTATATAGTCTATTAGAACTATAACTAAAATGTAGCTATGAAAAAGGTAAATTAAAATAATGGGATTTTAGCAGTTTTTTGAAATGTTCCATAGCATTAGCCTGCTGAATTACTATTGGTAAAGTATTCCAGATTTTAGGTCCATAACAGCAAAAGGCCACCTCACCACTTCTTTTAAGCTTGGATCTTGGAATTTTAAGCAGACTACCTTTAGAAGATCTAAAGTTATGACTTGTAGTGTAGGTGGACATCCATCCATTATCCAACCCGCTAGACATTCTAAAATATAGGAAGGGGCACTATTATTTAAGGCTTTATGCCACATTAGTAGCATTTTAAAACTAGTTGTAAATGACACAGGTAACCAATGAAACAACGCTAAAACTGGTGAGATGTGCTCAGATTTTCTTTTTCTTGTTAAAATTCCAGCTGCCTTATTCAGCACTAATTGAAACTGACTGATGTGTTTTTTAGGTAGCCCTGCTAGGTGTGCATTACAGTAATCTACATGATGAAAAAAGCATGAACTAATTTCTCAGTGTTTTGTAATATTATAAGAGATCTAACTTTTGCTATATTCCTTAAGTGAAAAAATACAGTCCTAGTAATCTGGTTAATATGCAATGTACAGTTTAGGTCAGAGTCAATGATTTCCTCTAAATTCTTTACCTCTGCTTTGACTTTTAAACTTAAAGGATCAAGTTTACTTCTATTACCCTTGCTATTTCCATATTTGCCAATCACTAAGATTTCTGTTTTTTTCCTTATTTAGTTTAAGAAAGTTACAACTCATCCATTTGGAAGTACTGATAGGACTTTGCATCAGAGAGTGAAGAGCATCAGGGTCATCACGCATTACTGTAATGCTGTATGTCATCTGCATAGCAGTGGTAGCTCACCTATTTTGACATAATCTGGCCTAATGAAATAATGTAGATTGAAAAAAGCAGCAGACCCAAAATAGATCCTTGTGGTACACCATATACAACATCATAGATTTCAGAAGTATAATCCCCACATTTAACAAAGAATTCGACCTGTTAAATAAGACTGAAACCAATTTAAGAAGGCCACCAGTTGTCTAAAGTGATTTATAAGAATACTGTGGTCTATGGAGTCACATGCTGCACTCAAGTTTTAAGAGACCAAAAAACAGATATACAGACTCTGTCCACATTAGCCTGCGTATCATTTACTACTTCAACCAGTGCAGTCTGTACTCCGATTTGTTCTAAAACCTGACTGAAACTTGTCAAGAATAGAATTTTTAAGCAAATAATTATTTAGCTGCTTAAAAACTGCCTTTTCTAGAATTTTACTTAAGAAAGGCAGGTTAGAAATTGGTCTAACATAGTCAAAGAGAGAAGAGTGAAGATTATTTTTCTTAAGATGGGGTTTAACCACTGCAATCAGGTGAATAACTACTGACGCGATATGGTCAATATCATTTTTTTATACATGGTGAAAATTAAATGTCTTGTATGCTTATCTTCAGCAAAATGTATACTAAGAGAAGTCAGGTTTGAGTTGTTGTAAAAGTTTTCAAATAGGCTAGTATAGGATAGCTGTGAATTAATAGTATTTTTACACCATTATTTTCTTGATGTACACTGTGCTTTTATAGTCACCAATAACTACAAACAAATTACATATAAAATAGTACAAAATGTTTACTGAAAAAGTTGCAGTCCTTTATACTGACTGTTGTTCTTCAAAACAACGATTTTGGGAACATTCCTCCTGTTTCTGTTTCTTGAAATAGTGAAACTTCAGGAAATAAAGCATATAAGTACCATTTTTTGTACACAGTTGTGATTTGTGATACACATTCAGGGATGGACAATATACAAATTTCAATGAGATGTGATTCTTCCACCTCATTCCACATAATAAATATTGGCCTGCAATATGTATTGGTAAAATCACGTTACTATGTAGTTAAGAGTAATGTGATGGATGAATCATATTTGTCTTGTGACTTTATGGCTAAACTAGGGGGTTCCCCCCTGCTCACTTTGTTCACCAGCCACTTCGCGTCTCTGCCGCTCACATTGTGAAGAGGGGGGCTGAATGCACTCCAATGAGACGCGGTCGCTCCTCCAAAACCCCTCTTAAACGGTGATACAATGGGAAACAAATAGAGTTTTTTTTACCTCCACTTTGCTCTATCAGCTGCTGGATTGCTGCTGCTGCCATGTCACATGATCTGCATCGTGCGCTGTGCTTCAAACATTTAAAAGCCTGTACAGCAGCTGTCCTACTGCCAATGTTTTATTTATGGCCTCGGGCGTGATTAAATCTTTTGGCACAAAGTCCTGTCTCGCGAGATGTGAGTTCTTGATATTTTTTAGTTTATAATTTAAAAACAGAATAAGAATGAAAATCTAACAACATCACATTAAAGTTCGATAAATTCTGAAAAGAATAATACCAAACATATATATTTAGATTTTAAAATAAGCCCAATTTAAAGCGTGACAAAAAACATGACATTAAAAACGTCACAGTTGCACTTTTAGGCTTAGGATTTTATACATATAGAATAGATAAAAAAATAGAGAAATTTTACTGTAATCAAAGTAATCATGTAGTTGTCAAAGATGCTGTTACAATCATTTCTGTGACATACTGACAGGCAAAAAGAGCAGAAATCACATAATGAAGATTTGGAAGGAGAAACAGCACTTTGATCTGTCTGTCAATAATGACTTTCTAAGAGCAAAGAAGTTCTAATTTGTAAAGGTTCTTTTTTCTATTGTATAATATTTCAGCTATACTTTGAACACCTTTGAATTCCATTTGGGTTTCATTCTGTCATGTCAAGAAGTAAAACAAAAAGCTTTGTAGCTTCAGTTAGCTTAACTATATTTGCTTCCTGTCAGATACACACAATCATCTATAAAACTACGCTTTTAACTTACAAAGTGGTCAACACCAAGATCTCAGAAAACCTGTCAATAATGTTTATTACATATGCAGGAGGTACTTAGTGTAGTCCAGTGTATGGCATTGGACTTTAAGCCTTAAAAGCTCCCTGTTTAATGTCTGTTTTTAACTCACTGTGCAATGCTGAGTAAACACTAAAATACTTATATTTACTCATACATATGGTGGTTTAGTGGTGCTCAAGCCACCAGATTGTAAGACTTAAGTATTGTCTCCTTACCAAACATAACAGATGTCTTTATTAGGAACAAGTGTAGTATAATAAAGAGTGGAGTGCAGGATTTCCTCGTTAAAGAAAGCGATACGCCACAAGCCCTTACTAGAAGGAATTTCTTTCTTTCTTAAATGCAGGAAGTAAGCCGAACTGTTTTTCCAGAGTTACACTTTTATATAGGTATTGGGTCACATGACCAAAAGGGATGTGTCACTCCTTGGTTGTAATCTTTTTTTACAGAATTGCCTCCTGCTGGCATACACTTCACCCAGGATGTGCCCATCTGTCGATGCTGGTCCCCTACAGAAACAAGAACACTTTTTGACACATCTGAAGTCCTTTGCCTTTTTCATTTTAGTTTTTTCCTGGGCTCCCAGATCGAACATTTGCAGAGATGTAGCTAACTGCGAATATATATATACCAGTAATGATAATGTGCAGTGAATGCACCTGACTTGAGCATTCATAGTTTTCATTCCCTTTCTCTGCACGTTTAGCATTCGTTTGCTCAGAGGTTGATGCACTTGCTGCTTCCTGAGCAGCTCTTCTTTTCTCCACCCTAGCTGCTCACTTCTTCTCTTCTTTCGTTGGCATCTTTTCACGTTAAAACTGTCAGTGTTTGTGTTGCAATTACTTAGTACGTTTTCTTTAGTTTTTCACTTAAGCTGGCACTTAAGTCAATTCTGCCTCAAGAATGATTTAAGATATGAAGAGGTAGGGGAAGTGACAGTGAAGGTTTTAATGATGTTTTAGAACAGCGCCCATACATATGTGCCGCACGGCCACCCTGTGGCCACTGCCGAGAGTTGATTCTACAATAAAATAAAATAAAAATTAAAAGAGGACTAACCTTGGAGGTCAATCATCACCCTGAAAGTGGGTTGTAGTGGTCACGTAGTATATATATACCAAATTTCAGGTCAATAGTTCAAACGGTTTGCGAGCTACAGGTGATTTCAAATCCTGGACAGACAAACAAACAGCCACAGTAGCATATTATATATAAAGATATTATAAATATATATAAGTTGTGTTAAAAATGCCATCTAAAAGCTCTTTATTTGTAAAACAGGACAGTGCAATAGTATTGTGGTTATCACTATTTCCCTACAGACCAGAGTGCTCAGTTGGAGTCCCAAGCTTCACACACCATTTACAATGTGATGGACTGGCTCCCTGTTCAGCATTGATTTCCCCCTTGTGCCTTATACTGCCAGAATTAGCACCAACACTCTCCATCCCTGAACTGGAGAATTGGATTAAAAAATGGATAAATAGACGAATGGATGTTTGGAAAATAAGGGGAAACATCTGTTATATCTACTGTATAATCTATGGTAATCCTTACTACACAAAGTCTGAATTAGTCTTTTTGCTTCTATTCAGTTTGTAGTTCTGGTCACAAAGGTCCATCAATTCTAACATTTAAATGAAGACTCTTCATTCCTCTTATTTTGCCTATATTAACTTTATGTAAAGGATTTTGCTTGGCCTTATAGTGTTTTAATTCTCTCTAGTATCAAATTATTCTTATTTTATAAAGTCCCCTTTTTTATTAATACTGTGTTCTTGTCTCCACTTATGCAACTGTTCTTATGTGTTACAGTTTTTTTTGTCAAGTGTTTTATCATAAGGACAAACTGTTAAGGGTGCTATATGATTGATGGAGTAATAGGCTTTGCTTTGAGGTCTGTCCTTAATATTCACTCGATATTTAGTGAACTAAACAAAACACATGGCGGCACATTCTGATTTGCATTGATGTCATGGTTTCAGTTTATTAAACTATTAAAATGAGATAAATATTTACCGATGTATTCCAAATGCTTTAATTGTTAAGAGCGCAGATATTGTTTTCATAAAGCACAAATACATATTGTCTTTTGTGTTAATTGTTAAAGGGAAGCTGACCTTTCAATGGAGAATTTGATCTGCTCTGTCATTTCTTTGATGATAATTACCACCTCAGCATCCAGCTGTGGTTTTTCAAAGCAGCCTCACAAAGCTAACAGATGGGTGTTAAATGCAATAATCTGCCGCAGAGATTTGGCTCTCCGACTGCATATGCTTTTAAAGTGTGAACCTTCGTCTTGATTTCACTCTACATAAAGGAATGCTTCTTTTTGATTGCATCTGCTTTCTGCTGTAACCGGGAACGTGCAGTACTACTTAAGAGTCTTGTGGCCTTATTAGAAATACTCTTTTAGTCCTTCGTTAATGAATATAGGAAGGTGTGTACATCGAATTTCAATTTCTCCATGTAAAGTGTAAACTTGAAATGATTGCTTCTTGGGTGAAAGCTTTCCTGCTAGTGCATTTAAGCAGCATGTATAAGCAGCAGCTTCTAAAACTATAATGAAACGAGTAGTTCAATAGTTAGAAGTTCTGTGTAAGTCTACCCAAGTCCAGTAATTTGGACAGTGATTAATTAACCTTTTCTTGACTGCTATACAGTTGTACTGCACAATAATTTGTTTATCTGTTTCTGTTTCAAGGAACTCATCATGCCTGGCTTTTGATCATGACATAAGTGGTTTCATACAGAGTACAAATGCTTGGCTTGACCAGGATTTTTTTGATAATGAAATAGTGCTACTAAGATATGATATTTGCTTTAATTTTGCATCTAATCAGATTATTGTTGTGTATTAAAAGGTTTTAAATATTTTTCTGTGAAATCCTGTGCCTTTCATCGTTAGCATTATGCATTGTTCTGGAATAAATTATCCCATGAATTTATACAAGCAAATGTCCACTTAATATGCTGACACTGAAGAATGGTTTTCTCATGAGTTTTCAGACAAGAAGAATCAGTGATACAATACCAAGCAAGAAAAAAATAACAAATCTTTAAGTTGTTGTCATAAGGAACAGTGAAAGCAAGGCAAAGTGAGTAAAGGAAGACCATTTTTATGAATATAGGGAGAGATATCAGTCAAGGAGTGTGGCTGGATGTCGCTGTAAAGTATCAGAGCCAAAATGAAGTAAGGAAAAACTTGAAAATAACAATGTACAGCATGTGACATAAGGGCAGAACAAGTACTGCAGCCTCATATGTTGCTGTCCAGCAAATATTGATCAAAATATTTCCAGATATTCAAATAAGCAGATGTTAGTCAATGCTGGAATTTAAACAGATTATAGATCAATGTATGTATTTTTATAATTAAATTGTTAAATTATTGCTGCATGGTATTTAATCATTTATTTAAATGTGTTAATAAATGCCAAATGTCATGAGTCTGGCAAGAAGAGTATTTATTGACATTTGCATAAAGTTTAATCAAGAGTTTCACTGGTTTCTAAAGGCTTAGAGAGTAAGAAATGCGGAAGGAAAATTACCTTAGCAAATTATTTAACACCTAGCTGCTTGTGAATAATGATGTTTGTAAAATGGTACTGCACAATATATTATTTTTTTTGGCTTAATTATTAGTCTTCAATATTTGGCAGACACATTTATTCAAGGCAGCTTATGAATTCAGGATACATTATAACTCTTTGCATACTTGTTTATCTTTGCATTTGGCGCTTGGACATGTTAAGTGACTTACTTGGTATCCCACAGTACCCAGAAGGGATTGAATTAGCAGTCTTCTGATATAAAGTCTGGTGTCCTAACCACTGTTACATACTGTCTGTTAATCAATAACAGATGTTAGTATTTCTATTTGGCAGTACAGTTGTGCTGCCTCTCACTGCGTGGATTTCAGGTTGATAGATACACAGATGGGATGCTATCTGTGCCAAGTTTGCATGTTCTCCCTATGTTTGTGTACTTTTCCTTGGGAATATTTCCTTACACAGACAAAATATATGCTGAATGATACTGAAATGTGCCTAGTGTTTCTCATGTTGTGCATAATTGTGGCTTGTAAAAGACTGGTGTGTGCGATCTTGGAAAACTGTGTACAGTACCTTGTAATTGGTATTGCAGTGAATGAATTAATCTCTCTATGTCCAAATATTGGATAATCATACTAAGAAATTGGTGGGATAGTAAATATTTTGTTAGCCCCCAAAATATAAATTTCAAAAAAAATTATAGGAACACTTTTTAATCAAAAAGTCAAAGAAAATTCTGGGCTATTGATCTGGTCAGTCAAGTAGCAGAGGGAGTTGTTAATCAGTTTCAGCTGCTTTGGTGTTAATGAAATTAACAACAGGTGTACTAGAGGGGCAACAATGAGACAACCCCCAAAACAGGACTAGCTTAACAGGTGGGGGCCACTGGCATTTTTCCCTACTCATCTGTTTTTTCACTAGTTTTGCATTTGGATACAGTCAGTGTCACTACTGGTAGCATGAGGCGATACCTGAACCCTACAGAGGTTGCACAGGTAGTCCAACTTCTCTAGGATGACACATCATTACATTCCATTGCCAGAAGGTTTGCTGTGTCTCCCAGCACAGTCCTAAGGGTATGGAGGACATTCCAGGAGACAGGCAGTTACTCTAGGAGAGCTGGACCGGGCCGTAGAAGGTCCTTAACCCATCAGCAGGATCAGTATCTGCTCCTTTGGGCAAGGAGGAACAGGATGAGCACTGCCAGAGCCTACAAAATGACCTCCAGCCTACCACTGATGTGAATGTCTCTGACCAAACAATCAGAAACAGACTTCATAAGGGTGGCCTTAGGGCCCGATGTCCTCTAGTGGGCCCTGTGCTCACTGCCTGGCACCGTGGAGCTCGATTTGCATTTGCCATAGAATACCAGAATTGGCAGGTCCACATCTCGTGCCCTGTGCTTTTCACAGCTGAGAACAGGTTCACCCTGAGCACATGTGACAGATGTAAAAGGGTTTGGAGAAGCTGTGGAGAATGTTATGCTGCCTGTAACATCATTCAGCATGACCGGTTTGGAGGTGGGTCAGTGATGGTCTGGAGACGCATATCCATGGAGGGACGCACAGACATCTACAGGCTAGACAACAGCACTTTGACTGCCATTAGGTATCGGGATTAATTCATTGGACCTATTGTCAGACCCTATGCTGGTGTGGTGGGTCCTGGGTTCCTCCTAGTGCACAACAATGCCCGGCCTCATGTGGCCAGAGTATGCAGGCAGTTTCTGGAGGATGAAGGAATTGATACCATTGACTGGCCCCCACGCCCGCCTGACCTAAATCCAATAGAACACCTCTGGGACATTATGTTTTGGTCCTTCCGACAGCACCAGGTTGTACCTCAGACTGTCCAGGAGCTCAGTGATCCCATGGTATAAATCTGGGAGGAGATCACCCAGGACACCATCCATCATCTCATTAGGAGCATGCCCTGAAATTGCCAGGCATGCATGTGGGGGCCATACAAACTACTGAGTACAATTTTGAGTTGCTGCGATGAAATTTCGCCAGAATGGACTAGCCTGCCGCATTCTTTTTTCACTTAGATTTTCGGGGTTTCTTTGAATTCAGCCCTCTATAGGTTGATAATTTTCATGTCCATCAAACGATGTGGTATCCTTTCGTTCCTAACACATTACTCAACCCATATCAGTATAGATATCCAGCATGATTTTTTTCCCATTGATATCTGATGTGTTTTCAAAGTGTACCTTTAATTTTTATGAGCAGTTGTTATTCAATTGTATTATCAATTATTTCTGTATTCAGAGATATTGTATTATCTATTGGTACACAAATGTTGAAAATATTATTGTAATGACAGGAATTCAGAAAAAAATCAAACTCTGTAGAAATTCAACATAAAACATGCCAGCAAATTTAGTAAGCAGATTCTGAAAATGGATGGATGGATGGTTGTTTGATTAAAATGTGATTGTTGATTTAATAATTCTCTTCTGTGGAGTTGTTCCAAATTAATTAAATCAGAGAAATTATCCTGTCATAGTAAAATGAGAAAATCCATCATTCACTCTTTATTGCTTCCTTCTCTAGTCACGTATCTGTTCTTGTACCCAAGTCACACAGTAGCATACTTTCTTACTCATTGCCATGTTTTTCTCATTCTTCATGTTACTCAGGCTGCTCTCTCCACCAACATCTTCCAAACAACCTGAAACTTGTTCATTATGGTAGGAAATGGCCCTGAATGTAGCATCCTGTCATTATTGCAGGCTAACAAAGAAGAAGAGAGTTTGCTTGGCAGTACTGTTCATACTATGCATTTTATCCAAAGATTCTATCCATCCATCCATCCATCCTCTTCCGCTTAACCGAGGCCGGGTCGCGGGGGCAGCAGCTTGAGCAGAGAGGCCCAGACTTCCCTGTCCCCGGCCACTTCTTCTAGCTCTTCCGGGAGAATCCCAAGGCGTCCCCAGGCCAGCCAGGAGACATAGTCCCTCCAGCGTGTCCTGGGTCTTCCCCGGGGCCTCCTTCCGGTTGGACGTGCCCGGAACCGATCCGACTGTCGATCTCACGCTCCATTCTTCCCTCACTCGTGAACAAGACCCCGAGATAAACAACAACAACAACAACAACATAGCATAGTAGTAATAGTGTTGTCAGTGTTCGTACCACGTGCATCTTGTTTCCATCGTCCCGTTTGCTGTTTGTGTGTGTCAGTGAATGCCGTCCCTGTAAAGGGGCAGAAGTAGCTTCAACTCCCACCCCGGCAGAACTTCGACCACGTCCCGAGGGAGGTGGGGGACATTGAGTCCGAATGGGCTGTGTTCCATGCCTCTATTGTTGAGGCGGCTGACCGGAACTGTGGCCGTAAGGTGGTCGATGCCTGTTGTGGCGGCAATCTTCGAACCCGTTGGTGGACACCGGCGGTGAGGGATGCCATCAAGCTAAAGAAGGAGTCCTCCCGGACCCTTTTGTCCTGTGGGACTCTGGAGGCAGCTAATAGGTACCGACTGGCCAAGCGGAATGCGGCTTCGGTGGTTGCTGAGGCAAAAACTCGGGCATGGGTGGAGTTTGGGGAGGCCATGGAGAATGACTTTCGGACAGCTTCGAGGAGATGTTGGTCCACCGTCCGGCGTCTCAGGAGGGGGAAGCAGTGCAGTGTCAACACCGTGACATTGTGGGTAGGTGGGGGAAGTACTTCTAAGACCTCCTCAATCTTAAAGATTCTATGCTAAAATGTATTCAGTACTTCTTTCTTTTCATTCTTATACTATCTTACGTTAGAAGAAGTCATTTTAAAATATCTCATGAGGGTAACCTGCATTTTAACAGAATGAAGCTGTTTCCCACTAACATTAGCTTTTCAGGTAAATTACAAGTCTCTGCACCAAGATACATTTAAAAGAAGATGTGGAGCAACATGTAGGGACAACAATAAATAATGTATTATTTATGACATGTTATTTGTTAAATTATGCTATTTTTAAATGCAAAGTGTATGCAATGTGCTGAAATTGAAATCGTAATACTAAGTTAAAATAAAATGTGATGTCATATTTAAGGATCATTTTATTTTTATTGTATCACTTCCTCTCACTGGTGTCTTTTGCATAAAAATTCTGCTGGAGCCTTATTAGAATTTTCATTTATGTGCTCAGACTCTTATAACATTTACATTAATTTACTTAGTTAATATTGTTTGTACCTCTTTTTCAAATCACTAGCAAGACATGCAAATTCATGTACCATTCACATACCAAGAACTCAATTAAACAATTGGATGAATGTTGGCAGCTAGTCTGTCTCGCCTGGCATTAAACCATTGTGATACCCTCTGACATGATAATCATCTGTCAAAATACAGCAAAATAGATTTAAACATTAAATAATCAAGTGTTTGGCTATGAACTGTCTCAATTGAAAAAGGAACACCACATGTTTGGAATCAAACAGTTTTGACATGGAAAAGAACAAGCCATAATAAAACTGACAGAATGTGCAAACTACACACATTTTGGAGAGTTTTAGTCGAGACAGATGTGCTCGACTTTGCGATATATTAATTGAGAGGTCGTGACTGGAGCACAAGACTTGGGAGCTGTCCAGTAGCGGTGCGATCAGTATTTCGACAATGTATTGCCAGTGGTTCAATGGCAATTAGATGTTTTCGAGTTCAGCATGAAGCTAACAAACGACTGAAGCAATCTTTTCTACATACCTGTCCTTTCCAGCCGAGGCCCAGACTTGTTTGATGATTTGTTCAATTGTAGCACAATCAGATGGCTCCTCATAGGCGGTGAATGAAAATGAAGATGTCAGCCAGCAGAATTTCTTGCTCTCAGTGCATTCCTTATATTGATCAGTTTTTAATTTTTTTCCCAATTACTGTGGCCACCTTTAAAAGAGCAAATGACACTAGACTTTTTGTACCTCTTTGCTTGACTGTACTTCATAGCCTTTACTGGGAAAAGCTCAAACCAAACACATGATGCATTGAAAATAATAATAATAAACTTAATTTTATTAATAAAAATAAGGGACTGTAGTCATCAAACCCCATTGCTAAACTGTAAAGTTCATGTTGCACATATGCACACATACAGACAGGTAAACTTAGGACACTGCAAGTCCAATTCCAACCTTGAGCTGGAAACAGTCCTACAGCACCAGGCATGAGGACAATTTCACATACTACAAAAAGCAGTATTTTTCTAGATAAGGAGCAGAGAATATTACGTAAAATTGAGAAATAAATGCTTATAAAGACAAAGTTGGGGGTTCTTGTAAACATTATGTTAAATTACTGAGGAAATTGTACACTTTCATTGCATAACATCAGGCTCTTAGTGAAGAAACATCACTGCTTACTCTGCATATTAAGGTAAAGCCAAATATACTAAGTGAGATTATTATACTGATATAATGTAAATTTTCAATGTTAGTATCTAGTTTATTCATAGAATATAACCTAGTTAGTTTAACATTTCAAATTGTAAAATTATAATAAATGTGGAGAGCACTGAAACTTCAAAACAGACAGTACACATGCAATAACGCATTGATTTTTGACACCACGTAGTGTCCCTGCTACAGTAAATATCTTTTATTATGTTTTCTCAACAGAGAGAATCATGAGTGAAGTATCAGAGAAGCAGGATCAGATGATACCATGAAGAAAAGTTCACAGGTCCTCTGCTGCCTACTGCTTAGTAAGTGCAATGTATTTTGTCAGCCTTTATCCATTGATAAGGACAAAGTGTGAACATTAGCTTATCTCAGCAAGGCAGAATACAAGGAGGGAAATTAAACTGACAGAAACTCCAAGGTAATCAGTGTACCCTGATAGGCTTCATTCTTTTTCTGAATTTGCATATTCAAGTTTAAGTTTATGGTTACATGTACAGAGTACACTGCAGTTCTTATTTATATTTCTTATCAATGTGCAATGCTAGCACCATGATCTCTGGTAAATGGTTTTAAGAGATGAGAGAATGCGGAGTCTGAGGGAGATTCCCATGCATTGTTGTGGGGATCTGGAGTCTGTCTAATACCTGATTAATTGAAACACACAGCTTAGTAACTCAGTCCCAGTTTTATAATTTCAATCATAATGGATATCATTAGGTGTTTTATAATACAATGTATATTTCAGAATAAACAATTTAACACTGTTCCTCCCCCATGTACGTTTATATCTGTTTGGCACTCAATGTTCATTCACCCTACAAGTGAAGTCATCAGACATGACATACTGTATACTGTACATGACATGACATCTTTACTTTGTGTGCAAGCATTTGTAGCATAAAATGCATGTAATATTATGAGTATACCATACTAGCAAAAAAGCAATACATAAAAGAAAATAGAGAATTGTTTAGAGCATTTATTATTCCAATGCAAGCCCTTCTTACCAGTCTTGGAGGAAAAATATTTCTGTGTTCCAATTCCAGCAATCAATTCGTAGTTAACAAAAACCGAAATGGCCAGGTTTACTGACAATTAATATGATTCTTCAAATTATATCTTTTTTTATTTTTCTATTGAAGGTTTTATTATAACTATTTCTGTAAATGTATGCAACACTCTATTGTTATAAGTGGGAAATTAAAAATAAAAAAATATATATACAGTGAAAACATAAGTTTTAAGAATTATTATTAGTATCTCTAGTTTGACTTGTTTACAAGTAATACTTTAAACTCTTCAAACCACATTTATTTATGCCAATGGGTTATTTTTGAAGTATATCCTCCTTCTGGTAAATATTTGTATCTAGGACAGAGGTTAGTGCTGCTCCAGAATCTTAGGTTTGCATCCTGGGCCTGGACCCTGTTTATGTGGAGTTAGCATGTTCATTGATGTATTTATTGCTTTAAATAGTCACAGTATAAGATAATAAGAGTGTCTGGTTGTGTGAATATGGTTTTCCAATAGGCTGGTATGCTGTCTAGCGTTGTTTACCACCTTGCACCCAGTCCTGCAGTTTAGTGCTGTACTGTATATTCCCCCATGTGAGTTTATTTGACTCAGGCAATTCTAATAAGATTTCAAGGCTCGGTTTTATTTTTTTATTATTATCATCAGTTACTGTCATTACCATCATGTCTACTTTAAATGTTGGCATATTTTAGCAGTTATTAGCAACGCCACTTTCTAATTGCGCAGCAGAAGCCGTATGATCTGTGATAATTGTACTTGTCAAACCAAAAAGGAACCTTACCAGACAATGTACATCACCGGGATTACTGTTGCCTCTGTACAGACTTTTATGGCTTCTTTCATTTTTTGTGATTGTCACAGTCATTGTTATTTTTCCTTTATTTAAATGCCAACACTGCATATAGTAAATTTCAATAAACAGTGGTTTAGAAATGTAAAATAGCATGTTTAAATTGAATTATACAGGGTATTTTAAAAAGAGTAAAAAAATATATTTTAATGTATCCATCTATATGTTATTAAACATAATCATAATCATACATAACCCATCTTGGACTAGCATACCCAGAGGCTATCCTAACATTATGAAATGTGGAGCAGGAACCAACCCTAGACGGGTCAGCCAAATCATAGCCTATCCATATATTTATGATGAAATCACAATGTTATTTTCCTCTAAGCAGTGTGATGTGTACTTAGCATTGATTATGGGGCAATGGGATATTCGTTTTGTCATATTTTTGTTTTTATAGAAAACAGAACCAACATGATATGTAATGGATATTTTTTTCTTAGAGTGGTACAGTGGTTAGTAGTGATGGAAACTATCAATGTTCTCAGGATAGTACGGTCAAAATATGATATTATTGTGATTTTTATACATTTTAAATTATTAAATGTTTTAAAACTTGCAATTCAATTCTGCCATGTACAGTTGAATCTCAGCTTATGCAAGTTTTACTTCATACGAATTGATGATAGAACATAAAAATAAATAGCAAATATAGATGAGGGACCAATCTTTTTTTTGTATTTTCTCTGCTGTTTCTTTTTCTTTGTATTTTTATTTTTCCATTGTTTTAATTGTCATTTATTTGAAGTAAATGGTTGTATCTGGTGGCGGCACAGTGCCACAGTGGTAGTGCTGCTACCTCACAGTTAGAAGACTCGGGTTCACTTCCTGCGTCCTCCCTGCATGGAGTTTTCATGTTCTCCCCATGTCTGTGTGGGTTTCCTCCGGGTGCTCTGGTTTCCTCTCACAGTCCAAAGACATGCAGGTTAGGTGAATTGGTGATTCTAAATCGTCCCTGGTGTGTGTGTGTGTGTGTGTGTCCTGCAGTGGGCTGGCACTGTTTCCTGCCTTGCCCCCTGTGTTGGATGGGATTGGCTCCAGTAGATCCCTGTGACCCTGCAGTTATGATATAGCGGGTTGGATAATGGATGGATGGATGGATGGTTGTATCTGGTACGTTATTATAATATGTTTGTAAAATTATGGCTTTGGAAAATAAAATTAAAAAAATAGGACAAGAAAGGTCTTCTATATAATCCTTCGTCCCACTCTCTATGGTATGCAGTGGCTCATGAAAGTGTGAGAAGTGTGCCTTCCATACTCTAGTTCTAATATTGCAAGAAGAAGCAAGACATACTCCTCCCATATGTTGCTATGTATTCTTATGTGTAAGTAGTGTAAATATCTTTTTTTGGGTGAAATAATGTTCTTTCCTGACACCGGATATGTTGGACTTAACAAAAGATACTAAGTCTGCCTCTGGTGTAGCCTTGTACAAAGTGTCTGTGTTGCCTGCAAAAAGAACATTACTTTACACAGCTGCTTTATATCTAAGGCTCTTGATTTTCTTGTGGATTTGAAGCTGCTGGAGTATAAATATACAGGGGGATGCAAAGGTTTGGGCAACCTTGTTAATAGTCATTATTTTCCTGTATAAATCATTGGTTGTTACAATAAAAAATGTCAGTTAAATATATCATATAGGAGACACACACAGTGATATTTGAGAAGTGAAATGAAGCTTATTGGATTTACAGAAAGTGTGCAATAATTGTTCAAACAAAATCAGGCAGGTGCATAAATTTAGGCACCGTTGTCATTTTATTGATTCCAAAACTTTTAGAACTAATTATTGGAACTCAAATTGGCTTGGTAAGCTCAGTGACCCCTGACCTACATACACTGGTGAATCCTAAAATGAGAAAGAGTATTTAAGGGGGTCAATTGTAAGTTTCCCTCCTCCTTTAATTTTCTCTGAAAAGTAGCAACATGGGGGTCACAAAACAACTCTCAAATGACCTGAAGACAAAGATAGTTCACTATCATGGTTTAGGGGAAGGATACAGAAAGCTGTCCCAGAGATTTAAGCTGTCTGTTTCCACAGTTAGGAACATATTGAGGAAATGGAAGACCACAGGCTCAGTTCAAGTTAAGGCTCGAAGTGACAGACCAAGAAAGATTTCGGATAGACAGAAGCGACGAATGGTGAGAACAGTCAGAGTCAACCCACAGACCAGCACCAAAGACCTACAACATCATCTTGCAGCAGATGGAGTCACTGGGCATCGTTCAACCATTCGGCGCACTTTACACAAGGAGATGCTGTATGCGAGAGTGATGCAGAGGAAGCCTTTTCTCCGCCCACAGCACAAACAGAGCCGCTTGAGGTAGGCTCAAGCACATTTGGACAAGCCAGCTTCATTTTGGAATAAGATGCTGTGGACTGATGAAACTAAAATTGAGTTATTTGGGCATAACAAAGGGCGTTATGCATGGAGGAAAAAGAACACAGCATTCCAAGAAAAACACCTGCTACCTACAGTAAAATATGGTGGTGGTTCCATCATGCTGTGGGGCTGTGTGGCCAGTGCAGGGACTGGGAATCTTGTCAAAGCTGAGGGACGCATGGATTCCACTCAGTATCAGCAGATTCTGGAGACCAATGTCCAGGAATCAGTGACAAAGCTGAAGCTGCGCCGGGGCTGGATCTTTCAACAAGACAACGACCCAGAACACTGCTCAAAATCCACTAAGGCATTCATGCAGAGGAACAAGTACAACGTTCTGGAATGGCCACCTCAGTCCCCAGACCTGAATAAAATTGAAAATCTGTGGTGTGAGTTAAAGAGAGCTGTCCATGCTTGGAAGCCATCAAACCTGAATGAACTAGAGATGTTTTGTAAAGAGGAATGGTCCAAAATACCTTCAACCACAATCCAGACTCTCATTGGAACCTACAGGAAGCGTTTAGAGGCTGTAATTTTTGCAAAAGGCGGATCTACTAAATATTGATTTCATTTCTGTTTTTGTGGTGCCCAAATTTATGCACCTGCCTGATTTTGTTTGAACAATTATTGCACACTTTCTGTAAATCCAATAAACTTCATTTCACTTCTCAAATATCACTGTGTGTGTCTCCTATATGATATATTTAACTGACATTTTTTATCATAACAACCAACGATTTATACAGGAAAATAATGACTATTAACAAGGTTGCCCAAACTTTTGCATCCCACTGTATTATACATATTAATGGGTACAGGCAAAAATAAGTTTTCTGTACTCTAGGGGTGAATTAAGCGTTTGTCTTGGGACATCTGTCTGTACTTGAGTAACTGTTTTATGCAGTGCCAAAAAACATATCCTTCATGTAAAACTAGATAGGTCAATTTTTTATTCCTTTTTTTTTTTTTTACTCAAACTTGTGATCATATCCCAATATTTAATGTATCGGTCTATTGCACCTAATAATAGAAAGCCTTTGCTCAATTCTTACTTAAATTGTTTTTGCAAATATATTTTAAGCATCCTACAATGTTCCACAGTAAAACTGAGAATACCCAGTTATGCTAAATAATACACATAGTGGTATGCCAATGATGTGCACATCTTGTAATTTTTGTTCAGTGATTAAAGTTTGACAGTTACCATCCATCCATCCATCCATTTTCTAACCCGCTGAATCCGAATAGGGTCATGGGGGTCTGCTGGAGCCAATCCCAGCGAACACAGGGCACAAGGCAGGAACCAATCCTGGGCAGGGTGCCAACCCACCGCAGGACACACACAAACACACCCACACACCAAGCACACACTAGGGCCAATGTAGAATCGCCAGTCCACCTAACCTGCACGTCTTTGGATTGTGGGAGGAAACCGGAGCGCCCAGAGGAAACCCACGCAGGGAGGACCCGGGAAGTGAACCCGGGTCTCCTAACTGCGAGGCAGCAGCACTACCACTTCGCCACCGTGCCGCCCCAGTTTGACAGTTACCTCACTAAAATTGCTTTGTTTATTGATATAATTTGCCCTAGTGTGCTTGTTTGAGTACTTTGTTATTTATTTAGCTCTTTCAAAGGCAGCAATCTGCCCCTTATTGGAGAATCGCTTGCATGTTCATTTTAAGGCCCAAGGTGTGAGCTGAGCTTGTTCTCTCAGAACTGTGCAGCCTTTTCAGGGTAACAATGAGGTAGCCTCTGACACCTGCATAGCTTTTCAAGATGAAGCCACCAGCTTCAACCATATTGCTCTGTTTGATATGTGCCCTTTCAAAGTTGGTTTCTGTGAATCCAAGCAGGGGGGACAATTGGTCTTTGGCCTCTGTTTAGGTTTTCTTGCTTTGTATTTGATCTGTAACCTGGCATGGGGCAGTGTGTATGACAATGGGTGATCCAGCCAGCACAGGAACAAACCCTGGGCAGGGCACCAGTCCACAGCAGGACACATACACCCACACACCAAGCACACACTAGGGACAATTTAGGATGCCAGCCCACCTAACCTGCATGTCTTTGGACTGTGGGAGGAAACCGGAGTACCCAGAGGAAACCCATGCAGACACGGGGAGAACATGCAAATTCCACGCAGGGAGGACCCGGGAAGAGAACCCAGGTCTCCTTACTGAAAGGTAGCAGCACTACCACTGCACCACCATGCTGCCCACATTTACATGTCCACCATTATAAAAAGAACCTTACAGGTTAAAGTATCTTTAGTGAACACTTTCACAGGACAAAACAATCACCCCTTATGTTTGTGTGTTTGTTGTAGTACTGTCAACTAATAATTAATATTAAAACATTATATGAAAAGATACAGGCATGCATTTCAAAATCTTCAGGCTATGTAAGTCTACAAACTAATTTACTGTAAAATTCATGTAGACTATTCAGTTAAGTTCAATTGAATTTGATTGCTATTTCTTTGTTTGCCATAAGTTTCTAGGTATAATGCAGTGACAGAACAAATTAAATAATACATCACTTATGTACATAAACATTTAAAGACACAGTGAATAGAGCAATTTCAAATTGATTAACCTATAAAAGTCATGAAAATGTAGTCTATAAACATTATAACATTATTGTGTCGAAGGACTCAGAGATTTCCTAAGGGAAACCTAAAATGTAATCGGAAATAGGCTGGGGACAAAAACTGTAAGTGTGAGAATCTTTTGTCAGAACTGAAAAGCTAAGCAAAAATTACAGTTGAATAATGCAAAGTTTCTAGCTGATTTATGTTCCTTTCCTTAAATAACTACATTATTTTACAAATCTTTTTAAATTTAATTTAATTTAAATGTTGGATTCTGACTGCTACATGGAATCTGCACAAATATTTGCCAAAAGATCATGTTCTGCTTAATGGCACAGTTAATCATACTGTAGCGCCAAAAGCCAGCACCATTGCCAAAAACAATCTGTGCTTAACAGAGAAATGGAAAATAAAGTGGCTTTGCAGTGACATCAAAGATAAAAAATAATAATGTTTTATGTAAATGCTGGTTTAAAACAAACAGTAATAAACTAGTATTAACTGTTAAACCAAAAAGATATATCCAAATTATGGCAATTATAATGGTCCACTGTTCCACAGCAGGATGCAGAAAGGGGAAGCAGGATAGAAGAGGGTCTGTATTAGTTTATTCTGATTGTCACACTTACAGTTTTGTCCAACTCAGTAACAAACAGAGTATTACTATTAGCATTATTTATATATATAAATTATGAAACCTTCCTACACAAATCAAAATTGATGAACACTAAATAAACAGAAAAATACAATTAAAATTTAAAAATGTGGTATGTCTGTTCTGTGCAGTCAGGCACTGGGACAAAGAAGATTAATAAAGAAATGCTTAATTTTATTTCTAAAAAGTAATACACAATAGTTATCATGGTGTAGAAGAAAATAAAAAAGGCAAGTGGCCAGTGAGCTTGTTAAAATATACATTACATGCTATTAATAATAAAATGTATAACATCATACTTTATTAAGTGTGAAATTTCACTGTCCCACAAATACTCTACACTACAATATAGTATAATTCACTGGGTCCAATCCCTACAAATAAAAGTAATATAAAATCTAAAACAGAGGATTTTTTATTTTACTGAAAACAAATCTGCTGTACTTTAAACTCTTTTTAAAGATGTATTGAGCAAGCTACTCAGAACCTTAACCAGCTACAAAATCAAAGGGTTGAATGTCTTCTCTCACTTGTTCAACACACTTCACTGTTTTTTCGGGCGTTATGCTAGACGGGATCACTTCCTGACTCTTTCTGAAAAATAATGTGTTTTGGCCAGGGATCTTTAAGTGCACCTCAGATAGTTCATCTCCTTTCCTTCCGATTGTGGTACTCAGAAATGACAACATGAAAAGAGTGATATTAAAACTGGACGTTGAATACATAAACAAGACAGAATGTTCTGTGACCACCAGAGCGCTCCAGTCACTTCAACCCCGACATAGACAGACGCAGACACAAGTCTTGCCACACAGCACACCTTTATTATAGTGGGGAAGTGCTTTTCTTTCACTCCCCACAATAGTATAGTTCCTGCACACCATGCAACACAGTCCTTTCTTTTCTTTTCTCATCCTCCAGTCCTCCTCCTCTGCCAAGCTTCATCCTCTTCCTCCTACTCTGGCTCCCCGAGTAAAGTGAGCCGACTCCTTTTGTGCTGCTCATGGGAGTCCTTCAGGTGGCTCGTTAGCCGGATCTGGAGTCACTCCCAGGTGTGGTGAAAGCCCGATGTAGCAGGGCTCTGCCACCTCCACAGCTCCCCCTGGTGGCATTCATGGAACCCAGCAGGTCTGCAGCAAACTTCACAAACTCCTGGAGGAATCCGAGGTTGCCACTGCAACCCAGGGGGACTGCCATGTAGTTTTTCAAGGGAGCCAGTGTCCTGTGCATGTCTGCTCCCCCTGGCATTCCAATATAGTGGTCTCACAGCCGGGAAAGGGCCAACACCATCTGTAACAGTTTGTAATGTAATAGATTTTGTCCAGATTCAAAGCAATAATATTTTACTGGATTTCTATTGCACATTATAGGCAACTTGTCATCCTGCAGTTCTCAATGCTCAACTCCAAATCTTGCCGACGTGAAAAGGTTAGGTACCAGCATTTTTTACACTGAATGTCACAGGATCCCAGTCCCAATGAACACTTCTAAAACACCTCCTCAGTAACTAGTCCTGTCTTTTGCCATGTTTGATATGAGATAACGGTGAGCATGGTAATGTACAGTGCTGTGAATTATTACCGATCATAAAAATAATGTCTCCTATAAAAGGTGCTAAAGCTGGAGTTCAGCTGGAGTCATACTTTGTAATCTTTCTGGAGTCAGAAAGCCTCCTAGAGCTCTAGTTATACAGTTAATACAAACCAGTTTTGCATTAGAATAGAGAAAAATAAAACACCTCTCAAATGTGGAGCCACAAAGCCAGTTGGATTTTTATGTTTATCTGCAATGATTTTGGTTTTGCTGCAGCCTTTTTCTTTTCAACTTCAGACCAGCACTAATGTCCATACAGTATATTATTTTCTCTAGTGGTTTTCCGGGCACGATATATGGAGACTGTAAAAATGAGAAATGTATTTAGTGCCCACTTGAAAAGCAAAGGCTCAATAATTGCCAAAACCAAAATGTGATTTGACTTATGGAGGTGGACTTGGCTTGCTTATTTGATTTGATAAAAAAGTGATAAAAATGAGCAAGCCATTTCTCCCACACATGCTCGTTTAGAAATTTACTGATACGCTAGTCTTTTTTGTGCCGTACATTCTGAATGAGCTTCAGTATAAGATCTGTGTCTGCATAGCATCTATATTTCACTTAATTCTTTTAAGCATAAACCTTTGCTGCTCTTCATGAATAGAGTAGGTCTGTTCAAGTGATCAGTGATTTGATGCAAAGTAGTAAAGCACAGAAGTCCCACATACCATCTGGCAGGGAATGTCTGGCAGAACTTGCTCCTTTCCCTTAATGCCAACTCTGATTTGATAGTTTTATGCACATTAGTCAAGAAACAGGATACAAGCAAAGCAATAGGGAAAAAATAGTTCCTAAATAATTCTGGATATCTTTCTGTATGAAGTCAAGTACTGTATCTTGTTCCTCCATTGGTTGCAGGTTCTGTCACTTTTTTAGATTTCATTTCAGTTCCCTATGGTAGAGGGGAGCTTGGCTTCAGTTCATTTTTTAAATGGCACATAAAATGACACAGTATTTCCAGCTAAAGACCAACAATTTCCACTCTGCAGTAACCGATAAGCTCATTTTGTGATTTTCTTTCTTTGTTTTCACTGTTTCTGGTTAATTCTGTTGATATGGATTCAGTGGAATTTTATGAAAGGAGCAGAAGATTTTGAAACAGATTCTATTATAGATCACTTACGTTGGTGAGTAACATATATATTTTTTGATCCTTACTAGGAAAAGTGTTTTCAGGAAATGAGATAAGGTGAGATATGCATGTAATAAAAATGTAAAATATGAATAAAAAATTAAATCCAGTAATAGACTGGTCTTGTGGTAAAGTGTTTAATGCAACAGCTAAAATTTTCCAGGGAAGTACATTCAATTAATCAACTAGTGTGCTATAAGGTAAATATAAAGTAAAACTGTACTAGTCTTTTTCCATAAGACTGTAATTTAAATTTTTCTACATTTCCAATTGTTTTACTCTGGTTTATTCATTATTTGGCCAACACAGTGGTTAATGCTACTATCTCATAGCTCCACAAGAGTGTCTTCAGTTTCCTTCCTGCGTGGAGCTGCACCTTCTTCTTGTGCCTATCTCGGTGGTCTTTGGGTAATTTGGCAGGTCTGATTAACTGACAACTCTACAGTGACTTGGTATGAGTGAGATGTGCATGTGTGCAGTGGTGAGCCTTAAGATGGACTGGCATCCTTTGCCCCATCTGTAATGGTGACCAGTAACTTCTTCAGCCTAGGAAGTCAACCTCTCCTTCTGCAAATGTTTAGTTAAATCTTTTTAACCTTCCATTATCCCATTATAGCCATTCCATGCAAAAACATATTTTCATATTTCTTCTAAAATTGTTGAAGTTTTGCAATGTTACACATGTTTGCAATAAGTTCATCAGAAAGGCAATTTCTGTAAAACACAGTTTAGATTAGATGATTTGATGATTATTACATATGTTTGTTTACTAAAATAACAGTGACCTTTCATTGGGGTGGTGTGTGATAGCAGAAAGGACAGTAAGTGAAAGGCAGAGAGGAAAACTCACACTGCTAAATGAAGAATGTTGGCAGACATGGTAGGGAAGTCCATTACCTGTAAAGCATAATCCAGGGCTTTTGCAGTAGGAAAGAATGAAAGGAATGAAACATATTATTGGTGCTTCACACTATCAGCTCAAGCAGGACTAGCAAAAGGTCAGAGCAAGGAACAAGTAGGAGCTTCCTACACACAAGCAGCCAGACAGATCTTTTAAATTTTAGTTGGAACTCAGAGATGTAGTTTGCCAAAGAACCTGGCTCTGGAGTTTTATAGAATGTATCTGTCAATGAAAGTTATTCATTAGCTTATTCACAAATATTAAAGACCACTTTTGACCAGAAGTGAGCTAAATCTAGAATCTTATATGTGAGCTAGGACAGGAAATTCACTGGCAATATTGAAGGCAGACCAGGGTATTAAAAGACAATAAGATTAAGTCATGAGAATGTTTTGTATGGTGCTAGACGGTATTGTAAGACATTGAACAAGCCATCCTATCTGACATGGATTCAAGGCTCAGAAGGCAGAGTTTTATTTTCTTTTGCCCAAATAGCACAGAGCCAATTGTTTGTAAAAAATATACAGCAACCCATTTAAAAAACAAATTCTTCTAAAAGGGCAGTGAAGCAATAACTGGCTCATTTACAAATGGCGTTTCAGTTCTCATTGTATTTATCATTTCCTTTGACAGCTTTTCATTACAGTCTCTTGTAAAGTAGTACTTTTAATAGCAGTTTATTAATGCAGTGCACCATATTAGACTAGCTTTCTGTTGCATAGTAAATGATGTCTCTTTAATAAGTAAGGGTCCATCAGATCCAAACTTAGCATACACTCTATTTTGTAATTTATACACCCTATACCACATGTCATATATTTCTTTATAAATTACTAAGGATACAAATTTAATAAAAAGTGCTCCAAGTCAGCTGCACAATGCTTGTTTTTCAGCAAAATTTGTACACTGAGAAGGTGTATTAGAAAGTGAAGCATTATAAAAACTTTGAGCATTTAACATGAACAAAAGCATAGAAAACTAACAGCTGCATCAATTCTTCTGTTATTCTTGTAGGTGAGAAGTCAAGCAAAATTACCCATTTTATTGGCTAACTAACAAGATTACAATATGCAAGCTTTCAAGGCAACTCAGGCCCCTTCTTCAGACAAGATGTAATACAGAAACCGGAGTTCCCTGTGTTTATATACACATTAGGACAAGTAACAACACTGGGAAATCTTTAAGTGAGATATCTTAAATGTAAAAAAATAATAGGCCTCTTCAGGCTAAGACTCATTTACAGCCTTACCACTTGGTGATCTAACCCAGTATTTAAAAATCCTTATGTAGAAACATTTTCCTAACAATGTTTTCTTTTTCAACCTAATCCAACATCAAGTAAAAGGTAACAGAGAATCCCAAGCAGAAAGATAGTACATCCCTGGTCACTTAAATACACACACACAGAGGCATACCCACCATTCACTAACACCACAGGAATCAACTTAATATGTATGTGAATACATGTTTCAAAGTAATAAGCATGAGAAAACACAATGAGGGAGCCTAGAGAGTTTCAGGGTAAACGTAATGAACAACTTCTCCACTGACTCACTATATGAGTCTAAAAACTAAAAAGAGTTAAGCAAAAGCCAAAAGTCAAAATCAGGAAGAGCAGGTAAGCTGATTTGCAGAAGCAGAAATGTAAGACAAAAATTGCAAAGGAGAATACACCAAAGCAAATTTCCTCTGTATTTAATAATTCCCATATAATCATTTGACTTAGACATCAAAATTACTGCACGGCCATCTTAAATAGGAAATATATATGACTAGCAACAATGCCATTCCCAACAATAATATGGCCATGATGATGAGAAAAAGTCCCAAAATGGCACTTGTAAATTCTTCTAGCTGGTACACGGATGATATCACAGAAGAAAATAATAAAATAACAATTATAAATTAGTATCAGCCAAAAATAGACAAACCTTGATACTAGATATTACAAAACCATGATGCATAAGACTTAAGAAAAGTGTTAACAGTTTTAGTATTTGAAATGTTTCCACATTTTTCTAGTAAATGACAAAGCCCAAGTCATGATGTTATTGGTTAACATTTAACACTAAGCCTTAATAAATTATTATACTTGTACTGAGTAGTAGGATGTTGTACCGTGCTAGCCATTATGGATGCAATGGGAAGCCAAGCAAAATGACACCTTTTATTGGCTAACTGAACCGATTACAATATGATTTCAAGGCAACTGAGGCCTCTTCTTCTGATTCAAATTCAGCTATCCTACTCTTATCCTGTCTTTATTTTTACTAATCCATCATTTTACTGTCTTGTGAGAGATGATAGAGATTAAATATCCAGTGCTTATTGAAAAACTGTCATTAGTATTCTGGAAAGTCACTTTTGTTAACCTGAGACACTTTGGCATAGTGCAGACTTACCTTCTGTTGCGACATTGTTATCTCTTTTGATGCTGCTGTCAACACAACACCTTGACCGTGTGACACAAAATTATGATTTGGACTTTTTGCTGACACTAGCATGTGCATTTGAAGCAGCAGCAGAGAAATATTTAATATGGTGCTGCATAATTATAGATTTCCAGAAGGCCGTAGACTTTAAATCCTGTATATGAGAAGCCGGTAAGAAAGATGTTTTATATACCATAACAGCAAAAAAAAAAATGAGAGTGCTTAATCTTTATATATAATAAGCTACTGGGGCTGTTCGCTTGTCTCTCCAGGATTTTAAATCGCCTGTAGCTCGCCAACCGTTTGAACTATTGACCTAAAATTTGGTACACATATACTACATGACGTCTACTATCCAATTTCGGAGTGATGATTGACCTCCAAGATTATTCCTCTTTTTATTTTTATTTTATTTTGTTGTCGAATCAACTGTCAGCAGCAGCCAGCAGGGTAACCGTGCAGCCCATACCTTTGGGCGCCGTCTTACCACCTTCGCCATCACTTCTTATACCGCTTCATATCTTACATCATTCTTGAGGTAGATTGAAGAGTTAAGTGCCAGCTTAAGTGAAAAATGAAAGAAAAAGTAATAAGTAATTGCAACACAAACACTGACTTAATCAGTTTTAATGCGAAAAGATGCCAAAAGAAAAAGAGGGGAAGCGGGCCGCTAGGGTGGAGAAAAGAAGAGCTGCTCAAGAAGCAGCAAGCGCATCAACCTCTGAGCAAACAAATGCTAAACATACAGAGAAAGAGGATGAAAACTATGAATGCTCAAGTCCAGTGTATTCACTTCATGTTATTATGCAGTGCGCTGTTAATGGTAATAATAATAATAATACATTTTATTTCAATAAGCCTTTCTAAACACCCAAGGATGCCATACAATCAATAACATCATCATAAAACCAACAATAAGCAAAAGGCATGTAGTCATATACATATATCTATGAAACTGAAAATTAACAAAGCAAATAAGAATACAGCCTGAGGTCATATTTGGGAAGTGACCAACGCGTGAGTCAGAATAGCGGTGCTATTTTAATGCAACATTATTGATATGTGGTTCAAAAGACAGAGTACTATCAAAGCTAACCCCCAAACTCTTAACCTGAGCTTGAGGGAGAGTCTGAGGTACCATCAATGTTAAGTAAGAAACTATTACATTTTGATAATGTAGACTGTAAGCCAATGAGGAGAACCACTGTGTTATGGCTATTGAGCTGGAGGAAATTGGTGGAAAACTTAGATTTTATTTCAAGTAGACAGTCATTAAGGCAGGAAGGGCAGAATTGTGCTTTGTAGACATATAGAGCTGAGTTTCATCTGGATAGCAGCTGAAATTGATTAAAACCTTCTTAAAAAATACCACGCTAAAGGGAGTAAATACAAAACAGTAACAGGCGAAGCACAGATCCCTCTAGAAAACCAAGAGTGATTGGGAGGGATCGTGATCAAGAGTTTTTTAGTTGAACAAACTGAGTATAATTAGACAGGCATAAAATAAACCAAAGAAAATACTATGTGATACAGTATCAAAAGCTGCAATCAGGTCGAGTAGGACAAGAATTGTTAAAAATCCAGCATTAGCAGCCATTAATGGGTCATCACTGAACTTTACCAAGGCTGTTTCCATACCGTGTTTTGAAAGGAAAACAGATTGAAACGTCTCAAACATTTTTTTATCAGTGAGATGAGCATCGACCTGTGCTGCAACCACATTTTCAGGAATTTTTGAAATAAATGGTAGATTTGATATAGGATGATGATTATTGAAGTTATTGAGGTCAGTGCCAGGTTTCTTTACAATTGGAGTCATTAAGCTGATTTAAGGGATAAAGGAGCAAAAACAGATCTTAGGGAGAACTGAATTATATCAGTTATAAGTGAAGGCAAGCAGGCTTTTACCAATCAAGTAGGCATGGGATCAAGTTGACAAGTGGCAGATCTAGATTTATGAATAAGATGAGAAATTTCAGTTTCAGTGGTTAATTCAAAAGGAGATAGATAAGTAAAAGAGGCTCTGTTGAAATATTTAGATAATAATTATATGGCATATGTATTGAAGACTAGCTGGTGATGGATATTATCAATTTTAATTTTAAAAGGGTCTACGAGATAGAATTGTATCAGACGTGCCAGAATTCTGTTATTAGTGGAAAACAAAGCTGTTTTGTTACTGTGAGACATGATTTGTTTAGATTAATAAGCAGTTTTATCCATAGATAATGCATCTTCGTACAGACAAATGTGCTCACGATATATTTACATGGGCACAGTGAGTCCAGTTTTGTTATAGAGACATTCTAAACGACGGCCGTTCGTTTTAAGCTCCCGAAGCTCAGGAGTGAACCAGGGAGCAGGGTGTGTGAAGAAAAAAGTCTGGGCTTTTAGAGGTGCAAATGTGTCCAAAAGGCTATGAAGTCTATCTAGTAGGAAACTAATTCATCCGCAGTAAGTATATCTTCATTGCGAGTAGGGTTATCAATTACTGTAGCGAAAGCAGAGATATTTATATTTTTAATGTTACGATAACACATAAAGTTTTGTTGTTTAAATTTGAATACCGGCAGATTAACACTAAAAAAACTAACTTATGGTCAGACATGAAGAAATCAGATGTATTACAAACACTTGGTGCAATGCCAGAGCAGCATACAAGGTCAAGAGTGTGGCTACCGAAGTGAGTTCGGAAATTGTTAATAAAAGTGGGCAGTTAATATTATCCATATGAATGTTAAAATAGCCCAGCAAAATAACATTAGGAGAAAGTGCACACATCAAAGTAATCGACGTAGAACATTCAACTAAAAATCATTAATAAATGTGGGTGATCAATATACAGTAATCGGTATTATAGGTGTCGAACCATTAATTTGTGTAGCTACTGATTCAAAAGCAGAATTTTGCTGCAAGGACAGAGGAGCCACTTTAAACAGTATCTATTAACTATTAACAGTAGATATGGGAATAAGTCATCATGCAGGCAGCTGTTTCCATCAATATATTTTGATGTTTTTAAAAGTTCAGTTTTCATCATTCCTGAAAGGTGGAGCAGTTGTTAGCACTGCTCCATTACAGCCCTGGGTACTTGGTTTCAAATCACAGCTTGGGCACTAGCTGTGTGGAGTTTTTATGTTCTGTCTCTGTTACTTTCTCCTGTCACTCATAATTTCCACCCAAATCCAAAGATGTTCAAGTTTGAATTCTAAATTGGCTCACTATGAGTTTAAGTGTGTGTACGAGTGCCCCTAGAATGGACTGATTACCCCACCAAAACTGGCTCCCCGCAACCCTTGATTAAGTAAATTTGTTTGAAAAATTGTATTTTTATTAGGTGTGCCTTAACTGGATTAAGCAGTTTTGATAATGAATGATTAGATGGTTATATAGCATCAGTTATCATTGAGTTACAATGGTTAGAGCTTCTGCCTCACTGCACTAGACATATGAAGCTTGTGTTTTCTCCTCCATGGACTCCAATTTCATTCCACATAATAAAAGTATGTATGAGTTTGCTGCTTTGAGGGGTTATCAGTCTTCCCTGGACTGGCTACTGCCATGCAGGCATTGTGGGTAGCCCCCAGTTCCCGCTTTACACTTTACTGGAAAAAGTGGGTTTAAAAATGAATGAATGGTTCTAGCTTTTTAAATAGGTTCTTTACTTGAGTGCTATTACAGAATGCCATATTACTGACACCAGAAGTAAATACATTTTTATCGTGACTGAAAAGTTTTGAAATAATTTGGCTTAAGTTGGGAAATCAGAATACAAAGAAAGTCACGTTAACAAAGAGTTGCCAGAAAATGTGCAAACAGTACTTCATTTTACTGCTAATATAATTTTCAAAGAGATCACTATATATCCATTTCTGTAGTACGTAATATGTAACATGAAAGCTATCTTCACACAGCTGTTAATCTTGTAGCCAGTTGAACATTTTTGACTTTCTTGTTTAAAAGTTATGCATTCCAGAGAGTTTCCCAGATGTCCTCCTATTCTGATGAAAGTAACTCTTTCATCTTTGCTTGTTTACAAATTGAGCACAGCAGCACCATAATTGAATTTTTTTGTACTATCCACATAAACACAGCAAATTAAAAAATATATACATAATATAGTACATATGTATAATGTATAACTTCCACATTTTTCTACATATTCAGACAAAGAATATTCAGGCTTTGGATTTCATTTAACTGTTCATTTTATATCCCTTAACAGACAATTCAAGTCACATTGCAGTAACTTTGCAAGCTGTGCTCTTCAGCACCACTGAGAGCTCCCCACTTGACTGCGAAGCCTGATAGCCATGGCACATTTTCTGAGTAATCAGAGCACATGCATACATTGGTGTTCAGAATTTGCTGTTTACATTCTTCCTTTACAAAAAAAGCAAAGGTATTTAATTTACAACTAAATGACCATTTTGTACTTCTCTTACTAAAGTGTATAATTATTTACTGAATTGATAGCTCAGAACAATTGCCTTGGTTGTTCAGTTGTGTCAATCTGTCCACCTCTAAATTTGTTGTGGAGTGTTGACTCCTCCCAAATGTTAGTTGACTTTAAAAAAAGAGCTTTTCTGTTTTATGCTTCAGGGGCAGGTGACAATATTGCTCTCTTACATATTTTTTGGGCCCTTTGTTGATTCTTCCTCAGGTACCTTCTTTATAAAAGTTTGTATGTAGTTATCTTGATAATATGAGTTTGAGGAAAGGTTTTGAAGTCTTTCAAAATGCAAATTAATACTGATTGGGCAATTGGGATTTTTGAATTATGCAAAAGTACATTCCTTGACATGGACTGAAATGGCTCTAGATGTTTTGCGTTGCTGTGAGCCCATAACATTTTAAATGCAAAATATGTTTTGAATTGGAGTATCATGGTGGCACAGCAGTTACTACTCACAGCTCCGCAGGTCTAGGTTTAAATTTAGACCTGGGGCCTCATACATAACGTGTGCATAGAATTCACACTAAAAAATAGTGTATGGACAAAAGCAGAAATTTTCATATGGACAAAAAAAATCCAGATGCATAAATCCAGATGCATAAATCCGTGCATTCGCCAACTTCCATATTCTTCCACTACATAAATCCCGGTCAGCGTGAAAAGTAATGCACGTGCATGCGTCTGCTGCCACTCCTCAACTCCTCCCAGAATTATGCCTCTTTGAATATGCAAATCAATACGAATAGCCTTTAAGCTCAGAATTCTGTGAGAAGGCAATGGCAAAAGTATGGGGTAAAATAGAAGAATTTCAGCAAATACCAAGTGGAGGCAAGGAAAAACGTACTATTTGTTGGTTTAAACAGTGGTATAAACAACAAAAGGAAGTTGATCGAGTGACATAAAGTGTCGGAGAAACTCGAAGGCTCAAGTTCACAAAGTCACACAGTGCCCAAAATAAAAAAGAAGTTGTCACAAATCAAAGTCGCAGTGAAAAGGCGAGTCGTAGCCCACCATGTAAGTGTCATATGAAAGCTTATTAGGGTACAGAGAAAAAAAGGCACACAGTGAGAAAAAAGCTTGAAATGTCAACTTTAATCTTGAAATTTATGCTTTAATCACGTAGTTTATTTTGTCATTAAAGTAGAACATCATAAACTTCATCTTAAATTTTTTTTATTTACTAGTTTCGCAAATCCCATCGTAACTAAAGTAGCACATTAAATGCTTTGTTTTGTATGTGTTATTCTATGTGCTCTATGTGTGTGAATCATTACGTGCTTCTTAAACGGGCTTTCTCTTCCTCTGACAGGACACAGAATCCATTTCATTCGTGATATTACAGTTCTCTGAATAATTTAAATACTGAGATGTATACTTGATATCATTTCAGTATTCATATCATATCAATTAAAGTATGTATTTAAACATGGGAACACAGTGACGCAGTGATAGTGACAAACTGACTCCCAGTCCAGAGATTGTTCCTAAATCTCGCAAGATGCTTTCTGCGTTGTGCGCGACCTTCAATGAAATAATTTATTGAAGCAGTACTGTCTCTTTCAAATGTACTAACCCCCAATTCCTGTCCTTCCTTTTCTTTCTCCAAGTACACAATTGCCACACAATCAGCTCAATAATAGACGTTAAGCCATCGGTAAGCTTAGAACTCTAATTCTTCAAAACTTTTAAGGAACATTGAAATATCTTCGTAGTAAGTGTTTAATTATTTAATCCAACTATCCTTCCAGTGTCGTGCCAGCCCCAGCAAGAATACAGCGTGAGGCAGGATCAATCCCTGAACGGGGTGCCAGCTCCTTAATAGCGCTGCGACACCATGTCCTCACATGTTTAATTCTTAAAAATATAGATTATTTAAATGATGTTAACATTTTATCTGTATAACATAATAAACATATTTTGCTGCATTTCATCTTAAAATGATATTGTTATCATATGTAAATATGCGCTTTATAAAGTGGCTCAGGTTGTGCAATATGTTATTACTGTATCGCAGGTTTACAGTGAGGTACAGTAATTGTACTAATAGGTACAAACAATTCTACAAAGAGCACTTGATGGACTTATTGAGTGCGTTTATAGTTTTTCAGATGAAACTGATTCTGTCAGTTTCGGTCAGTACAGGAAAGGCTCTGAAGCGTTTGCCTTATGGGAGCAGTTCAAATAGGCAGCATGGCTGAGGCAGTGTGTGCTAGATGCTGTATAGCGATAATTTTCTTTCCATTCAGCTCCTGTAGAGCTGTGATTCCACACTCAGATACAGTAATATAAACACTGTAAGTGGTGCAGTGAGAGTAATATGGAAAAAGATGATCTGCTGTGGCAACCCATAACGGGAGCAGCTCAAAGAAGAAGAAGAAGAAGATGGTGCAGTGAGAGTAACAACACTAAAGCAGCTATGGTATTTGGAATAGTTTGGCCATTCTGTGGACCATTGTATTGTTACAGGTTAATTACAATCAGATGCCTTAAACTAATAAACAATATGCGGTTAATTTCAACGTATATGATAAAGCTGCGTCAGGGATGTGGATCTAAAAACGAAAGGGAAACCACAAAGGAACAAAAGCATTGCTTTGACACTGGGTGCTGCCAGTTTGCAAAACAGAGCGGAGAACTTGCATATGCCAGGGTTTGAGATAGCGTTAAAATGTGTGTGGCTTTACACCAAGTTTAGGTTTTATACATCGCGATTTGAGCGTGGAAACGGGAGTATGCAACATTTTTGTGTGTACGCACCATTTATACATGAGGCCCCTGGTCTTCTGTTCAGTGCCAGTAGAAAACAAACGTGAGCAACTATAACATCAAGCCACAGAAAACCTTTAAGGAATATACTGCATATTGGTCTGTTATAAGTGTTGTGGAGGATGGCCGGCCATTTATCCCGGCCAATACCCCCAAGCCGCCAGGTGGAGCCCTCCTTGCAGCATGGAGGTCCCCAGAAGACCAGCAGGGCATCATGGACAATGTAGTTTTTATGCGCAGCCCTGCTGGATGCCATGGGGGCCACTAGGGGACGCTGCAGGGAGGAGCAATGGATATTTTCCCTACGCCCCGGAAGCACATGTGGACAAGAGGAATGACGTGCTTCCGGGTGAAGAAAAGAACTTGTACCTGACCCGGAAGTGATTGAGGATCACATGGACTGGGGATTGAGAACACTTCCGTGTCAGGGAATATAAAAGGACTGTGGGAGCTCCCAGACAGCGAGCTGCGCTGGGTGGAAGGGTGGCGACGCGTCTGGGAGCTGGAGGATTGTATTTGTAGTTATTATTGTGTTTTCTTAGTGATTTATATGTATAGTGGAGGAGAGGGTGTTTTGTACACTGTGGAGATTTAATAAAGTCAGAATTTGGACTTTTACCTGGTGTCTGGAGTCGTAGACAATGGTTCAAGGGAGCAAGAGCGCCCCCTATCTACCACAGTGTATAAGTTTAATATGTCACTGTGCTCTGTGCAAATATCTTTTAAAAGTCTACTTTTCTTTCTACTCACATGCACAGTTGACCCAGAACCACATTTAGCACAGGGACTCATCATTTAGAACTGCTAGGCAAGCATTATAAAACAAGACAGTTAGGGACAATTGCAAAATGGGCAGTCAGACTGATGACCATTGTATACTATTTTTGTGTGTCAAAATCAGCATAAAATTGTATCCTTTTGTTGCCTTGTTTGGAATGGCATTATTCACCTAAGTGGGGGCCTGCACATGAAGAAAGGGTATAAAACTTTGGAACATTGCCTGGCAAACCCTTGAAGCCGATGGACAGATGGGAGATAACGTCATCCGATCCTGAAAATCCTTCCACTGCAGCGTCGAAAATGACAGACTCTACAGATTGGGCCCCCACTACTTGAAAAAGTCTTGTCATGGCTTCCTTTTCTGTTATACCACCTAAACCGTCATTAAAGAAAGCTAAGTTATTTCTCCTATGTGATTTCTTACCGCTGTATCACTAAGGGAAGGGGTATCACCTTTTTATATTATATCTATATAGATTTGGGTTATGTAACATGCCACAATCACAGAATAACTCATTCCCAGGGATGCTAACGTTCTTTGCTGAATACAAGGCCTTACTTCCACAGTGCTAATTTCTTTTTCACTCTGTTCTTAATGTCCCACCAGAAATTTCAGCTTTAGCATGACTTAAATGATTTGTGCTAGCAAACTTAGTTTTGATTGAGGGTGTCATAGTGATACAGTTTTGAGCACTGCTACTTAGAAACTTCAGTTTGAGTTCTCGCCTGGTCAGTGTGGTTCGTGTGGAATTGGCATGTTCTTCTTGCGTTTGTGTTGATTTTCCCTTGCCGCACCGGTTTTCTCTCAAACACATGAGGATCAGATTTAATGGGATCAGCATGTAAATGTGTGTGATTTGTGCTTCAGACTCAGTGTTGCAGGGACAGACTCAGGCTCCACAAGATCTTATGAAGGTTTCAATGTGGGTGTGTGGATGAATGATGTTTAACTGAGTTCCTTTGCTTCTATGAAAACTGCCATATAGAAAATATGTCATTATTGTTCTTTCAAGATTCACATTTGAATTTGTTTTCATGTTACAAAATGTTTTTTGAAAGGTTATCAGAATTCTTTGCTAAAGTAAAAATTTGTCAAAAAGCAGATCAGCAAAGTGTCTGGGTAAATTTTACTTGATATTTTCCTGATTGTTTTTAAGCAACAATCCTAATTTTGTTATTTTAATTTTCTCTACATAGTGAGAAACAGGTCAAGGCCCATAAATAATGAAGCTGCTCTGTGTTTCCCTGTACTTAATATGCCATATCACAGTAACTTTGGAGCATTTTTCTTAAATAGTAGTATCCAGCCAGTTGGTATTAATTATGATTATTTTAGGGATTGTGTAAATCTGATATACTGTAAATGTTTATTTATTACATGTCTGAAAAAAGGAAGGCATTAGAGTGCATTTGACTATTAACCAGTGTGGTTGTCCTCCATCCTTCTCTATGAGCATTAAGCTCTAATTATAGAAACCTTTAATTCGTCCTTCTACACTCTGGTAATCTTAAAGCTGTCCTCAATATACATTTATATTCTCATCACAGATGCTGTTTGGAGCAAAAGAGCTCTCCATTCACCAGGGAGCAGAACTGAGAGTACCTATCCTGCCTGATTATCCACATATTGCCTCGGATAGCCTTTAAACAGGACAGTATTAGACAGTGACTAATGCAAAAAGTATCTATGACAGCTTGGAAATTTAAATGATGGCATACGTTTTAATCAATGCACATTTTTGCTTATCTTTTGATCTTAGACAGGTAAAAACAGGCTAAATTGTGAAAGTAGATAATTAGGTAATTAAATTAGCCATTTAAATGAATTAGGTAATTAACTTAATAAGATTTTCTAATAGCATTAAACAATTTGGCAACTAAATTAAGATTAGGCAAGGTAATCAAAATAGCATAATCTGTTAAATTAATTCAATTAATTTAATTGTATTAAATTACTCAGCTAGTTGACTTGTGTTAAATTGCATAGGCAAAATTAAAATTATGTACTGATTATTAATGTTAATATAGATATTACATCAAAAGAATCTTTTAATTTTGTCCATTAATTATTAACACTTTGATTTATCTAGTGTTGTGGCAACTCAAAGCTGATCCCAGCTCTATTTTTGGGCAGAATACCTACCTATTCTAGCCTGTAGTTTCGCCCAGAATTCCTCCAATTTTAAAGCACCAAGATGGCAGAGATGCTATTTACCTGTAAGCATGTTGTATGGTGGCATTATGTTAAGCGCAGTTCTGTCCAATTAAAGCATGTTTGTAAATATATTTATGGCTTTTTTTACCTATATATTTTCAGAATTTTTGAATATTACTCTAATGCTCCGATTACATTCTTTTATTGATATGGTCAATATTTAAACTGTGTTTCTGACTATGGTGGTATGCAATTTTAGGTCAATTTCAGGTCAATTACCATTCTACAGATTGTTTCAAAGGTTAACTGATGACACCCTAAGCAAATTAAATGTGGGCAACATCCTTCTGTAGTATAGTAGGGTTACAGCAATTCAGTAGTTACTTACTTAACATTTTACAAAGATATGTCTTAATAATAGTTAGTCTATATATGATCTCCCACGAGTAGTCTGAGTAGGGAAAGCATTTAAAGGGTATACTTACAGTATTACACCATTATTTAGCCACACACTAAGTCCAGTTAGATTGATTTATATAAATTACATAACTGTTATGGACAAATATCTGAGAATTTTCCAGTGTTGTCTCTGGTATTGAATTAATAGGTACAAAAGTATTTTTCTCTAAGACACATGTTGAGATTCACATTGTGCTCAAATTTAAAGTACAAAAGCCTTTTTTTAATTAAGCACCTAGACTGTGACAACACTATATAAACATAAGGACTGAAAACTGAAATACAGTTGATGATGTAAAAAAAACTGCAGATGCCCTTGAGTTACAAAATTTCTGAAATGTCATTGATGAAGCTCAGAAAGAAATCCACCCTCACTTCCCCAAAGCTATGTCTGTGCATAGAAAAAGAGGGTCTGCCTTGATTTTGAAAACAAATTCTTATGCTAAATGCAATGCATATGAAGAAATGTAGAAAAAAAATAAAAACTTGAAACTGGAGTTGTTTTGCTTTCATTTAACAAAAAACATTTGCCAATGGTATAAGCAACATTTCTTAAAATAAGCTAAGTTTTCGGAAACACAAATTTCTTGATAAGTCAATAATTCCTTACCTTGAGGAAAACAAGATTTAATGGCTTGATATA
Source organism: Polypterus senegalus (assembly GCF_016835505.1). Classification (NCBI taxonomy): domain Eukaryota; kingdom Metazoa; phylum Chordata; class Cladistia; order Polypteriformes; family Polypteridae; genus Polypterus; species Polypterus senegalus. Next base: position 146,325,113 of record NC_053158.1, read on the forward strand.
AAAACCTTTCAGTTGCTTACATTTCATTTGTGCTGTGCTGTGAATTGCCAGTTACATCTGCTACTGTATACTGCACCAAATGAACAAGTAAGACTTTGTAATAAGAACCGTCTTAACCCCAGGAGCATAGGGGCCCACCATGTTTCTGATGCCAATGTTACGTTTCTGTTTTGCTATCAAAGCTGGGGCCCCAGTGCACTGCTTTGCCCGCAGGCCTATGGTGCTGTTAAGACGGCCCTGTCTGTAATATCACTGATGTGTGTGTTTTGCTAAATAAGGTTCAGCATATTTCTGTTGTTAATCTTTATATATAATACGCTACCGTGGCTGTTCGTTTGTCTGTCCAGGATTTTAAACCACCTGTAGCTCCCAAACCGTTTGACAGATTGACCTGAAATTTGGTACACATATACTACGTGACGATTACGATCCACTTTCGGGGTGATGATTGACCTTCCAAGGTTATTCCTCTTTTTATTTTAATTTTATTTTATTGCAGAATCAACTCTCGGCAGCAGCCAGCAGGGCGGCTGTGCAGTGCATGTGTATGAGCGCCGTTCTCATCCCTACCACCTTCACTTCCCCTACCTCTTCATATCTTAAGTTATTCTTGAGGCGGATTAAACACTTATGTGCCAGCTTACGTGAAAAATTTAAAACAAGGCATACTAAGTAATTGCAACACAAACATCAACTCAATCAGTTTTAATGTGAAAAGATGCCAACAAAAGAAGAGAAGAAGTTGGCTGCTAGGGTGGAGAAAAGAAGAGCTGCTCAGGAAGCAGCAAGCGCATCAACCTCTGAGCAAATGAATGCTAAACATATAGAGAAATAGGATGAAAACTGTGAATGCTCAAGTCAAGTGTATTGCGTCGTTAACAGTTTCTAAATAATTAAATCAAACAGAATATATAAACCAAGTTAGGAAACTGTTTGCATCTTGGTTGTTTAAATTTATAATCTTTGGATAACAATTTAAATGCTTTTGTTTCGAGATGATGTTATATACTCACTGTGTTAAGTACTGAACACAGCAGGTTTTGATCTTAAAATGTTTCAGGAAGAGTCAGATTTAAGATGTACTGTGTTGTTTCTGTGGCCAATGATACTCAGCTTTAGCAAAAATAATTATGTAAAGCTTGCAAGAGTTGTGTCTCTTGTCTTCTGTATGCCTTTAAATATGCCATTTTCATTTTTCTTTTAATTGTTGCAACTAGGCCAAATAGGCTAAATAGGCCTCTGTTGAACATACAAATTCCGAACATAACAGTTTCATTTCTCTTGTTCTGCTGTGGATCACTGTGGCTATTTGCCAACCTGGACAGTCCATGCCTTCAAATCCCCAAAAAGAGTCTGCAGGTATTTCTAGGGAATTAGCAGGTGTTTGTAGGCCAGTCGAGAGGTATAATGGGTCTCCTGTCAGAGGATGGATGCATCTTCCAAGAACGGCGTCCAGCAGGGAATTTTAACTACAAACCACCTTACATGACTCCTCTCTGGCAAGAGAAGCAACTTTCATACTGTTGAACTCTGCAGCTACAACATTTTTGCCACTTGTACTCATATTTCCGTTCTATCTGGAATTACACAGAATTTAGCCGCATAGATAAGGATGATGGATGTAGATCAGCCATTAAAGCTGAAAGTGTTTTCTGTTGCTTCGTCGTAAAGAATCTGATGCAGAGGGTCTTGTGGGAAGTTGGGGTATCCACTGTCATGCAGACATCACAGGCAAATGCACAGAGCTTTGATCAGATTGAAGTAGTGCAGAAGGCCACCACAGAAGAACTGGAAAAGACCACTGAGAAAAGTAGAGATTAAGAATTATTGCAATTTCATTAAAAAAATAAGAATTTTCTGCATATCTAGTGTTGCGGGTGGCCAGAATCCTTACCCGGCCAGAAAGCCCAAGGTGTGGAAAGACTGGGTGAGAGAGTATTATCAGGACAGTTTCTACCCCGGGCCGATAGAGGGCAGCCCCCTTGGTTTCCATTGGGGCCATGGGTTATGAGCATGGGAGCTCAGACCCATGACCACTGCCAAGGGGGCGCATATGGACCTTTCCAGGGCCTTATTTGGTGATGCTTCCGCCAAACCCGGAAGTGTGGCTGGAAGAAGGTTGTTAGGCACCTGGAGTCCGTCCAGGTGCCCTATAAAAAGGAGCCGCATCACTCCTTAAGTTTGCCAGAGTCGGGAGGAGAGGACAAAGCCTGAGGAGGAGTGGAAGGAGAAGGACTGATGGCAAGAAGGGACTGTTGTGTTGGTGACTCATGCACAGTGTGTTTACTGTAAATAAACCAGGTATTCTCTTGAACCTGTGTCCTGCCTGTGTGTATCCGGGTTAGAGTGGCGGTAAGCCCCCTAGCGGCTTACCCTAGTTTATTAAGAAAAAAACATATAATGTAGCTATGAAAAGGCCAAATTAAAAAAGTAGGTTTTTAGAAGTTTTTTAAAAAAGTGATTCACATTGTTAGACTGGCATATCTCTATTGGTAATGTATTCCAGGTATTTGGTGTATAACAGTAAAACGCAGCTTCAGCACTTCTTTTAGGTTTGGATCTTGGAATAATAAGCAGAGCACTATTAGAAGATCTAAGGCTGCGACTTGTAACGTAGGTGAACAAGCACTCCAAAACAAAGGAAGAAGCAAAATTATTTAAGGCGTTATATATCATTTGCAGTCATTTTAAAGTCAGTTCTAAAAGACAGAGGAGATCAATGTAAACACTAAAACTGGTGAGATGTGCTCATATTTTCTGGTTAAGATTCTTGCTGCTGCGTTCTGAAGTAATTTCAGCAGATTGATGTCTTTCTTAGGTAGTCCCGTTAGGAGTGCATTACAATAATTTAGTAGACTAAAAACAAAAGAGTGAATTGATTTCACAGAATCTTGCAGTGTTATTAGAGGTCTAACTTTTGCAATGTTCCTTAAATAAAAAGTGCCATCCTAGTATTATGGTTAATAAACTATTTAAAGTTTAGGTCAGAGTCCATGATTACAACAAAGTTATTTAGTTCTGCCTTGATTTTTAATGCTAAGGGATGAACTTTATTTTTTAATACACTCATTATTTTGTTTTTTATCATCAACTAAGATTTCAGTTTTCTCTTCTTTAGCTCACAATCACCATAATCTTCATTTATGAATAACTGGCCTGAATTACTTATAATCAGCACTTCAGACTGCCACTTCTACCCCAAGCAGTAGGGAACAAACCAGGCTTCTTCAAAAACGAACTATGGACTCAAATTGTAAGGCAGCGGGCAGTGTGGCATAATGGTTAAGGTTTTGGACCTAAGGCTGCGGGTTTGAATCCTGCTACTGACACTATGTCACCACAAACAAGTAAATTGACCTTCCTGTGGTTCAATTTGAAAAATCAATGTAACCAATTGTATGTTAGATGCTGTAAGTCACCTTGGATAAAGGCATCAATCAAATAGGCAAACCTAATTCTTATTGCAATTGCATCACACTTGGCTGTGCGCTGCTCCGGTGCTCACAAGACATCAAAGGCTAATAATGCCAAGAAGAAACATCATCTGCGAACATCATCTTCAGAGGTGAAGCCATCAGGTCCCCAAACAAGCTACACCATGGAAATTATGGAAACTATGAAGAGCAGGGGATACGTTTAGAGTAGTCATTCAACCACATTAAACAAAAGCAGCACTGACTTTGCTCTGCAAATTCTTAGACTATGGGTTATTTGTCATGCACTGCTGGTTCTTTGCAAATCCCAAAGACATTCAGGATTGGTTAACTGGGAACATTAAGTGAGCATGAAAGTGTGCCTTGCCAGGATTGGTCCTTGTGTGTTGTTTCTTTGGTGTTACAAAAGTGTAAAAAATACATTTTTAAGAGTGACTGTAGTTAGCCCAGCTGTCTCATGGTTGTAGCCTTTTTTATTCAACCACTTTAATCCTCCTCCTAAAATCCTAAAATGTACATGTTAGCATGTTAGGTTAACTGACATTATTTAATTTAACCCGCCATGAGCCTGTGTACATGAGTGGGCCCCATGATGGACTGGCATCCCATGCTGCATTGTTTCCTGCCTCCTGACTTTGTTATCTATAACTGGATTAAGTGTTTTGGAGAAAGTCATATTATTTACTTTAGAGAAAGATTGGAATAAAGTGAAAAGTAGAACAGAGTTGTTTTAAAGGGTGCAAACATCGTAACAGTGTGGAAATGCGGTACTTGATACCTGCCGGTCAAACTGAAGGGCATTGCATTTCATTAATCTTTTTTATTTTTTCTGGATGCTGCTCTTGTAATTTCATGCAGTACATGCATTCGAATATCAGACTGCAGATCTAATTTGGGCTGGCATACATTTAATGATTAGATTTGAGCGTGTCAGCTGCGCTCATCACAACCAGAATGTTTCATGGCTGTACATCCTCAGGCTTCAATGTTGAACGTACAAAGATGCAAAACAGACTTAAGTAAATAACATTTTTGTTTTAAATACATGCCATTGTTTTGTAGGCAGTTTACAATATAACTAGCTGAATGCTACTGCCTTATGAATAAAACACAAGTGTTTGTTTTGGATTTTAATCTAGAGCCAGTAGGTTAGTGCCTACCTTCTGTTTATTTGCATTGGTAAGACATTTCCACGACATTTAAAAAGCAGCAAGCTTTCAAAGGTTGAAGCTCAGTTTACGTTTTTTGCATAAAAATATGATATAATTGCATCTCAACATTTTAAATGTAATTATAGTACCTGAAAGGTATTTCATTCTGTTCATTTGGCTTTGAGCTGAATGCACTTTTAAAATTTAATTAATCATCTGGCTTCTTTTTCATCCAGTATTTTTTAAAAGGATTCTTCCATTAGCACAGTGACACTATACTTAATGCTGCTCTTTAGATGGTTGTTTCCTATAAACTCCTTTCATTTAGCTTTCCAAAATATTTAAGGTATCTGTCTCTTCAAACAGCTGGAAATCTGCTTAATGTTTCATAGAATAACGACCAATGCAAAAGTATGTCCGGTGCATAAATTAAACAAAGTTTTCAGTACTTCTCTAGGATTTAGTATTTGATCCTATCACTTCTGTCTTTATGCTTGAATGATTCATGAGAAATGTTGCTTCTTTATTTTTGTGTATAAATACTACAGTTAAAACTATTCTCAGTAGGGTATGTTGATAGATTGTTTATTCTGAACCAGTGCCCATATCTTTAGTCGATTAATTTATGCCATTAATCAATTTGTTTTTTTTTATTTCTGTACATATTTAAGTTAACTGTGCCCTCAGCTTTGTCCTCAATTCTTTGTGATGTATGACAGCACAGCTGAGAGATTTCATAAAAGCATTAAAATTCAGACCCAAGTGCTTTCCGCTTTTTCATATAAATAAAGCTCTTTTGTTACTGCTTCATGACATTGTATATAGTTTATTATCTAATCACTAGACTTTATATTACAAGGCTCCAGTTGAATACCTGCCTCCAACATACTGAGTAAAAATGAGCAAGGCACTTAACTTGCCTGGACTCCCAACCCTGCAAAATAAACAGATGTGCCGTGTATCTCTGTAAAGAGCCTTGGGGTGGTGTTCACTTTAGAGCTGTGTCATATAAAGGTTATTTGTTTGTGGTTCTGTGCACAAGATATGGATATTACTTTTGTAATTAATATTTAATTTTTGATTTTTGCTCTGCAGTTTCAATATGGTGCTGTCCATCAAAATGCTGATGTTAGGCAGTCTGCACTTGTCTGTCTGGTGTTGGTGAACTGAATGGCACTAGTAAGGCTGGAGGGAAAACAAAATAAGCGGCTCTCACTGACTGGAATAAAGCTTGTAATAAAAAAATCTTACTTTTTTAGTATATCACACAATTCTTTCAATTTTTTTCAATTTATTTAACCTTGTTTCGCCAAAAGTTTAGTAAGGCAGTGATGTTTTCTGCATTGCCCCTTAAAGAATGGACTTATTAGACTGCATTTTAGAATGAAACACACCTTTCTATAATTTTATGGCAAAGCACTTTCTGTGAAAATAATGGGCAGTTTAAGAGCAGTTTCAAAAACACATGGTAATTAAAAATGTGTGTAGCACAAACGAGCTTCTGTTACAGATATAACAGGGCATTGGCTTTGGACTGACAATGGATTCTCTGCTGAAGTGCTTTCTGGCATAAAGGACATATGATCTTTTAACTTAAATCTCGTCTTTTAACAGACGTGGATAAGACATCATGTTTATTTGATCTTTTTAGTGTTTAGACTAATTTTGTTTGTTCTTCTGGTGAAATTCATATCTAGTATATCTTCAAACCTGAACATTAATTAATTGATTACTAAAAACAAATCATTATTATCAATTTGTAGAGAGAATCAAAATTAATTTGTGAGTTTTTTATGATCCAGGATTACTTTCAACTTTATGCTGAACAAAAAACGGTTAAATGCAGAAGTGGTATGTGGTGTTTTTCTGTGAAGGTACTTTTTTAAAGCATTAAAAACCCAAATAAACACACTTCTGTTGAAGAAACATTTACAGTCAATAATATTCATAAATACTTCTATTTTTGAAACCCACTTAATTCAGTTATATCATAATGTCAGACTAAACATATTGATGTGACTATTTTGAAATGCATTAAATCAATTACTTAAGGACTAAAATGTCCAGAAAAGGTCATTGGTGTTTGAAGTTAGTGCATGATACAGTCATTAAAATCTTCAGTACAAGCCATTAATGCAGTTTCTACAAATATCCAATAATTGAGCCCCTAACAGATTTTAATAGAGCCAAAACCATTTGTGCTGCAGCCATACAATTTTCGAACCTCAGGTTTAGGTTAGGTTGCCTACAATCTGAAGTGGATTTGTTTTCCTCTTTTTGTGAGCATTTCTTACATTAGACCAATTATTATTATTATTATTATTATTATTGGAATGTGGGAGTGTTATGCAGCATGTATTTTCAGTATGTGTTGGTAGTATATCAGTCGCAATCTCCTTATGACATTGTTGGAGAGCTACTGATTTTACTCCCTAGTCACATTTGTATAGAGATTTCATGTTTTCCTTATGTTTTATTAAGTTAATTTAGATTACCTCTCACATCCCAAAGTTTCATTATTGGTGATTCTAAATTGCCTGGGTGTGAGCAAATACAGGTATGTGCACAAGTATCCCCTTCAATGGAAAAGCAAACCATTCAGGGTTGGTTCCTACTTTATACTTGAACGTACTGTTTCAGATACCAATAAAAGAAAATTAATGGCAGACGACTGAATTATTATAATTTTCTTGTTTACCAATTTATGATTATGTGGAAGGCAAAACTGAGTAAGGTAACAATTGATAATGTGTTACATCAGGAAGATTATGACAGAATTGTTTGAAACACATTTAGAAAACTTAAGTAGTGGACCATAATGAAAATTATTACTTAGGAGAACCAGTATAGGATTTTGTTTAAAAGGAAACTAAGAGATTAGGGTAGTCAGTCAGTCAGTCATTGTCCAACTCGCTATATCCTAACACAGGGTCACAAGGGGCTGCTGGAACCAATCTCAGCCAGCACAGGGCAGGAACAAACCCCAGGCAGGGCGTCAGCCCACAGCAGGGCACACACACACACACACTAGGGAAAATTTAAGATCGCCAATGCACCTAACCTGTCTTTGGGAGGAAACCAGATTACCCAGAGGAAACCCACACAGACACGGGGAGTTACATGCAAACTCCACACAGGGAGGACCCAGGAAGCCAACCCAGGTCTCCTTACTGCAAGGCAGCAGCGCTACCGCTGCGCCACCATGCCACCCAATTAGGGTAGTATCTAATAAATTGCTTTTAGGGAGCCATGTCCTTTGCCAGCAAAACAGTACAACAGAGCATTAGTGGATGATGGACTGAGGAGCTGGGTAGAAAACAAAACAGTTTAGATGGATTGGCAACTTTACGATTTTCAATGGTCTGGTATCCCATTCAAGGTTGGCTCCTGCTTTGTACCCAGTGCTGCCTGGATATGCTGTGCATACATACAAGAAAAATGTTGTGTAAAAATGTGTAATTAATATCATCAGTTACTGTGTGTTAAACAAGATAAAGTCTTGAGAACATCAAAAGAATTTTTAATCAGATATGTGTATTCTTTAAAATATTCTCCACACTTTAGCATCATGCAAAGTGTTCAAAGCGTGGTGTCCCTTGTCTATTGGGTGTGCAGCACTCATGTGGCTCCTGCTGGAATTGTGTCTGTTCCCCTAGCCATTCCGAATACAAACAATTTTAAAAAACAAATAAATACTGCTTGGAATGCTTGGAAGCTTATGTGTTTTGGTGTATTATGTAGTCTCCTAAAAACCCTAGAAATGTTAATTTGAAACTGAAAAGTCTACAAAATATGACACTATTAATGAACAATATGCATCTCCTTCTGATGTTTCACAGTAACAGATGCAAAGCACAGAATAGCTGTGGTATGTACAGTAAATAATAAAGTTCAATTAGCATAAGCTTTAAACAAACTAAATCCTTATATATAGTTTGATACTATCCGTATGTATGGTGTTCGCGTCAATACCCCATATGTATGGTGTTCGCGTCAATACCTCGACTCAATACAAGTTAGAACCATGCAATGGGACTCTGCCTCTGTAGTTAGAACATAACGTGGCAAACGCGGACACACTATTGCATGATTGGCTAAGAATGTTCGAATGCTTCAGTGACACCACTGGACAGCCAAGTATAGTAAGTCGGTGTTGGATCGAGCAGATAACAGTAAGTTCGGTTGGTTTTTGGAACATGGTTTGCTGGGGCATATTTTCCAGGACTAACATCGTCGACTGACTTAAACCCTTCGACAGCTCCGGAACCATCAGTAATTTAGAACGTATCGCCATTTGCTTGGTACGTTGAAATCTATCTTTGGGCAGTTCGGTTTTGGCATCCGTCCTTCTGACATCGATTGGCAAACTGAGTAATGACGGCTGGGTATTAACAACGGTCATTGTTTAAATTTTAGCCGATCTCAGATCTAAAATGACCACGCCAACATAATTATTACTCCAACTCTGATTAGAGTCGTAAAATACGGTTTGTTTTGAAAATTTGTTTGTCGAAGAGCTGAGTTCACATCTCGTAGCCCCGTTTAAACAGGCAGCTCTTCATTACATCAGCCAGAAAGGTCTATTTTAAGCACAAATCAGTGCCATGATAACAAAATCATTTCAAAGACTTAAAAAAACAAATAATTCTTTGCAGAGAAAGTATGGATTTCACAAAAGTAGATTTTGTAGCCCGATTTGATCGGGCTCCCAGTCGTTAGTAAATATATAAATTTTACCTAGAAGTTGTCATGTTTTCTACTGTAGTACTATGCTTTGCTTATTTGAAGTTCCTAGGTACAACCCATACAAAAGGTATTAAATTTAATTTTGTAATTAACTAGGGGGCTTTACTCGTCAACCCAATACACAGAAAAACAAGTAATACGTCTGACATGTTCAGTAGTAATTGCAACCACAGAAGAGATTTAGTTACACTTTATGCCTTGTTGCTGAGTGTCATAAGCTATCCTTATGTTTTCTAACTCACTTCTCCATTTCTTGGCTCCTATAACTCCAACTTTGTATGCAAAGTAGGACGACAACCCTGGTCAGACACTACTCCATCACAGATGTCACACACATACACTCACACTCTGCTTGGAACCCAGGCACATTTGAATCAAATCCTGTATTAGTTTATTTAATATGTCAGGTGCTTCACAAACTTGGTTAAAAATTCACATAATCCCATTATATGGTATAATTAAGTAATTTTACATTAAACAATTGAAAACACATGAGCTAATGATCAAAAGGTTGCCTGTTCGAATCCCGTAAACGCCAGAAGTGACTCTACTCCATTGGTCCCTTGAGCAAGGCCCCTAACCTGCCATTGCTTCGTCTTGGGTATGACATTAACCTGCATCCAGCCCTGCAAGCAGGTTCTCCAACTTGGAGAGAGAACTTGGGGGTTGGTGGCAGAATTGGCTCTCCAGCCACTGTAAAAAACTTGCTGTCAAGTTGTCAGCCACTGCACTCGGGTCCCAATCCGGGTGGTTTGTCGTGTGGTGGGTGCGGCAATGTGCTATAAGCTCATGTTCCCAGCCTCTATGCTAAACCTCCTAAAACAGTCCTTAACCAGGTACTTTTCATTGAGAAGTCATCAAGTGGATTTGAATGAAAAAATGGATAATTTGAGGAAAAAATGAATTGATTGTGAGAGTTGTATCTCAGAAAGTGCCCTATTTGAAATCTGTAAAAGCTGATATTAGTATCATAGGCCTGCTAGTTCCAGCAAAACAATCATGTACAGTTGATTTGCCAAAATGGAGTTTACGTGTTAACCTGGAAGTGTGAGTATTCTGTTGAGGACACCACAGCAATATACACTGACTATAAGGATATGGGTGGTTTACTGGCTACCTGGATCTTTGATTATCTGAGGGACTATTCATAATAGAGGATTTCCAACTATTCACACGCTTTATGACTTATCAGATTTAACAAACAACCATTTTTTTGCATTTGTAGGACAACAGTTCTTTCTGTCTTTATATAAGTCATAGTCCATAGTTGTGTAGTCATTTTTTTCAAGTCCTACTTTTTGCTTTACGCACCAGTTAGGAGAAATAAGTTTTAGAAAAACTGACTTCACATGCTGCTTACATTTGTAAATTTTCGGTATCTGAATTTACACAACTTACACTTTTTGCTCTCTTGAGTTAACTGCCATGTGCTTGTATAATTAATCACATAAACAATAAAAACAATTTAACCCAATTAAAGAAGAGCATTTTTATGTAAGAATGGTTTTTACACCTACATATAAGACAGTTTTGACTGGATTCGCTTTGATATTGTAATGAATTTTTTCCACCATCTTATAAAAGTCGCTCATTTAACATGATTTCAAATATTAAGTAACTCATCAGTGACTTAAAACTATTTAGTATTTTTTTATTTTAGCTTCCCATTGGAGGTCTACTTTTTATTCAGTTGATATTCCATATCCCAGTAGGTAACACTGTGAATTTCTGTGAACATTTAACAGATAGTGATGTTCAAATCCTCATAATTCACATATACAAACATAATGAAGCTTGAAACGCATTTAATGCATAAAAGAAAGGTCAAATATAAGACATAAATATTTAAAAATCTGGCATATGAGATTAAAGGGGCTATTCTGGAGGGGATGTTTTGAATGTGACACAGGAAGACCAACAACCCAAACAAGCCTGGCCACATTTGCCCTGACCGTATGTAGTGGTGTGTCCCTCACCTGTCTTTCTCTAGAGTGGCGAATTCATGCAGTGACATTTGGTTGTGAGAGTGGTGAAGTGAACGTGCTTGTCAGACCTGATAAAAACCTGAAAGAATGGTATACTGTATACTGTGCTTCTTAAATATGTGGAGAGATGAGAATATTTCAGGAAGAGGGGAATATTTGCACATAAGCAATGAGGTTTATAAACAGAGTTTTCATGTTATTCTTCATTTAGCAGAAATCGTTAGCCTATGGCGACTGTCAAATGTGTTCATATACATACAGTTTGCTTGGTTGCTTACAATGCAAATAGCATGAAGAAGCAAAGATAAAAAAATCATGTCTCAAAATATAGGATCATCTGTCTGAAGGGCAGCCCTTCAGAGCTGGAAACTTAATTGAATTAGCTTATAATATCTAGTGACTGTCTTTTTATTTAGGTTCTGTGCAGTAAAATTTTGAAGGTATTAGTAGTGTGTCAGTTACATTTCTCCTGTGTCTTCTTTCTTTTTTTTGTACATTACATGCAACCACCAAACATGAATACTATTAAACTACTATAAGTCTGCTGTATCATAAAGAAAGAATAAAAGCGTCTACATTAACATTACATATAGTACTCTGAAAATGATGGTTGCTTCTTTTTTTGTAAATATTATCACATTTTTTAATTAAATATACAGCATTTGCTGTCATATTCCCTGTTTTACTCTAATGAATTGTTATTCATAACCTGTACAAATCCTAATGAAAAATGCTTGTAAATTGCTGCTGTTATCAAAAACTTTTCCAAAAAGCAACAAAGAGAAACAGACAGGAAACAATGCATTTTAATTACTCAACAAAAGAGAAAGTACCAAACATGCCATCTGTGTCATGTGCAAATGAAAACTGTTGCCCAGAATAAAAATAAGTGTTTAAGCATTTAATTTGATTCTGTTAATTGACTGTTGACTCCTTTTTATGCTTTATGTGAAGTCATTCACATCCTTGGTTGCCACAGCAATCAAGCATTTTCCCTAATTTTCTTCCCCGTGATACAGTACCTAGCAACAATCGATAAATGTCATTTGTCTCATTTTGTCTGTAGACTAACTGTATTTATTATTTCAAATGCCAAGTGCTGACAAAGAGTGAAAAATTAAAGATTTTTATACAGAATGTGACAGGAAGGATTCAAATAGTAATACTGACAGAAAAGAGATACCCTATTGTACTTGAGGATTTGTGCAAGCAGAACATAAAGGATGCTATTCCTTCTCTCCTCTAATTTTGTGACTTTAATGGGAGTTAAGAGTTACATGTCACCTGAGAGGGCCAGGAAGGCTTACCATTAATGGAATCACCAGTAAGTTGTACTAGTCCTGGTGCACCAGGATGATACATAAAGAGGCTGCAGTGGCACAGGTACTGCTTGCTGCTTGTTGACCATGGCTTTGTCAATTAAAAACTCAAGAAATGTATGCTTTAATCAAAATGGAAAATGATATCTAGAGGTAATTGGACCGAAATTTCAACCTACATTGCTGAAATAACAATGTACAAGTGACAATAATAAGAAAACAAAACTGTAGAACATTAAAAACAATGAGAAAATATTAACAAGTATGAACATTAACAACATTTGTTCTGCAGTCCAACAGTGTCCAGTGTGATTGTCTCTTGAATATGCCATGACACCTCTGGGACATGGAACCAATGACCCTTTAAATGTGGAGTTACAGCAATAAGGTTTGACAATGTTGCTGGATATTTGCAAGAAAAATGATCACATTTCCAGAAGTTAAGATCTAGAGCATCTCAAATGTATTTTATAACGCTAAAGCCAGGGGAGAAAACAGGCCAAGGCAGTGTCTGTGCAACAGCATTCATTCTTTTATGAAAACCTTGACAACAGCTGCTACTGTATGGGTGACCTTGTGTTGTCCTGCTCTGGTGACAGATCTGGCATCATGGGTTTGAATCTCTCACCATCTCATTGTGGACTGTGCCTATTCCCCTGTGTCTGTGTGGGCTTTCCCACTCCATATTTCAGTTTTCATTCGACATCCCCATGGATGTACATGCTAAGTTAATTGGTAATTTCAAACTGGCAATGTTTGATTGTGGGTGTAAACTGTATGAATAGCTGGTGCTCTGTTGAGTTCAGGTTACTTCACACTGCTTAATTCTTCCTGGATAGATTCTGGCACCACATGATACTGAATTAAATCTAGCAAGTTTGATAAATGTTATTATTTCTGAGAACACTTGAATTAAAAGAACGTGAATACCGAATGCTCTTTGAAATGTACAGAAGCACGTCTTTACTAGTTGTAAAGTAAATATACTGTAAATTTACAATCTGCCAGACAGCAGTTACAGAACGTTCCGGATTTTACATGTTAATTTTGGTAATGAGCAATTTAACCTGAGGCAGCTCAGAACTTGGATGCACAACCTGTTTGTTAAATAGTGGGAAAGGTACAAAGCACAAGGTGAAAGAAAATGCATCTCTAGATAGCTTGGCATGGCTAGGAACTGCAGTACATTTTGGTTCTTATAGTTAAGACATAGCATCAGTGGGAACACCCCAGGAAACGTTTTTGCAGTTCTGGGGTCAGGCAGTCCAGTTTAGTATTGTGGGATGTTTGCTGAGATTGAATGAGCTGTATACTGTGTGCTGTTTGTTTTTGCACTTTCACACACATCCCCTGTTAAATAATGAAATCAAAACTAATGACATGCTTCTTTGAAAGGTCTTCTACAGCATCTTAACATGTTTAAAATTAATTTTGTTACAAAAAAAATTATTGTACCCAATGAAGATCTCTATAGCATAAGGAGATGATAGTGGACATGAGGAAGGAGAGGAGACCTCACTGGCCAGTGTTCATCCGAGGGCTTGAAGTGGAGAGGGTGAGCAGCATTAAATACCTGGGAATCTACATCAGTAGGACCTCACTTGGACACTTAACATCACACAGCTGGTCAAGAGGGCTCAGCAGCGGCTGTGCTTTCTGAGGAGGCTGAGGACATTTGGTATGTCGACTAAGATCCTTGGCAACTTTTACAGCTGCATTGTTGAGAGCATCTTGACCAGCTGCATCACCGTGTGGTACGGCAACACTACTTCTATGGACCGCAAACGCCTGCAGAGAGTGGTAAAGACTGCTGAGAAGATCACCAGGACCCCATTGCCCTCTCTGCAGTGCATCTACAACTGCAGAGTCCAAAGGAGAACTGCCTCGATACTCAGGGAACCCAATACACCCCACCCACCCCCAACGCGAACTTTTCACACTTTTACCCTCAGGCAGGAGGTATAGATTATGAAATTCAGGACTTCCAGGCTAAAGAACTCTTTCTTTCCCAAGGCCATTAGACTATTAAATAACTGACAGGAGTTTATAACCATGGGCCACCTCTTTCTATCTACATCACACACCGACCTGCACGTTACACTTTATATTTGTATCCTGTTTGTTATACTTTATGCTGCCTTTCTTACTTATTATCTATGTGCTACTTATTATTTATGTTTATTTTTATACATTGGTTTTGGCATTTGGTGTGGACAGCAAAGAAAGAATTTCATTGTACAGGGAAACGTGTTTCCTTACTGTGCACTTGACAATAAACTTTGAACTTGAACTTTTTGATGTTGCCTTACTGCGGGATGTTTTGATACTTGAGTTTTTATTTGAGTTTTTCTATAGAAACACGTATGAAGAGGTGCAGAATTGGGCATTCTTTGACTTGTTACATATTAATGTTTTACTGAATCATAGTAATGCAGTAGCTCCAGTTTTGTGAGTCACGAACTAGCACTCCTTAGAGCACTGGTCTTATTTATGTGGTATGCATACTGTAATGCATATTGCCGTATAGCTGCCTTTTTATCACCCAGATTAAGTCCAAAAAGGTCCAATGTATAAGTGGGAAGGATGATTACAGAGAGATAACTAACTTAGTTAAAAGTATACGGAATGGACACCACTACCCTTTCAGTACTCTTGGCCTAACTGCACAGGTCTCGCACCCCTGCCTGCCTGGGGAGTTGTTTGCCTACTTTTATCCCTCCTACCAAAAACACTCATGTTTCCAGTCTCTCATTTCACTATCATTCCAGCTGTGCCTTATCCCTCATTGACCTAACAACTGCAGAGTGTTTGGAGTGTCTCTGGTTCCCTTTAAACCTCATTCATGTATCACTTCCAGACAAACTCTGAAATCAGATTCACAGGCAGTGCTACTTTTGCTATAGCAACACTGTGCTGGAATTTACTGACTCCTGTTGCTCCTGTACCCCAAGCCATCAGTTACCATTTAGAGGACTATGTTGGCAAGGCAGTCTTTCAGCTACCTATTTCCCAAAAGGGACAACATTATGCAGGCCTCTGTTGAATAGTAGGAGAGTTAATCCTCCTGTCACTTCATTCAGAGCTTGCTCTTGAAGAAGCTATTCGGCCCATGTTCCCCAGCTAATGGCCACATAATTCCACAAGGTTGTCAGATGACCACGCAATTTCTTGCCTTCCCAGGACTTGATCTCTCATTCTTAAAATATGGTTGCAGATTTCAGTCTTCTATCCATGTGTGCGCTCATTTTTGTGGCATATCTCTCTATTTCATATTGGTACCTTTGAATATTGTTTATCCAGGGCACCTAGTACAGTACATACACATACAGGGCATACCACCCCTCCACAGACTCTGCACGTCTCCATATTAGAACAACTTCTTCATCTCCTGTGGGTATTTCTGTGTTCAAGGTTTCTTGGGGGACGTGCTGTTGTCCTTGATGAACTCCTGCCAGTCAGATGCCTCTTAACAATATTAAGATAAACAAGTTCCATTAACCTTACATGAAGCACTGATGTCAACAGTCCAGCAGAGAAATAGTTGCATTCCCAATCAGAATAATCATCATTTTACCTCAGTGGATGTATGTATTTATTTATTTATTTATTTGTGTTGGCACATTGGAACTCAGACCACAACATTAATCAGAGTTGCTCAGTGCACGCCATTCCTTTGTCTCAAGAATCCCATTAAACATCTAAAAGTAGAAAATATTGATCGGCTCCAACATAGGCAGTAGATAGGTCAAGGGTATACTTGTTCTTATTTAATCAGCTACATAGCTGTGCATTAACACATCGTCTAAGTCAGACGAAGTATAGCCATGCTGTTCACCTTTTGTATTTTAGGATTAGACTGAAATTTTGATGAAACGCCAACCAGTCTTAGCAGTTTGCATGAATCACAACCAAACATCTGACAAACACTTGCGTACTTAAATATTCATAAGTAAATTTATGCGTTAATTCATAAGTAATTGTATTTTTCAACTTATTATTTTATGAATTTAGTGAGAAGCTGGCACAATGCATATTCTGCTGCTGCTGCACTAGTAGAAGGCCAGAATTAACTCTGGATTATGTGGCCAGTCTATCACAAGGCACTTGCCCATTCAAATAACTATGGTTTAGAATTGCAAAGCACTACTAGTCCATCTTTGTATTTTTTGAAATAAAAAAGGAAACGTTCAGATTGACTTACCTGTACCAAAAGAGATGTGGAATAAAGAAATTATACGTGAAATTATCTGAATTTCTCAACATTCTGTTCTGCTTCTCAGTAGCCTGGCATTGTATTAAAATTAATATTAGATCAATTGCAGCTTATTAATTGAAAATGGTTATTGTGTGCGACCAAATGAAATATTTTATGGGCCTTTTTAGTGAAACACATAATACCTAAGAAATAGAGATTCTGAATTCAGAGCTAAATCCAAAGCCAATATCAGCTCATTCTATCAATGATTAATTACTTCCAAAATGAAAAGCAAAATAACAAATAGGTAGTACCTTATTGATCCACATGTTGCAAACACTAACAGGCAATGTAGGATTGCAAAGAAATTATTTACAATATGTTTATTTATTTGTAATCTATACTATCCTTGTGAGAGCTGCTAACTGACCAACAAACTAGAGTTCCCGTTCTTTAGTAATATTCTCCAGCTCCAGCTCTATTCCAAGATCCTCTCAGACCCTTGTTATAGACAAGCATGAAGATCAATAAATATGAAATGAAGAGAAGGAGAAAGAGCCAGATGTAAAGCAAAGCCAAGATGACTTACATACACAAGGGCCCTGTTTGAAACAATAAATGGTACTGACGTCACACAGGCATTCCAAGAGCTTGGAAGCAGTTTGGGGTCTAAAAATGCCTTTTTCAAAAATGGCAACAAGTAAGCTTGCCACAAAAGGCCATGAAGTGCATATTATCAAGGTATGATAGAGACTGTATACATTTGTTACTATGGTGGTCTACTCTTGCACTTTAAGATTAACACACAGATCCTATTCACACAACTACATATGAATGATGCCGAACTGCCAGTCACTCTGTAGTATTCCAAACAGGGTCCCATCCACATAAGTATGAATGATGCTTAACTGCTTGTTACTACACCGTAATCCACATAAGGACACACTATATATGCCACTGACAAACATACATGTGTCCCCAAGAGTAAAGTTTTTGGTTATACAGTGATCCCTCGCTATATCACGCTTCGACTTTCGCGGCTTCACTCTATCGTGATTTTTTTCTTATACACGCTTACGTCACTACGCATGCACTTTCTGAGAACTTTTATCTAAGCCCTACGATGGCTCCTAAATGTGCTTCTTTTTCTAAGCCTTCTGACAATAAAACTAAGCGCCGGAGGAAGATGCTTACTATCCAGGAGAAGGTGAAACTCTTGGATATGATTAAAGATGGCAATACCCTACAAAAGCCTCCTCACGCATATGAAAAGACAGCGCCAGCAACTGCCTATCAAGATGTTCTTCAGCCGCGCACCCAGACACCCACTGCCTACTCTTAGTACTCCTTCACTGAAGACAACAACGCACCTGCTGAAGATACTGCACCACCTCTGAAGACTCTCCTACTGAGGTCATGCCTTCATAGGTTAGTGGTTGTGTGCAATTAAATGTACAATACAATAATCTACTAGATAAAAGCATTCGGGATTGTCCTTCCGTCTCGTGAGTGCAAAGCGTAGTGGTATTCCGCTTATTACAGACTTACTACTTGCAGCTTGAGGTGCGAAGCGACGCGATGTGAGCAGAGTTCTGGTGCTGTCACCGTTCCCTTGCTTTTGTGCGCGATGCGCTGGAAAAATAGACAAAATTATGTCTCTGGAAATAATTAATGTTGATGGAGTACAAATGCCTCACCGCGTAGTAAATATCAGGGGAGATGGTGCTCGCTTATTCTCATCTATAGCTTATTTAGTGCATGAAACTCCGTCTTTAGTGGTACAGATTCAGGCTGACATTGTACGACTTTGGACAGGCACTTGAGGGGATAAAAAAAAACTTCTATAGTCGGTTGCCCTAAAAATGCGAGTGCGCCTAGTAATATGATATTTGTAACGTCTAATATGTCTTATTGTCTCTTATTTTGTCTAATATATTGGGTAATGTGAGTGTAATGGTGACTAAAGGGTGTTATTTTATGTCTAGAGGGCTCTAATAATGTTAAAAAAATGTATTTAGAAGGTCGTAAACATGTTTTCTATACTCTAACTGCGAAAATATTCGATTTATAAATAAAGAATCCTACTTCGCAAAAATTAATTTATCACGGTAGAGTCTGGAACGGATTAACCGTGATGAACGAGGCTTCACTGTATGCCACTTCCCAATCAATGGTGTCTTACTTCTGTTTGTTCTTCCTAATGAAGTGTGACCTCTCAGCCTTGATACATTGAAGCAATAGTAATCTCCCCTGCACCAGGAGTCCTAAAATTTTTTATCAGCCGCAGACTGGTCAGAGAGTGCACATGCTGACCCCAGTCCACTGCTGAAAGTGCCTACAATGGGCATTTGTTTGCAAGAAGTGGACAATGGAGAAACAGAAGAAGTTGGCCTGGTCTAATGAATCACGTTTCTTTTAAATCATGTGGACAGCTGGGTGCGTGACCATCATTTACCTTGGGAAGAGATGGCAGCAGTAAACTCTATATAAAAAGAAGGCAAGATGAAGGAGGCAATGTGATGCTCTAGCCAATGTTTTGCTAGGACACCTTGGGTCCTGGTCCTCATGTGGATGTTACTTTGACATGTACCTGTTACCTAATGATTGTTGCAGACCATGTACATCCTTTAATGACAACAGTATTCTCTGATGGCAGTGTCGTCTTTCAGCAAAATAATGCACCTGGTCACACTACAAAAATTGTTCAGGAATGGTTTGAGAAACATGACAAAGATGTTCAAGGTGTTGTCTTGGTCTCCAAATTCACCATATCTCAATCCAATCGAGTATTTGTGGGATTGTGGCATTATGGGTCCACAGCTCGCTCAGCAAAGGCCGGTTTAAATAAATAATCACCACGCTCGTGGCGGTTTAATGAGGGTGATCTGCGGTGTGGGCATTTCTCACCTAGTGTAGGGGTCCTCAATCACGGTCCTGGAGAGCCGCAGTGGCTGCAGGTTTTTGCTCCAACCCAGTTGCTTAATAAAAAGCACTTATTGCTAAAGTAACACTTCTGCTTCACTTTAGTGATTTTGAGCCCTTATTGCTTAATTTTGTCTTAAACAGCTATTTTAATTGCTCCTTATTATCAATAACATGCAAATGACAAGAAAGAGCAGCATTTCTCCATTTAGCTTATTTACATTTACACCTGTGTGTATTTATCTGCACTATTGGGTTTAATTAAATACTTGGAAGAAAAATGAAGAGAAAAAAGTGAAGGACTGAGAATTACTCGTCCATTTTAGCCTTCAAATCATTTGCATGATAGAAAGGGAAAGAAAATCTAGGATATGAGAATGACCTGACATAGCAGAGTTAATTTAATTTCATAGCTTGTTAGTGCTTTATTGGCAAGAATTGCTTTCTAATTAAGCAACCAGGTCAGAACAAAAACCTGCAGCCACTGTGGCTCTCCAGGACTGGGATTGAGGACCCCTGACCTAGTGCACAGGTGAGGGACTGCCCACATCGGTGATTGTTCCTGGGATTAATGTACTGCAGCTGCTATGCCCCCCCTTAATATAAGAAGCGCGAGTCGGTTAAGAAGGAGATTTAGAGATCAGAAAATGAAAAGAGAAGGAAACGCAGGAAGCAGTGAGGAGCAAGTCGGTGCGAGAGATAGACACGGAGCGTGTGAGCGAACGAGCACTCGTGGGCAGCTGCATGGAAGCCTGGGTGTTAGGCCGACACCCAGAAGTTGAAGTAGAAGTCGCTCCCGCTGAGCAATCATGTAGCGGGAGTGACAAGTGAAGGGCGACTGGCCGTAGAAGACCGGAAAGGCAGTGGGAGTCGCGAGGCTTGGAGTTGCAGTCCTTGGTGTGGGCGTCCTGGAAACCAAGGAGTCCAAGTCTCAGGTCTGGGATAAGTGCCAGACCGAAGCCAGGATCGGGAGGTCTCCAGACCTGTTTGTGAGTAGAAAGGGCAGCTGCAAAGAGAGTCTCGCCTGCTGCAAAGCCCAAGCGGGAGAAGCAGGTGAGATGCTAACAGAAAAGAAGCACCGGGTTTGTCATTTGTTTTTAAAGACTGCTTCCCAAGGAACGTTTTAACCTCAGGTTTTAAAGGATTGTTTTACGTATATTTTTAACCTCCACATTTCTTTTACGGATTATTTATTTAATCAAGGGTTTTGGAATTACTGCACTGCTTTATTGAACACTTTGTTTTGTTGACTGTTTTAAATAAAAGCACTTTAGCACATTTGTACCATCCCCTTGCTATGTTGTTGCCTCCACTGTCTAGCTCATATCGGTGACATTATCGACGGTGTTGGGTTCAAATGCTCCCGAACAGCGAAGGGAGCATGGAGTTGAACCCACATCGTCACAGGGATGTGCTGGGAAAACAAGTCCAATCCATTGAGACCCCACCTTGCAACTTACAGGACTTAAAGGATCTTCTGCTAACGTCTTGGTGCCACATACTGCAAGACACTTGTTGAGTGTCAGGGGTCTTGTTGATTCTATGCCTCAGATGAAATGATCACTTTCTCTCTTTTTGATGTGCCTTGGTCTCTGACATCACTTCATATGTTAGTGCTAAAATATGTTAGTGCTAAAATCACACATGGGCACTCCGGAACACATATGACATTACAAACATTTGATTGGATAATTGTTCTGGTGATGAATGGCTCTGCTCAAAATATTTGATCCTGCGCATATCTGTACAGTCTTTTACTACATTTAGTTTTCTTTTACCATTAAATTGTAAACTGACTGACTATTTTACACTATAATCACCATAAATTCCATGGATAACAAAACAGATGCATTTAAGTTATACAATCACTGTTATAATACAGGAAAAACTACAAATGGATAATAAATTATTAGTACAGAAGAGAGGATGCTTTCAGTGTAAATTGTCCCTGTATGTTAGTTAGGTAAATTACCATAAGGGTCTTATGAATTTCCTTTGTAAATTAGTTCCTTTATAGTTCAACGTGGTTCGTTTGAGCAAAATTAAAACTTTTTATATGTATAAGCAGCCTGTAGTTTCAAAAATGGAGAATTTTATTCTTCAGGACAAAGTGAATGACAGGATATTCTCAAAGTGTCGGTGAATGGTCAAATTTCACCTAACAAGCAAGCTATACTAGGATATGGCATTCCACAGCATAATAGATGCTTGTTTTAGGAATGCTATAAAAATGAACTATCATACGTGTTGCCTCCACATGAAAATCTAATAGTAATAAACTCAAGTGTAGAAGAGTAGAACCTCATTGCTGAAGATGGCTTGTTGCCAATCTGTAGCAGTCTAGACTATTTGTTAGTGGGTCTGACCCCTAAATACAGGTGTTGTAATGGGCACTTCTATGAGTTGTTGGCAACAGATGTACATAAAACGACATTCTGTCGGTGGTGAAAAGCATCGGCATGCACACTGTGACAGGTTGATCCCCCACCACACAAAGTGGTTCCTTTGTGCCTCCTGTATTCCATATGATAGAGAATGAGAGCCTTTCTGCCATCATCACCACCAGGAACAGCCCATAATCATGAATGGTTATATGCTGGGATATATTGCTTTCAAACTTTTTCAGTTGCTTGTACAAAAAATAAAATACATTACAAAGGCATTCCTGGTATGCTGAGCTGCAGCATACACAGAAACAGGACTCCAAGCAGTAGAGGCTTGATGAGTATCTAGTATGGGGATCTTATAGTTGCATCTCGGCAGTTTACACATTATCTTGTCCTCATTTGGTTTCACACTTTTAAAGTGACAAGAAACATGAGAACTCACATTAGTGTACCCTCTTTTCATGGTGGATCATATTGTAACACCCTTTTTAAATGCCTTTTCATAAAAGAGTAAATGTGTCAATACCAGTTATTTATTTTCATCCTTCCTTTTTTATGGGAGTTTGTTTTATATCATTGGACTCATCATCTGGAGCTCCAGCCTGTACAGCATGGATATGTGGATTAAATGCATAAGATCTGCAGCTTGGTGATCAAGTGTTTACGACTGCTGCACCATTCTGGTCTGTGTCTAGGTGGAGTGTGCACACTCTCACAATGAAAACTTGCTTATATTTTATTCCGAGGTTCATCCCAAAGACTTGTATTTTAGCCAGGTAAGTGGTATAAGTGCATTTGGTAGTGTGTCCCAGTGTGCCTTCATTGTTTAATGAATGCCTATGTGCATCACTTCTGATGGCCCCATATAACAATGTATTGAAAAACTGATTACATATATCTTAATTTTACATATATCTCAAGTTGCCTTAGTTAAAGGTATCATCAAAATAAAAAAAGACAAATAATTACAATAAGAAAGCTGACTCAGCAAATGGATGTTTGAAGATAAGATTGATTGAGCAGAAGAAAAGTATTATTCCTTATAACCACACCTTCATGTCTGCTAGTTAATCTAATGGTCTATTGACAAATGGCGCTGACTCAGCCCACTGCAGATATATTAATGAATAAGAATGAACAGATCGATGAAAGTGTGCAGGACTAGAATTTGTTTTACATTAATAAGTAGTACACCACTCAGATTATAAAAACCCCAACAGAAATAAAAAGTGTGCTAACAATATTGCGTAAGGGACTGAACAGACAACACAATGGCATCAGTGCAGCCTTCCATGAAAGAAATTAATACCTCATGCATGTGCCGAGGGCTTTGGTGGTGTTGTTCAGTTTGTAGCACAGTAGATAGTTGTGTATATAACTGTTCAAGGTAAAAGGGAAACAAGTTAGTACTAATTGAAGAAAACAGACTGAGGGATATGGGGGAGGAAGAATTTGTTGTTTTAATTTTGTTGACAGGTAAAAGAAAAAGGTCCATATAATGTGCCAGAGCAAGACAAACATTCATATATCACAGCTAAAGAAACCAATTCCAGACTCTTCATAAACAATAAGACGTGCCACCCAAATCCACATCTGCCTGCCACCAGTCATCATGTTAGATGGATTCGCTGCTGTGCCTGAAATGTCCGACAGACACCTACCCCTTGGAAGGCGCTTATAAAGCTGAAAGAGATTTGTGCAGTACCAGCATTCTTGTCAGTTTTTACCACAATTATGCCATTCCTTCCCTGTGTCAGCACCTCTGCAGAATGTATACTGTAGTAGGGAAAACATTTTTTGGTTAAATAAATTATGGACACAGAAGCTATCTTGGTTGCCACATAGTTCTAGAGTCATGGTTTCAAATCCTTGCCAAATCTATGTCTGCATGGTACTGAACTGTGTGAATTTGTGTTTCCCTATTTGACAGTAGGTGGCACTATACCAGCGCTTAACCCAATACAGACAGATGCAGGAGGCACATTTATAAAAACACAAGCTGTTTTTATTTTATTTTCGCTCATGGAGAACATCTTCCCCATTCCCACGAACCCAGAACACAGTCCCAAACACAAACACAAGCACAATCACAATCCTTTAACTTTCTTCTTCCTCTTTTCTCCTCCACTCCTCCCAGGCAAGCTTTGTCTCCTTCCTCCTGACTGTCTTCAATGGAGTAAGGCGGCTCCTCTTATTCACGTCCTGGAGAGGTCCTTTACAGGGCTCTGCAGCTCCCCCTGGAGCCCCCCCACGGAACCCAACACGACTTTACCAAATTGCAGCTCCCGACATGCCCTGCAGGAATCCGTGGTGCCACAGCCGCCCAGGAGGGCTGCCCTGTAGTGTCCCAGGGGAGGTATTGCCTCACCAATGTCCTCTCCCCTGGTCCTTCCACTCTGTTGGTGTCCCGGCCGGGTAGTGGCCGTGGCCACCCATCACACCTAGTACTCTGTTTCCTTTTCAAATCTTAAAAGCAAGTGTGTCTGGTTCATGTTATTTTAAAGTTGCCCCAATGTGGGAGAGTTGTGACGGGTTATAGGCATAAGAGGGCCCTGCAAAGGACTGACATTCTGTCCAGCTTTACTTCCTATCTTGTGGCCAGTGCTTCAGGGACAGGCAGTGGTGCTAACAACTCTGCTCTGGATTGAACAAGTCAAAAAATGAGGTAAAAATGTTGAGTCGTATGATGAGGATTTTATCTTGCATTTACTGTAAGTCACAATGAATGCAAAGCAAGCTTCGCTGACAGCCATTTACAAGACAAATTGTACTTCTGCTAACCGGGTTACAGTATTTGAAATAGCTGGGACACAATTTTATTTGAAAGGGTTATGTAAAAAAATACTGCATTACTAAACCTCTGAACATTCTATTAGACACACGATTAACAGAAAGTTGTGATATAATGGATTTAAAACACAGAGCTGTACATAGATACAGTAAATGTATATTTCATTGTATATAGTTATTGTTTTTTGTCATATGTTTTGCTGAATATCATTTTATGTTGCATTATGACTGTAATGTGTAATTAGTACTGGGCTTAAAAGTGGAACGGCACCTTATAAAATAACTTAGATTATGTTGAAGTTTTCAGCCTTCATTCTCAGAAAATTTTTTCATTTGAGCTAATCTGTGAGTTGTCTTTCCACAACACAAATTCTACAG
Organism: Polypterus senegalus; assembly: GCF_016835505.1. Lineage (NCBI taxonomy): Eukaryota > Metazoa > Chordata > Cladistia > Polypteriformes > Polypteridae > Polypterus > Polypterus senegalus. The sequence continues at coordinate 146,350,420 of NC_053158.1, forward strand.
GCAGAGCAAGGGACCAGGAGAAGATTGTGAACATCTGCGCAAAGAGAAAAGGTCAACTTTTGTGCATAAAGAGAAAGGTGTTTCACTTCAGAAACTGGATATCCTTGTAAACTTTCTTATAGGTGCTCCTTACACACAGGCAGCATAGTTTCTAGTAGGTGCCATGAGTCAGAAGTAGATTTTAACAAACCAAACTTCGAATTTCTGGATTAATGACAGCCAGTAACATTTCTGGATGTTTTGTACACAAGGCAGGAGACAACACTGAATAGAAAGTCAGTCCACGTCAGGTTATCTTTAGCTCATCAGGCAAGATAAAGTCCAAGATATGACATTTTTGAAGTGATCTGTAAATAGTGTTAGTGGAGAAGAAGTACCTGTATATCTCATATTAGGTGATACGTGTGTTCACCATGAAATTGTATTATTGCATACTGGAGATTGTGATCTGTGCTCTTTGCCATTGCACAACATCAGCCTTCCCAAGACACACTCAAGCACACATCCACACTGTACCAATTCAGGGTTGCTATATTGCTGAAAAAAGGATGCAGAACCAGGCTGGGACTCCATGAGGTAGCAGTACAAACCACGGTTCTGTACACCAGTGTTGTCCTGAAACTAATCTTAGTTGTAGTCAGTTATTTTCCTATTAACTTCTGTGTGTGAAATGCAACATGGAACGCATTACTAATAAATGCTGTCTTTAGTATGCTGCTCTCGCATTTCTTCAGAAAGTGGAATCTCACTTTTACATTATAATTGTGTTTCAGATATTTTATCACTGATTATGTAACATGTTAAGCTTTACTCCACTTTACAGTACTGATTGAAGCAAGAGAGAGGAAAAATCAAAAGAGATCCTTGACTGTATCTTTAATTATATTTCCTTCTTCTCAGGGTTTCATCAAACATCAATTATAAAAGATCCAAGAGGAAAACATCAAATTTAATACAGACATTTGGTTAATAAATTATGCAGGTGACGCCACGACTTAAGATTTTTTTTCATGTCTTTCTTCTGCGCTTTGTGGTTATGTCATGAACATTTTATCAAAGCAGCCTAGCATAGTGGTCTTCTTGATCACAATACCTAGGAGTCAACCGTTTGTCAATTCCAGTTATGACACACTATCACTTTTTGGGTCAGGGGTTGGGTTTAGTTGCCTTTCTCTAAATGGCTTCTGGTTTCCCTGCACAACTATGCCTTCAGTGGCCCTTAAAGGGCTCTATAGGCTGAAACATCTAAAAGGGCCACCCAGTCCCATTCCTTCCAGTCTTCTTCCAGTTTGAGACTGTGTGCTGCAACGCAGAGGAAGCGGATTTTACACCAGCCTCTTGCCAGTCTACCTCTTAAAAGAAGCAACGTGGTCCCACTTACAGTACCTAGGACAATGTGCTGCCACGCATCAACTAGGAAACATTATAAACTGTCATCTCTCTGTGGTCTGTCACTCTTGATTAAAGATCAGGCATCCTTGACATCTGAAATGTAGCCTCTGTGGTAGGCATTGCATGTTTCCATCATGGCTACAATATCCCTGACCATTGCCCTTCTGGGCTATTATTCCTTACAGGGATTATATTCCATTTGGGAGCAGACGAAAAAAGAAGAAGCAGCAGTTTGTTTTCCTATACTGGCATATGCAGAACCTTCACTGCTGCCAGTATGGTATTCTACTGTTGGTCTCTCCTATGTTGTGTGACGTCCTGGTGTTGTCCTTACTGCACACCACTGAAATCACATTTACAGAGGAAGATACTTAATCACCTTCATTACTGCCTGACTTCAGTTCTGTATTCCCTAAAAAATGAATGAATATTAAAATACTAATTACAATAAGATGCCTCAAATAATCCATCAATTATTGAACTTGGGTAATCTAGTTCAGGGTCATAGGGGCTTATAGCCTGTCCTAGCAACATCAGGTGTAAAGCTGCAGTCCATCACACAAGCCACTCACACACACTGTGAGCCAATGTAGAATCAGCCATAAGTGACCAGACGGACAATCAAACCCAGGACTCTGGAGTTGTAGGGCAGAGTCAGTGACTCAAGTGTGACCAGACCACTTTAATTTCATAATATCCTCCACTCTTTACTCGACATGTATTTGTCTTTCTTCTCATTTTGTCAAGCATCGATTCCCTCATTACATTAGTAACTTCTCTTCTTCACCGTCGTGTACATTTTAGGCTAGTTGCTCTTTTATTTACTTCCTCCAGACAACACTTTTAATGTCAGTGCTAATGATTTCCAGCTTTATTAGCAAAAGTTTCAATCTGTTTAGTTGTCTTTTATCTTTTTCAGACCGTTTTACTGAAGTACACTTCCAGATAAATTAAAACTTTTCTATTAAAATATTAATAAAAAGTAGGTGGTGCACTTTGGTATTTGGAAAGATTTGGCTCCCAGTCCTTTTCTCTCTTCACAACTTGACAGTTATTTTTTAACTACCTGTCAAATAATGAGAAGCCTGGGTGTTTCATTTGATCCAAAACGTAACTTTGAAATTTAAATGAAGTATGTTGGTGAGATGGCATACTTTTAACTAATAAATATTGCACTCATCCAACCATACCTTGATTCTTTCAGCATTGAAACCTTTCTTTCATGCTTTTTTTATCTCTTAGCTATTATTACACTGGCCTACTGTATATTCTAGTTTTCCAAATGCATTTTACATAAACTGCTGATAGTCTAAATCATTGCAACTTTAACAAGCACAAAGTTTAGTGAGGGTGGCTCAGGGTTTTAATTTTGCTGTCTCACAGACCCAGCATTCTACATTGTCTGTGTGGAATTTGAATGTTCTTCATACATGTTCCTGCATTTTCCTCCAGTACCCCCAAAGGTATGCTGGTTAGGTTAACTAAAGACTCTTAAGTGGTCCAGTTTCCATGTGTGTGTCCTGCAATGGACTAGCAGCCTGCTCAGGGTTGTTTCCTGCCTTGTACCCAATGCTACTGGGATAAGTTTCCACCAACTTAATTACATTACACTCATATGGCAATGTATGCACAATTGTAAGTTTTAATGGACATGCTGTTCTAGTTTTTCTCCTCTTCATTGGTTCACCATTTTCTCAGCAAGATTAGTTTAAAATATTCTATGACAAGAATATAATAATGTAAGAATTATGTTTTTGGACTTCTCTAGTGCCTTCAACACCATCTAACCTCTGCTCCTTAGGGAAAAGCTGACAGAGATGAGAGTAGATTCACACCTGGTGTCATGGATCGTGGACTATCTTACAGACAGACCTCAGTATGTGCGTCTCGGGAACTGCAGGTCTGACATTGTGGTCAGCAACACAGGAGCGCCGCAGGGGACTGTACTTTCTCCGGTCCTGTTCAGCCTATATACATCAGACTTTCAATATGATTTGGAGTCCTGCCACGTGCTAAAGTTCGCTGACAATACTGCTATAGTGGGCTGCATCAGGAGTGGGCAGGAGGAGGAGTATAGGAACCTAAGAAAGGACTTTGTTAAATGGTGCGACTCAAACCACTTACACCTGAAAACACCAGCAAGACCAAGGAACTGGTGGTAGATTTTAGGAGGCCCATGCCCCTCATGGACCCCGTGATCATCAGAGGAGACTGTGTGCAGAGGGTACAGACCTATAAATACCTGGGAGTGCAGCTGGATGATAAATTGGACTGGTCTGACAATACTGATGCTCTGTGTAAGAAAGGTCAGAGCAGACTATACTTCCTTAGAAGGTTGGCATCCTTCAACATCTGCAATAAGATGCTGCAGATGTTCTACCAGACGGTTGTGACGAGCACCCTCTTCTATGAGGTGGTGTGCTGGGGAAGCAGCAGAAAGAAGAAAGATGCCTTACACCTGGACAAACTTGTGAGGAAGGCAGGCTCTATTGTAGGAATGAATCTGGACAGTTTAACGTCTGTGGAAGAGCGACGGGCGCTGAGCAGGTTCCTGTCAATCATGAAGAATCCACTGCATCCACTTAACAGTGTCATCTCCAGGCAGAGGAGTAGTTTCAGTGACAGACTGCTGTCACTGTCCTGCTCCACTGACAGACTGAGGAGATTGTTCCTCCCCCACACTATGCGACTTTTCAACTCTACCTGGGTTTGTTTGAGGTAAACGTTAACATTATTCAAAGTTATTGTCTGTTTTTACCTGTATTTTTATTAGTCTTTAATTTAATATTGTTTCTTTGTATCAGTATGCTGCTGCTGGATTATGTGAATTTCCCCTTGGGATTAATAAAGTATCTATCTATCTATCTATCTATCTATCTATCTATCTATCTATCTATCTATCTATCTGTCTATCTATCACTGCCTTCCCATCTGTCGTAGTCTCTGGATGACCTCTTTGCTTTGTGAAGCTCATTTTGTATCTGCTCTCTTACAATAAAATACACAGTTTTACAAAATGAGACTATTAAGCTCATATAGTTCACTCATTTCAATGAAGCAAGTCTGGAACATGGCCATCTGCACAAGTATTATGTAATTTTTCCATGAAACAGTAAAAGAATGCACTTCACTCAGTTCAACAGTTTACACTTGAGGTGAACAGTTATCTGTGTGCTCCAAACAGTGAGTAAAGATGATATGTAAGGAATTCAACAACATGAGACAAGTGCCATTGTTGAATTCAGATGGCATCCTGGACAATAACCAAACAGGGACTATAATAAGAGCATAGGCTGAGTACCAAAAATAATATAAGATAAAATATAGTACCTTAATATCTACAAAGGAGAATCATCAGAAAGACGCAGACAATCATATACTGTATATCAGGCTCTGGTGACGTTTGAGCAATGTTTTGTGTTACTTCCAGTATGATTTCAATTATTTTACAAAGTTTTACTATTTATTCACATTTTGTTTTTTGGCAGTGTCACTGTGGTGATTTCATGTCATGGGTGCCAAAAGTCACTGTTGTCATATGACATTAACTGTGGCCATTTTGTATTTGAATACATATTTTTTCATTATTAATCAGAATGTTGCTTTATGTATATTAATTGAAACTCTGGGCTAGTGAAGATTAGGTTCTTTTGATTTCTGACTTGGTTAACCTTTGGCTTTGGAATCAGTTAAAAGTTCTTGTGGTTTAGAGATCAGAGTAAAATCAGACTACACATCTGCTTCGAGTTTTGTGCTCTGTGCAGGTGACAATCAACTTGAACTTGATAGTTAATCTTTTCTGCTCAGATTTAGAAGTACAGATTAAACAGTTTAATGGCGCTAGTCAGTTTTATGGATATGATTGGTTTGCCTGGTTACATTTTAATGAATACCATCAGATATGCTGTGGCCAAAGCAACTTCTAAAATGATATGATGATCAGCACAGCTGTATACTTTATTTTACATGCAGTGACTGGTTACAAGATGTCACTCTCCATATGTTTAAACTTTAATGTTCACATAGTGGCACAGGCATGAGATTTGTCTGTATATCATTTTCTTAATATATATATTCAAAACATCTTTCAGACTCTTTCACACAAGTAGACTGTTTGTTATGGCAGCCATACTAGATCTACAAGATCTGACAGACCACTTGATTTCTGTCTTTACAAATGCAAAGTTTAATGCATACTATGGAGTGGATTAAATATTGTGGATAAAGCTACGGATTTATAGCTCTAGAACCAACCCAATATTGGCTATAAGCCTACCACAGAACACACTTAAAACTCTTCATCTACAAAGTTGACATTTTAATGTGTGGTTGAATTTCAGCACAACTCATGCCATTTAATAAAAGTCCAAAAGTGAATATTCCTTTTAATGGGGGTTGTAGATGAAGGAGTTTGTGGAAGTAAAAGCAAACATCTGGCAGTGATGATGGCACCACATTTTATGCTGCATCATCAAAGTGTTTTTCAGCACATCAAGCTGTGGTGTTATGGGTCCACAGCTCATTTAGCAAAGGCCAGCAGTTTTTAAATAAATAATCACCGCGCTCGCAGCAGCTTATTGAGGGGGCGTGGTGGCCGTAGCAAGCCTCAGGGCGATCTGCAGTGTGGACGTTTCTCACCTAGTGCACAGGTGAGGGACTGCCCACATCCGTGATTGTTCCTGTGGCTAATGTGCTGCAGCTGCTATGTTCCCTCTCAATATAAAGAAGCATGAGTCGGTTAGAAGGGGAAGAACAAAACGAAAAAAGAGAGAGAAGGAAACGGTGGTTGCAGATGGAAGCAGGAAGCAGTGAGGAGAGAGAGCAAGTTGGTGCAGCAGGAAGCAGGCGAGCGAGTGCGCGCTCGCAGGCAGCTGAAGGCAGCCTGGGTGTTTGGCCAACACCTGGGAAAAGTAGTGGATGTGGTCGCTCCCGCAGAGCTTGTTTCGAAGGGCGGGAGTGACCGGAAGGCGTAGTACTCTCCGCAGAAGGTAGCGGGAGTCGGGACTTGGGATGTGGTGTTCCCTGCGTGAGGGCCTTGGTCGCAGAGGAATTCCCAAGTCACTGTCAGGGGGAGCCGACCGGAGCCAAGGATCGGTAAGGCGACTGACAGTAGCAGCAGTAGTAGTAGAAGCAGATATTGTGAATGTCAGCGGGGAGAGAGAGCGTCTCACTTGTTCCAGGGCCCAGATGGGTGAAGCAGGAGAGACGCTGGAGTGAAAGAGACACCGGGCTTGGCATTGTTTTAAAGACTGTTTCCTGATGAACATTTTAACCTCGTTTTAAAGGATTGTTTATTTTTAAACCTTCACATTTTTATTAATGGATTATTTTTTTAATGAAGAATTTTGAAAGCACTGCACTTTATTTGAACACTTTTTGTTGTCTATTTTAATAAAAGCACTTTTGCACTTTTTGAACCGTCCCCTTGCTCAATTGTTATTGTCTCACTGTCTAGCTCATCGGTAGCATTACCGACGGTGTAGGGTTCAAGGGCTCCCGAACAGCGATGGGAGCGAGGAGCCGAACCCACATCGTCACACAAGCTCACGTATGAATATTTTTATTGTGGTACTCCTGTAAATGTGGATGAGGGTGAAGATAAGAGCAGAGTCTGATATTAGTTAGTGGCCAGTTTCTGGAGCTGTTGAGAATGTAGACTGACACGTGACTCTTAAAGTTTCTCCCAACATCCCCACCTTTCTAATCGTTACCTTAACCCTTGTCGGCATAGCTGACAGAACATACGACTGAACATATGAAATAAAAATGTTGATTTGTTTTCTCATGAGTCTGTCTGATTAACTGTTTTTAAGTGAAAATGTAATATATATGTTGAGATTTTTGCATGGATTGGTTGCCTGAGTTTGATATAAATTTTCTTTTGGCTGCTTGGAGCAAGAGGACTGAATCTGACCACAGAAAGCAAGTCAAATGGAAACAGAATCTCTTCATAAATGTCGTCACACAGGACGACTCTTTGTTGAGGGCATTCAGATGCCCAAGGTACATAGATTATGTCACAACTGCACCATCTTTAATAATAATAATAATTCTTTACATTTATATAGCTCTATTCTCAGTACTCAAAGTGCTTTACATAGTGAGTGGGAAGACACTTCAACCACCACTAATGTGTATCATCCAACTGAATGATGGAACAGCAGCCATTTTTATGCCACCAAGCTCACCACGTATTAGCTGTTAGGTGCTAAAGGGTGAGAGATAGTTAGCCAGATGATTAGGGGGCCAGAATGACTAGGCTGAGATGGGCAATTTACCCAGGACATTGCGATATTCCCTACTGTTTACCAAGGTTGCCCAGGGATCTTTTATGACAACAGAGGGTCAGGACCTTGGTTTTGTGACTCATCCGAAGGATGGCACCATGTTTAAGGCACAGTGTCCCAGTCACTGCACTGAGGCATTGGGATCCACATTCAGACCACAGGGTAAGTGCCCCCTGCTGGCCTTGCCAACAAGTCTTGCAGCAACATCCCAAGCTTTTCCTGGTTGGCCTCCCATCCAAATTCTGGCTGTGCTTGAACATCTTTACGATGGAATAATAAGTATGCCTTTATTGTACATCAAAATTGCTTTCAATAGAATCGCATTGTGGATTGTACCGATTGCTGCTATTTCTTAAGATAACAGGTTCTTACAAAATACTACCCTTTCCCTGACAAAAAGACACAATTATACTATTTATTTAAACTTTGTGAATTTATTGAAATCAAACCAAGCCACAACATACAAGAACGACGCACAAGTCACAAACACAAGATGAGCGTGAAACATTGCAAACAACACAAATAACAGTTAGCAATCCACCAAATATCAATCGTGATGATCTACAAGTTCAATCCCTAACCAGAAGTGCAGCTCAATGCCATGCAGAAGATGGGGGAAGCTGCCCAGATAAAAAAAAATCATTTCATTCGTACTAACTCTTCCACATGTGCCTCACTGCAGCAGGATGGAGCAGAACAGGCTTCTGTCCAAGTAGTTTGTATTTTCTCCATGCAAAAAGGCTTCTCTCTTCCTGCAATTGCTGAGCTCCTCTGATGTTTGAAAACCCCTCCTCTGTTTGGGACTTCCTGTTTTCTTTAACCAACATCCTGTCATTCGTATATTCCAGTCCACAATATATTTTCTTCCTTAAAGGTGCAGATCATCCCTCCTCTATAGCAGACATCCATCCATCCATTATCCAACCCGCTATATCCTAACACAGGGTCACGGGGGTCTGCTAGAGCCAATCCCAGACAACACAGGGCGCAAGGCAGGAAACAAACCCCAGGCAGGGCACAAGCCCCCACCGCAGGGTGCACAGACACACACAGCACACAGTAGGGACAATTTAGGATCGCCAGTGCACCTAACCTGCATGTCTTTGGACTGTGGGAGAAAACCAGAACACCCGGAGGAAACCCACGCAGACACAGGGAGAACATGCAAACTCCACGCAGGGAGGACCCAGGAGGCGAACCCAGGTCTCCTAACTGCGAGGCAGCAGCGATACCCACTGCGCCAGTGTGCCTCTATAGCAGACAGACAAACAATAAACACACCAAATACAACACTTATGTGGCAAATGCTACAGAAACTTGATGGACATAAAAAGTGTATTTTCCTAGAGATACCTTTAAAAATAGACCTTTTCTGTAAAATCTTTTATAGACTTTCAGGTCCTGTTGGGCTTGGACCAAACAGGAGACACATCTGGCAGCCTCTAACAGGTGGAATTCCTGGTCAAACCAGAATTACTAGAATTGCTTGGTCCACCATTCTGGTCATATGACCAGAAAGGATAAGATTGGTACCTTCTTGCAGAGAACTTGGGCAGAACTTACCGTTCGGAGTTTCCATAAAATTCCTGGACAAGCCATTTTTGGCTTTCGCTTGGGAAGAGGAAAGACAATGCCTTGAGGTTCCTGGAGCCCCTCTCTTTGGACCTTGAGTTTTCTCTGGACTTCTTTTTTGGACCTCACAGAAAGGCAAAGCAAAACATGACAGTGTATATTTTCAGCAAGATAGAAACTTAACAGTCGCTCCTACCCAGCTTTCTGTTTTTTCAATGTCTAAATTGGAATCCTGGAAATTGAAAATTTGTATCTAATTAATTATCAGCCTGCATTGCTTACTTTGCTTTTACTGCTTTCTACCTGTTCCCTAGTGAGTAACACTTTTTTATGAGTCTGTATGTCTTCAGAATTTTGTTTGGTGTTTTTGAGAAACAAAGGTATTAGTAGCTCTTCCTCCTGTCTAACCATTGATTATCTTTTCAAGTTAATATTTCATATGAGGAGACAGAAAATAAATTCAAATAAAATAAATACTGTATAGCTAACAAGTAGTGACTGGAGTATATTACGTTTGTAACCACGTTACTGTGCAACAAATTCAGTTTTTGCACTTATAGTTCCCTTCTTTTATAAGGGAATGCAAGTTTCAGAATGCTGTCTTATAAAAGACTAGCCAACCCGCGGCGTACCATTCGCCACATAATCAGGCCGGTTTCTTAATGATTTTTAAGCACAGGGAGAAAATTAACATTTGAAAAATCGGTAATGTAATAAATCAGCAAGAACAGCAACATTGTAACAATGCACCTAACGAACCAACACACAATCGTCCGTGACTGAATTTCTTGTTCAGTATGCACTGCCTGCTCATGTGCCCACCTCCAACTCGGCACTTGAGTCGTTGTCGTCTTTGCACAGTGCAGATGCACCTGTGACTGACGTAGAGTTTTCATTGCTCTGTGCGGTTGTGGCTGCTTTTTTCTATATAATCCAACAAGACACCCAACCACGGTAGTAGCGAGGTGGGGCTTCATTGTTCCTTTCACATGGTTTTTCATGGTGGACATGGTCGGGTGTCGAAACCGAAAACAATAATGAAAAGTCAACGTGGCTCAGATGTGCATGTGGACTCCTAGCACAGACGAAAGGGACTAACTGGGTGGTTGGTGAGTTTTTGCATCCGGGCACATGGGCAGGCAGTGTGAATGCCTAGAGAGTGAGGGTAGACGCGGGCCGGTGAAAAAGGAGTGTTGGTGAGCAGGGAAATGTCTTTCGTGTTCCTGCAGGAGCATCTAAGAAGACGCATGTTTGTCGTGGATGCGAATTGCTGTATGTAGTGTGTAAAACAGTTTGCTATGGTGCATGCAGTCGTGCGTCGTAACTGATAACTTGGTTTTTAAAGACTGCTTACTTCATTGTGTTTTAACCTCAGTTGTAAAGGATCGTTTTAAGGATCCCATGAGATAGCCCTCGCAAACCGTTTTACACGCTGCATATGGCGATTCACCTTCACGAGAAACATGCCTCTATGAACAGTCAACGTGGCTCGGATGTGCATGTGGCCTCTACGACAGACAAATATAAATGATGCCGGTTTTTCTGTGTCGTCGCGTCAGAGTTGGTGAGCCTGGCTCTGCGAGTTGTCGTCGTATCCAATGGTCTTGGAGTTGGTGGGCGTGGCTCCTTCCTGCGTGCGCCATAGGTGTCTTACTTGCTTTCCATGGGTGTCTTGCCTTTCAATGGGTGTCTTGCCTTAGTGAATTATATATATAGATGGCTAAGGGTTTATATTTTCAGAATGTATCTGTCCTGCTCCAGTGATATCCATGGTATGCATGATGTACAAGACTATTAGGATGGATTCTTTGGGACATACTAGAGACCAAATATTTCTCTGGAAATGGCCTTAAAGCTTTAAAAAGTTTGGGTTTTTTTCTGATTATGAAAAGTGGTATGTAAATGTAAACTTTCCCTATCTGCGAGTTTGTAGCTAATTTAAAATGGATTTCTTGCATTGTGCTTGTCTCCAGTTCACCCATCACTCTAAGTGGAGTAAGCACTGTGTGACAGACGTGTTTTTTCAATGAAATTCTTATTTGGCTTCGACAAATAGCAACTAATTTGCATTAAGGCCTTTGTGTTTCTGGGTTGCTAGTGTTGATAGGGCATTGTACTTATATTGACACCATCCTGTAGTGAGATGTACAGTGTATTCAGACACTTTCAGTTTCTCACATTTTGCTGTTTTGCATCATTGTGCTAAAATCATTTACATGATTTTTTGCCCACATCAAGCAACACTCAATGCTCCAGAATGACCAAGCAAAAGCAGGATATTACATTTTTTTGCAAATCTCTCTATTTTATAAAAAAAATCCTGGAACGAGATGAGACTTTTTAGCATAGGACGAAACGTGACTTTTTCAGAGAGATACTTTCACGTCCATGAGACGAGACTTTGTACCAAGAGTTTTAACCACGGTTGAGGCCAGAAAAAAAAGTCAAAGAGTAGATGACAAATAAAATGCCGTAAAGAATTCAAAAACGTTAGCGCGATGCACATGCAGAGCAGGTTAATGAAAGCACTAAAATTCGAAAGTCTCCACGAAACTTGTAAATCGTCTAATTCATGTTGCCATCAGGGAAAAGTAGTGTTTCTTCCCAATGAAGAGGTGCATCCGTGAGAATTAAAAGATTTGTTGTTTGGTGAAAGTAAAATCCACATACGCAAGCGGTAGAGATGCAAATTTTATTAAAAATGAAAAACTGAAATATCACATTGATACAGAACCCTTTACTCAGCTACTACTGTATTAGCTGAAGAACCATTGAAGTCTTCTTGGATAAGATGTAGCAAGCTTTGGGGATATTCTGCCATTCTTCTCCATGGGCCCACTTGAGGTCTTTCAGGTTGGAGGAAGACTATTGGTGGACAACTATTTAAAGGTCTCTCTCACCAGAGATGTTTGAGTTCAAGTCTGAGCTCTGGCATTGCAACTCAAGGACATTACCAGAATTGTTCCTAAGCCACTCCTGCTTTGTGTTTGCTTTATGCTTATGGTCATTGTACTATTTGAAAGGTGAATCTTCCACATAGTCTATGGCCCAGAGTACTCTGGAGCAGGTTTTCATTACGGATATCTCTGGGATTTTCTCTTTTCTTATTTCCCTCAACCATCTCTAGTCTTCCAGTCCCAGCTGCTAAAAAACAGCTCCACAACATGAGGGTGTTACCACCATGCTTGACCATTGGAATGGTATTGTACAGGTGATAAGCAGTGCCTGGATTTCTCTAGACATGACACTTGGCTTGGTTTTTTCAGACCAGGGAATTTTGTTTTAGATGCCTTTTTGTAAACTCCAAGAAATTTGGCATATAACTGCAATGTGTCTTTAACTAATGAGGGGCTTCTGTTTGGCCAATTTGTCATAAAGCCCAGATTAGTGTATTGTTACAGTGACGGCTGTCCACATGGTTCCTTTGAGCTCAAGAACAGTAACCGTTGAGTTCTTGGTCATCTCTCTTATCAAGGCTCTTCATCCTTGATTGCTCAGTTTGGTCAGGCCTTCAGCTCCAGGAAGATTCATTGTTGTTCCAAGCTCATTCCATTTAAGAAAAATGACGACAACTGTACTGTAGGGAACCTTCAAAGCTTTACTAGAGCACAATCCTGTCTGTGAGTTCAGCAGGCAATTCCTTTGACCTCATACTTTTTTTTTTTTTTTTGCTCTGATGCACATTGTCAACTGTGGGACCTTCTACATACAGGTGTGTGCCTTTGCTTATCATGTCCAGTCAATTGAGGTGGACTCCAAGCAAGGTGTAGAGACATCTCAATGATAATCAATAGAATGGGGTGCAACTGATCTGAATTTCAAGAGTCTAAATGCTTTTGTCAATGTGATATATCAGTTTTTTATTTTTAATTTGTAAATAGTTCTAAAATTTTGTTTTCACTTTGTCATAGTAGGGTACCGAGTCTTGCTTGAAGTGTGGAAAATGAATACAAATGATTTTAGCACAAGGCTTCAACAAAAAAAAAATATGAAAAAGTGAAGGGGTCTGATTACTTTCTGAATCTTCTTCATGCTTGAAGTGAGTAGCTGCAGGCCCATGGCTCATAGACAGTAACCAGTGTTAAACAAAGCACAGTGTTTACACTCATTTCTTTTCTGCAACTTCCTTTGAATATGTCCAGACACACTATTAAAAGACTGATCAAGAAGGCTGCAAGTGAAGATTTCTTTGAATTATTTTCTGTGACTGGCTGCCCACTGCTTTTAGAGCACTTTTTCCTTTTTGTTTAATTTGGGCTTATCAGCACTGGTGAACCAGGAGCTCGGAACAAGGCTGATTAAATAGGAAATTATTTTTAAAGGCCCAGCAGTATATTTTAAAGAGTCTAACTGTACTGAAAGTTACAATTAACCACCTACCAAGCATTTAAGCCTGAGCTCTTTACATTTTGTTAAATGGTTTTTTTTTTTTGTTTTTTGCACAGTCCACACATTAATCCCCCACTAGTAATGCTAAATTATCAGTTCAGCCACTTTTTCCATTGCAGATTTGCAGGGGGCCAGAGCCTATTGCAGTAACATCAAGAGTACGGCAAGAATAAAATCTGATTCAGGATTTGAGTTCTAGTGGTGGGACTATCACTTTCTTGGCTGTAATAATTTCATGTAGAATTGCCACTGAAGATAACCGTTTGTCCTTGGACAGCATGAAAAGATTGGGCCCTTGGAGTATATGCACACAAGGTTCGAAGGAAAATGTGAAATCTATCAAAAAGTCAGTTTTTGATTTACTGATAAACATGAAGAGACACAGCAACCACCTCTCCAGGCACAGAATGGCATCAAGGAGGGAAAAAATGATAAACACTCGGATCCTCACGAAAACAAGTTGACCCGCTAAAGGTTGCTGCACTACACCTCACAGCCTTTCAACATCACCACACCTCATTTCCTGACAGACATGGAGTGTAAATGTGTGGTTCTTAATGTCACATGCCCACGGCGCTGTTGTCCTGACTTCAGCAGAACATATCGCTGTCATTTTCCTGTCACCAGTTCCACATGCCCTTGGAGCTTTTGTTTTCCTGTTGTCATTAGAGCTTGCCATGGTTCTTTTCCTTTCAGCAATAGTGCAAGCCTGCATAGCTGTGTGACGATGTGGGTTCTGGCTCCACACTCCCATCTGATTTTGGGAACCCTTGAACCCAACACCGTCGATAATATTACCGAGTGAGCTAGTCAGTGGAGGCAAATAATTCCAGCAAGGGGAAGGTAAAAAGTACAAAAGTGCTTTTATTTAAAACAGTCAACAAAATAAACAGTGTTCATAAAGTGCAGTTCTTCAATAAATAATCCATAAAATGAAAAAAACGTGGAGGTTAAAACAATAAGAAAAAACAATCCTTTAAAACGAGAGGTTAAAATCTTCTTTAGGAAGCAGTCTTTAAAACAATAACAAATCCGGTGCTTTTCTGGTAGCGTCTCACCTGCTTATCCCGTTTGGGCGAAACAGCAGGCAAGACGCTACCTGCAGCTGCCCTCCTGAAACACACGCATGAGACTGGAGACCTCCCGAACCCTGGCTCCGGTATGGCATTCATCCCAGCCTCGGAGAACTTGGTTTCCACCAACGGCCAGGTCGCCCACGTTGGGGATTCCAGCACCAAGTCTCCCAACTTCCGCTGCCTTTCCATGGCCTCTCTGCGGCCAGTCGCCTTCCCTTGGTCACTCCCGCTACCTGATCGCTCAGCGGGAGCGACATCAACACAAACACCTGGGTGTCGGCCTAACACCCAGCTTCCACGCAGCTGTCCATGAACGCTCATTCGCTCGCCCGTCCGCTCGCTCTTCGCGGCTCGCTCTCTCTCTTTTCACCGACCTGCTTCCACTCCTGCTCCCGGTAACCTCCGTCCTTTCCTTTCTCTCTCCATTTTTTTCCTTTTCCCTCCAAAACCGACTCGCGCTTCTTTTTAAAACGTGAGGGGCCATCACAGCTGTAGCATTAGCCACGGGAGCAATCACGAATGTGGGCAGTTCCTCACCTGTGCACACGGTGAAAAACGCCCACATCGACGACTGCCCCGCGGCTCGCTACAACATCGCCCCCCCTCACGAAGCCGCCTCGGGGGCGGTGATTTAAAAATGGCCTTCGCTCAATGAGCTGTGGACCCATAACACCACAAGCTGTTGTTCAAGCCAGCGCAGCAGTTGGTTTCCTTTGAGAAGGTGTGACGATGTGGGTTCTGGCTCCACACTCCCATTGCTATTGGAAGCACTCGAACCCAACACCGTCGATAATGTAACCGAGTGAGCTAGTCAATGGAGGCAAATGATTCCAGCAAGGGGAAGGTATACAAAAAGTGCAACAGTGCTTTTATTAAAAATCAACAAAACAAAAACAGTGTTCCATAAATAGTGCAGTTCTTCAAAGTTCTTCATTAAATAAAAAATCCATTAAAAGAACATGGAGGATAAAACACTAGGGAAAAAAAAAACACAATCCTTTTAAACCAGAGGTTAAAATCTTCTTTTAGGAAGCAGTCTTAAAAACCATCAAACAAATCTGGTGCTCTTCTGTTAGCGTCTCACCTGCTAATCCCGTTTGGGCCAAGCAGCAGGCAAGACGCTCTCTGCAGCTGCCCTCCTACAACACACGCATGAGACTGGAGACCTCCCGATCCCTGGCTCCGGTATGGCACTCATCCCAGTCCCCGAGACTTGAATACCCCAATAGCCAGGTCGCTCATATTGGGGACTCCACCACCAAGCCTCCCGACTTCCGCTGCCTTTTCCATGGCCTCTCTGCAGAATCACCAACCCATTGGTCTAAACATCACACTGAAAATCAAAGTCAAAAACTGAAATCAAGGGCTAATCCAACTTGTGTGAATTTCATCACGGCAACTCATAATGTGACTCAGTAGTGTGTATGGCTCCCATGTGCCTGTATGCACTCCCAACAACCTCTGGACATGCTCTTGATGAGAAGGCGCATGGTGTTTTGGAAGATCTCCTCGCAGACCTCGATCAGGGCATCAGTGAGCTCCTGAACAGTCTGTGGTGCTACTTGGTGGCATCAGATGCACCGAAACATAACATCCCAGAGGTTCTCATTTGGATTCAGGTCTGAGAAAGATCCAGTCAATGGCATCAATGCCTTCATCATTCAGAAACTGCCTACACATTCTGGTCACATGAGGCTGGGCACTGTCCTGCACCAAGAGGAACCCAGGGCCCACTGCACAAGCATGAGGTCTGACAATGGCTCTGAGAATTTCATCCTGGTACATAACAGCAGTCAAGATACTGTTGTCTAGCACGTGGAGGTCTGTGCAACCTTCAAAGGTTATGCCTCCCCAGACCATCACTAACTCACCATCAAACCGGTCATGCTGGATGATGATGCAGTCTGCATAATATTCACCACAGCATCTCCAGACTCTTTCACATCTGTCACATGTGCTCAGTATGAACCTGCTCTCATTTGTGAAGAGAATGGGGCACCAATGGCGGAGTGGACAATTGTGGTATTCTCTGGTGAATTCCAATTGAGCTGCACGGTGATGGGCTGTGAGCACAGGTCTCAATAGAGAATGTCGGACCCCCATGCACCATCATGGAGTCAGTTTATGACAGTTTAGTCAGAAAAATCCACACCAGTAGCCAACTAGAGGTCATTTTGTAGGGCTCTGACAGTGCTCCTCCTGTCCCTTCTCACACAAAGGAACAGATACTGATCCTGTTATTGGGTTGATGCCCTTCTACGGCCTATCTCCTGGTATCTTTTCCGTGCTCTTGAGACTGCTGAGAGACACTGCAAACCTTCTTGTGGTGTCACGTATGAATGTGCCACCCTGGAGGAGCTGAACTACCTGTGAACCCTGAATCAGCTGAAGGTACCACCTCATGCTACCAGTACTGACAAAGACACTGACAAAATCCAAAACTACAGAAGAACCAATTAGGAAAAGATAAGGAGAGAGCAATTGTCTGTGGCCACCACCTGCAAAACTATTCACTTTTTGGGGGATTTCTTGTTGTTGTCTCTCCAGTGCACTGGTTGTCACTTTCATTTGCACCAAAGCAGGTGAAGCTGATTTACAATCACTTATGTTTCCTAACTCCACTGACTGATATCTCTGAACCTTAATTGACTTGGAGTAAGCCTGTGATGATTAAATGTTCCCTTAATTTTTTCAGCAGTTTGTTTCTAGTTCTCTGTGAGAAGAAAAACCTAACATTTGTGTGAAATTTACCATTTACCATCTTCCATATACGTCCCTGTGTTCAAGTAGAAAAACTTTTTAAATTAAAAAACTGAATCCACTGTATTAATTCTCTTCGTTATGCTGAATATTTCTTTTATAGTTCGTACCACACAGTCATGAACTCAAGTCTAGTTGTTGTTCTCTGAACTTGGTGTAGTATTGTTACAAGTTATATGTTTTTAGTAATATAAGACCAGGGGCCTCATTTATACAGATTGCAAACACACTAAAGGAAGCTTGAAATGTGGGTATACAACTTCCCATACAAACGCTGAGATTTATAAAAAAAAAAAAAAACTTGATGGAGGAATAATCGAAACTCTGACCCATGTGAAATTCAGAAACAGCAATACCCTTGATAAAGTAGAGAAATGCAGGTAAACCTGCTAAACAACAACTCGCTCAAATATTTCATATCACAGAGCCATTATTAGAAAGTTATGAATATGATGTACAGACTGTACTTTAGCTCCCTTTTCAACAGTCCAATATGGCATATTTGCACTGAAGAAGTTTTCTGTTTTTTCATCAGTTTATATTGTTACTAATCAGGAAACTGGTAGACAGGCCAGGTATATCTCAGCTAATCTTCACTTCACAATATGCTGGAAGCCATTAATTGACTGGTGAGACACTACCTCCAGTTTTTGTATGGTGTGGGTGCGCATACATAAAGCATGTATTTGCCAAAATAAAAAGGTAATTTACTGCTTTGCTTAGTTCTACTAATGTAATTAGAGCAATTTACTGCACTCACATTGCATTATATGGCACCTAGCAAAAATGAAGCTGCTTTTGTTAACCATGAGCATTGACATTCCAATAATGCACAAGTCATCTGTGATGCTAAGATATTGTTGACAAACATTGTGTCTCAGGGACCTGAATCAACCTGTGATTAATTTATTTTAAGGCAAAGTAGCTTTTGCAAACGTGATGGCACTGCATGTGGCAAATGGCTTGTTGGTAAGGTAACTGGCTGTACCCTCAGTGTTTCATATGGGCTATACTATTCTTTGTAACAACAATCACACCATTGCATGTGCCAGGTGATAGTGGCTACCCGCTTAGACGCTGGCAACTTGTGCCTTTCCCGGACCCTCAGAACACATAGAAGAGGCATAATTTTGCACACTCAGTTATGGAGCACAGACAGATACTCTTGAAAGCAGATGGCAGTATCTCAGTGCGTCAGGAGGTTGTTGCTTAACAGCCAATTATGTTCTGCAGCATTGTGAATGCATATGTATAAGGTTGATTAGCATGCTCAGTAAATGGATATTTTAGGACGCCATTCAAGGCCCATTCATGTACTCAAATTTACAAGGTAATTGTGATTTAAAAATTGTAAATTGCATAGAAATGTGTGTCCGCCAGGTTTTATATATCTGATTTTTTGGGGGGTATGAATTGTCATATTTTTTTTGATGTGCAGATATTTCCATGGTTCTAAACCACAGTTTTATAAACAAGGCCCCTGACCTGTGCACCATACACCAGATAAGGCCTTACTAGTACATTATACAGCTTAAGAAAAACCTGTCTTGATTTGCATTCAGAACATTGTGTCCTAACATCTTATTAGGCTCCTTTATCTGTACATTGTTTGGATGTAGACACTAATGAGTCCACCATGACTCTTAAGTCTCTCTCATAAGACGTATTTCCAAGCTTTGGACCCATTCCATGGGGTATTCAGTTACATCATTTTTAGTTCCTACGTCTAACATTTCACCCTAACCTGTTGTGGTGGATTCTGGGCTTTTTATCTGACAAAACACAAAGAATGAGAGTTAATGGCTGTTCTTAACACATCCATGGGGACACATCAAGGTTGCTATATGTCTCCTCTTTTGTTTATCATAAACACAAATGACTGTAGGAGTTCACACAAAGACAGATATATCCTGAGATCTGCAGATGACTCTGTCATTGTGAGCCTTCTGCAAAATAAAGAGGACATCCATGGACTTGTTGTTGATGAGTTTCTTCAATAGTGTGATTGTTCCTTTTTACAGCTAAATATCTCCCTACACCAAGAATATGGTAGAAGATTTTAGGTGCTCCCCCCCTCCTATTATCACAACATGAATTAAAGGAGAGATAGTGGACGTGATAGAGCAGTACAACTACCTAGGGACAATCATTGATAACAGGCTAAACTTTGGTCGTAACACAGAATGAATTGTAAGAAGGAGCAGACACGGCTATTCTTTCTTTGGAATCTTAATTTTTTTTAAACTAACAAAATCATAATGACACTTATCTGAGTCTTTTATTGATCCTTTTGTTACATTTGATTTTATATGTTTTATGTTCACTTACACTTTTTTATATGTTGGTCTGGCAATCTCAGCATTAAGAATAAAAACTAACTTAACAACATTGTAAAAATTACCAACAACATTTGTGGTGTGCAGCAGAACTCTGCCACTGAGCTGAGTCACAAACAGGTTAGAGAGAAGGCCAGCTCATCAGGCTGCAAATTTAGGTTCCCAAGGGTAAAGAGAAACAGATTTAGGAACTCTTTCATTCATAGAGTATTATACATTTTGAATTATTTTACTTGTAAAAATGCTGCTGAATTCTGAACAGTTGTTTTGCATGCTATTAAAGATTATTATTCTTCTTTGTACTGATCTTGAGCATGTGTATTTATTATAATATATAATAATATATTATATTATGTCTGTTGTGTAACAATGCCTTATGCTTTGTACATTACTGCTGCAAACATTTTCCCTTTGGGATAATAAAAGTGCAGCTAACCCTAAAGTCTACCTAACCTATTTTTACATTTACTTACTTTAAAGTTCATGTGCCAGATATCTGCCTAAATCTGAATATTGTCCATCTCCATGTGTAAGGATCCTGATCACTATGGGATATCTGCTGTTCCTTTTGGTTGAGTGTTATCAGAAAATTTAACCATCTTCTTAGTTACAAGTTTACCAGGATCATTCATAAAAATTAAAAAGACCAGTTGTCCCTGCCCTGACCCCAGGGGAACGCAACCTTTAACTTTGCTTAATTCCAAAAATGTCCCTCGTACTTTGTCCATTTGCTTTCAGTGTTTGAGCCAGTTTTGCACTGATCTATACTGGGCACCTTGGTCACCCACTTTTTTTTTTTGTTTGATTCCTAGCTTTTCATGTAGTTCTTAGTCAAACGCTTTTGAAAATAAAGTTAAATCAAGAATATTATTATATGTGTGTCTTTCTTGTTATATGCTTTTGCTGATTTCTTATTGAATTTAAGCATATAAGCAAAAAATAATCTGCCTGATTTTACATAATAACAGGTAACATCACAGAAGACATTTCATTAATAGTTAGTCGTATCACAATGCAACGTACAACACCTGACAGAAAAAGTCTACAAACATAAAGATAAGAAAGTATAATTCTGCAGGATTTTCAGACAAATCGAACCATTGTACAATTATTCTTAAAAAAAAAAAAAAAAAAAAGGAGGTCTAAAAAGTGTTCTTATTGGTAAGACAAATACAAAATATTGTAGTTCATAACATCAGGTCACTTCAGTCCATGTTATCAGGTCGTTCTTCAAGTCAACACCCTTGAATAAAATCTTCAGAGAAAGCAGTGGATCTGTGTTTCCAATATTTGACATGTGCTGCTTAACCTTTTCCTTTAATAATGGATACATTTAAGAACTGATTTGTTTATCTGTGATACATGTTAAGCTTATTGACTTATAGTTACTAGGATAAGACTAATAACATTTTTATATAATTAAACATTTGCTAGGAATTTCCCCCTTTATCCATTCGATGATGTATGTGTAATCCCTAGCTTCCACCACAGGATAAATGTTATCCAAGCCCGGTCATTTATTTCATTTCAGTCTTGTAATCCTATTAACATGTCTCTCTCCCTCCCTTTATTCTATCCCCAAATTTCTGAGTACCTCCTTAACAGACCCTGTATCTGCTTAGAGATAATGATCTCTTCATTTGTGAAAACATCAGCGATATGTGAGTTCAGTGTATTTGTCATGTTAGTTTTAGTCAATTTATCTCGCTTTTACTGTTTTTAATACTCTTCATCTTGAACATTCTTTAACAAATAAAATATTGAAAGAGTACAAATTTGTTCCAGCTTCTTGTCATAGCCCAAGTTGTTGCTTCTGTTTTGTCACGGATGTGTAGATGTACAGCAGTACCTAAAATCCACAAACATCTAACCATGAGAACAAGAGCAAGACCTACTTTTGGTTCTGCAGGGTTAGGCAACTTTATGTTGTCCGCTCACGATTATCAGTTAATAACCACAGCCATGGTTTACGCAGGTATGCTAATTTAGCTGGCAATTACGTGTGTGGTTGAACCGACCCAAACATTCTGTTATTCAGAACATATTGTTCCCATGGCGTCCATTCTTTAATCTTTCCTTTAACTATTCAGTTTCCAGTACACATGAGTAAGGGAACTAAATCTACAATTTTACTTTGCTTAAGCCTTTAACAGACCCTTGTTGATGAGTGCAGCACTGTCTCCATTTGAATTTAAACAAGCAAGTATGTAAAATTGTATTTTTGTTTTGCAATTATTTTTTAAACTGTGAGCATGCACAATGTACTAGATATGCCAGGTTAGACTCCAACTCCTCACAATTTTGGAATAGAAAGAGTGATCCAAAATGGATGAACAGATCTGCTTTTATTCATCCATCAATTTTCTTAACACAGTTCTCCAGAGCAGGCTTACAGGGAAGCTGGCACCTCTTCCAGCAAGCATCAGGCACAAGGCAGTGTGATAGACAACCAGGACGTCCCAAAACAAAAAGAGTGAAGAAGAGCAGCATTTCCAGGACACTGCCTCCCCAAGAACGCTAGGTGGCAGCTACCCTGGACAGTAAATGTACCCTGGATTCCCTCAGGACATAACGGGACTTGGAGTCCATTTTCTCAGCCCTGTTGGGTGCTGTGGGTGCCGCCAGGGGAGCTCATAAAGGACCTGGGGACTCCTACTTTTCTTATAACCTGGAAGCATTTCGGAGTCACGAGGACGGAAGCCCATAGTACTTCCGGGCTACTTGAAGATGGATGATGCGGCATTAGACTCGAAAGAAAAGAAGGAACACTTCTGGGTCAAGGACTACTTAAAGGACTGATGCAGACCCAGCAAGCGGAGCCGGAGTTGAGAGGTTGGGTGACGAAGCTGCTGGGAGTGGAGGTTTATTGTTTATTTGTATGATTATTGATTATTGGAGAATTGTTAATTGTGGCGAGTGTGGTGTTTTGTGCACTTTATTTAAGAAAATTATTAAAATTAATACTTGGTGCTTTTAAAATTGTGTCTTGGACGTCTGTCTGTTGTGTTTCACGGGGCAACATCGACCACAAGCATCCACAGCAGAAACAATCTCCGGACAGCGTGCTAGTCCTCACAGGGTGAACACACACTCACACACAGAATAGTGTCAGTTTAACAGCCCTGATTTATCAGACCTGCGTGTGTTTGGACTGCTGAAGAGAACACATGTGGACATGGGAAGAACATGCAAACATGGCAGGATTTCCAGTCTCCTTGATTTGAGGCAATAAGTTATATTTTTCACAATTAATTTATTTATTGATTCATATGTTCAAGCTTTATAGTCTTTGGTCTGTTGCTTATTGTTTTTATTTTTGTTTCATCTTGCAGACTTGGATTTGAAGCTATACTGCAAAATATTTGTACTACCATATAATTACCCACTAAAAAATATATATTGTTTCACACAACAAATTAACTGATTGGGTCAGTTTGGTTGATGGCTCGGAACTGTTTGCATTCCTAGTAATCCCAGATGTATGAAGAATTGCATGGGAATGTATATTCTTTACAGACATTTTATTTCCCCATTTTTCTTGAAATGAGGCTATTAATAATGCTATGAAGCAATATGTTTTCACTTTACCTTCTTGCACATATTTATGTTTTATTTTAATTAAATTAATTGGGTCTTTACTTTCACATATTTGCAATTTGGAATTAACACTAATTAGTCTCAGCAGCCCCTACGGTTACCTGGATCAATGTAGTTGTTTGACAGCATTACAAATATAGGTATATGATGATAATTTGAAAAGACAATTGCAGATTTACTCAAAAATAAAATCGTAGGTTTATGCTTGTAGGTTTTTCTGGTGTAGAAGGTTTGACTGGATAAATAAAGACCCATCAGTGCCTTTGATTTATCATTCGGATCTGCTGGGACATTATGGCAGCACTGCATTCTACATGTATTGTATTAAAATCATGACATGTTTTTTACCTACTGAAAGAAAGTCGTTTTTCTATTCTTAATGCGTTCGTGCTGAAACCCATCATTCTTCAAATCTTTATTTGAACACTTAAGTGATTTAACCTTCAGATATTTTGCAGTGAAATGTTTTTGGCAGCAGTGAATCCAGAGTTTGGATTAACTCACATTTCATAGAGTGCTTTGATGGACATAGCAGTTTTCTAAAAAAAAAAAAAAAGAAAGAAAAAAACTTTTCCTAAAATGATAATTGTTTGACATTTTATACAATGAAGTTACTGTTCTGAAGGCCTTTTCTACGGCTGCTAAAAAGAGAAATATCAAAGCCTTAAGATTTATATTTTTGGCAAATGAAAGGCCTACATTGAAGAACAGGTAATTAAGTCCTGCCATCACAAACCTAAAAATGGAAGGCTTGTCCAGTGTAGTAAAAGAAAAAAAATGATAAAAAATCGTCTCGTACACACCTATAGGCACTCACACCATTTCATGTTAGCCTTGCTAAATGACATAACAGAAAATGTAAGTACCGAGAGAAATATGTGAAAACTTCATTCAGATAATGACCAGAGAACGATTTAAAGCCAGTTTATTGAGCTGTGAGAAAACATCACTTAATACAAGCCACTCCGACCTCAAAATTTCAAAAAGCTTTGACATGTATTAATCTCTTAAGAGGTTGTAAAACCGCTATACACGTGAGAAAGAAATGTGGATACAGACCAAAAAGAATAATTTATGTAGAACTTATTTATCCAGAAAATGTGGCAGACTACCAAGTACAAGTTCAGCTAGAAATAGGGGGTTAAGTGATCATACGAGCATGACTCTTGTGAAATGTACTGAACAGACAATCTGACATCTTCACAAAGCTGTTAGTGCAGAATAACGTTTTCAAGAATAATGAGAATGAATAATGCTTATTTTTGTCACCAGTGTATAATGTTGTCTTTGTAATGGCGAAGTAAAAGATAACTCCTACTTACATGGTGTCATAGCTGTTACTGTGTAAATTGTAGGTGTGCTCTAAAGATATTAAGCGTAGCATCTGTCAGAGGCATGAAAGTAAGTGCTTTACATTTCACGTCAGTATGTTATTGGTAGCACAGATATTCATTCCATTTTATAATGATCACCAATAAAAGAACAGATTTTTAACACTGGCAAAATACAGAGCAAGTATGTATTTTAAAATTCTCAGTAACCAGACTGCATGGAAATCTACCTTTTCAGTGTTTTTTCTTTTATTCCACAGAGTTTTATAGAATTTGACATGATTTTTTTTATGTGGCGGTATTAGGGTACTGTTTTTGACATTGTTATAATGCATTAAAGAATATATTTTTTTCTTAAAATGATTTTGCTAATAGTTTGAATCTTGTCTTGGTATGCATAAGCATAATATAGAACAATGTGATTTATTCAGCATAATTCAAGTTATAGTTTATTGTCACATGTAGATAGTACAATGCAATTTTTACTTATATGTTTCCAATACCAAGACCAGGCAAAAAAAGAAAATGAATAGAAATTAATTTAATGCCACATATAATATATTTATATTTATTGTGGCCTGAAGGGGGTGCTTCAGCTCCCCAAACCTGACACAGACAGACACAGGCACAAGTCCAGCACAATACACAGATTTTATTTCGTGGGAAACTCTTCCTTCAAGCATTTCCCACACAAGCACAGTACAAAGCAGAAGCACTCAGTAATGTCCTTTTTATTTCTCTTCTTCTTTTTCTATTTCTCTCTCTCTCTCTCTCTCTCTCTGCTTCTTGTCCTCCCAGTAAGCTTCATTTCCTTCCTCCTGACTCCGGCTCTTGGAGCTGCGGTAACGGGCTTCTTTTATGTGACACCCAGGAGTATTTACGGTGTCCTGTAAGCATGGCCCGGAAGCACTTCCGGGTGAGGTGGGATTCCGACAAAGTAGGACTCCCCAGTTCCTGCAGCACCCCCTGGCGGCACCGCTATAAAATAACAGGGCTGAAGCCCACAAACTCCAAGTCCCAGTGTGCCCTGTGGGAATCCGGGGTGCTGAAACAAAGGGAGACGGCCATCTAGTGATCCAAGGGAGATATTGCCCTGTGCTCACACTCTACCCCGCTTCTTCCACTACAAATTCATCCTGGCCATGCAAGGACGCCAACCGTCCACTATAATATATAAGAACATAAGAAATTTGACAAGCAAGAGGAAACTAATCTATTAATCTATTAATAGTGACAGGGTGGTGTGAATATATGTATAAGCTAGTAAGACACAACCTGGAAATGGTCCGGTCTATCAGGAATATTCCATTAAATGTAGATAACCACCAGACACTAAAAGCACTTCATCACAATGGAAATTATTGCCAAAGTTATGTAGAAATTGAGACAACCTGTTTGTTTTCATTGGCACAGTGATTTTCAGGAAACACAGATAATCTCAGAGTGATAGTAAGATTTCATTGATAATGACTGCTAATTAGTTAATTATAGGATTAAAAATATACCTTGAGATTGCATTTGGAATGGATGCATTATGAGCATTGACTCTTCATAAATACTCCCTACGCCATCCAGAAAATACAGAAGAATAAATCGTATCGTGCAGCAGGTAGTTTCACACAAGACACTTTGCCATTGTGTTCATAGCAGTCTTAAAAAGCATCAAGTTCATCCGGAAGAGAAATCTAGATGCACATAGATCAGCATTTAGTTTGAAATTCGTAAATATCTGTAAACCCTGCCACATTTTATTTGAATTACAGCTGCTTCTCTACGCCAGCTTATCCCTATGCTGACATTTAGCAACTTTAATTGTCTACGGTTAACATTCTTTAAATGTGTTTTATTGAAGTCCCTAGCAACAATAAATAATTTCTCTGGATTTAAACATTAATATTTAGTAATGATGTTTTGTGGATCACTCAGCAAAATGCTGGTGTTGGCTTAAGGAATGATATAGTCAGAGTCTTGTACTTCAACTTCTTTTAGCTGCTCCCATTAGGGTTTGTCATGGATCATCTTGTTCCATATCGTCTTCTCTTCTGCATCTTGCTCTGTTACACCTACCACCTGCAAGTCCACTGTCACCACATCCATAAACCTTCTCTTAAGCCTTCCTCTTTTCCTCTTGCCTGGCAGTTATATCTTTAAATTCCTCCTTCCAATATACCCAGCATCTCTCTTCTGCACATGTCCAAAGCAACAGAATCCCGCCTCTCTGACTTTGTCTCCTAACCATCCAACCTGAGCTGACCCTCTAATGTACTCATTTCTTATCCTGTCCAAAAAATGGTAAACCTGTTTAGAAGACAACATGGGTAACTTTTAAACAATATATACTTCAGATCAGGTGATCAGTTGTTTGAGATGATGTGAACATCCATGCACCGTGCATTGTTCAGCATAAAATATGCCCCAACTCCTCTGCTTTTACCTAACCATTTAGTTTTATCCATGCTATAAACAGAAACAACCAATAGCTGTGGTATCTCTGTAGTTAGTTATGTTTCCAGGAAACATAAAATACAGAAGTTCTGAAATGTGAAGTCTGTCTTAGAATGTTGTCTACTTTGCTATCCACTGATTGAAAATTAGCCAGAGGAAGTCCAATGCTTATTAGGGTTTGGAAACACAAGTAAGAACTGAGCCCATGTACTCTGAAGCAGCAAACCTCTCTGCTGCATTTTCATGTACCTTTTGTTATTTTATATTACAGGTTGTCATGTTTCTCGTTCAAACTTGCTTAAATAAAACTCAGAAAAGTCTTTTTAACAACACTTTATTCTTGAACTTATAGAAACAACATTGGAGTCGAAAAGCAAACAGCAAACTTAATAAATGTTTAGCCATGTTAGGCGATCAATCACTTATAAAGTTTTTTAATGCCATGAGATATGAGACACACGCAAAACTACAGAAGATCCTGCATTTGTTAGACTACAGTCTGTAAGAATGCATGTTTCATCTGTAACTGAACCACCTCTAGAAAGCAAAAATACATCACCTTATGTGACAAGGTAAGCACAGACAACGCACTTTTTCTCCTGAACCATTTATAAGGCAATAGAATTCTCTGATTCTCTTCAATCTGACCTCCTACCACGGTCTACACAGCTAGTCAGCTTCTCTGATATTTTCAGATACGCAGATTCACCCTTCAAGGGCTACAGCTGGAGTTGGCTGGCTGAATGGTGAAAAGGGGTGAAAGGTGAACATGTTTTTCAGAGTTTTAGAACATGGCTTCTTGGCAAGCTAAAGTGTTCACAGATTAACATTTGAATACAGGCAAATTATATAAATGCTATTAATTTAATATGTAGTTATGGGCTTACTGCATTACATGAATTTTATTTCAGATAATGACTGGTTAAGTAAGAGTCACTACTGTGTAGTAAGGTTCAGGTAGATGCCAAACTTTATTTTATTCATAATGCAGACCATATTTTGCTCATTCAAATAAATCGCACATCTGCCAAGCACAGCTATTTTAAGCATCAGTTGTGTTCAATGACAATTATGTTTCAAGATGTTTTCTTGATTGCGTGACGTTTACAGGCAAATGTTTCTAGTGCTTCTGTTTAGTTTTTTCTAAAATTAACTCTAAAAGGAAGGTGATTTCAGATACAGAAAACTGTGCAAACAAATGAATGGAGAGCAGTTTTATGATACAATATTACAAACTCCCAACCCTGACTTGATCAACAGAAAAGTGTGGTGATAAAGTTGTGGTTATTGTTGCATATTGTGAAACCTTTACCCTGTAATTTCAAAAACAGAACAATTGTTAGGCACAATTTGCAAAAATGCATTTCTTGGTGCAATATTACAGCAAGCACACTAAGCCTCTTCTTGTGCACTCACCCTTTCCCTTTGGGATGTGTGGTTAATGGAGTCAGGGATACCCGACTCAGTGTAAAGGAGTAAAAGCCACTAAATCTGTGGTATAAAGAGGGGTTTTGTATGCAGAACAGCTACTTCTGGCTATGGTCAAGGTCGGTCTTGATTTTTTGAAAAACTTGGGGGCTCTGCCCCCTGCTTGCTTTGTGCGCCAGCCACTTCGCGTCTCTGCCACTCGCGTATGGGTAAGCGGATGTACAATTTAAACAGATTTTTATTTTCATGGGAACTGTTACATATGCATAATAGAACTATTATACATTACTGTGAGTAATTAACCATAGTTAAAAATCGTAACATGTAATAAATTGAAATACTGTAAAATTATGTTTCATGTTGCATTAGAGGTATTTGTTGAGTTATACATTTTCGTTCTGTTTTGCTTTGAAATTAACACGCAAATACTTTTTAAACTTCTGTCTTTGATATCTCAATCATTCGAAACTATTATTGCTGACAATTCATCACATGTTAGTTTATTATAAATGCAAACGTGATCTTTCGGATTCAAGTTTATTATAAGTGCAACCGTGATCTTTCGGATTCATATAGAAATTCAAGAAAACTTCTTTGTCCATGTTTTGCAGATAAATTTTGTGTAAAGTGCAATACTTTTGGATGTATGGATTTGTATCCATTATTGGCTGTAGAATTTCTAATACGTCCAATTGTTTAACTCTTTTGATTCTATGTTGCATCGCTGCTCCGTGATTATAAATATAAACCTGACCGAATTGTGGTTTTTCGAAATTAAACTTGTAGTAGCTTTAATTGTTGCAGGACTCTTATAGCGTATGGTTCAGAATTGTGTAAATTTACATTTTGAGTATTGAATGATGCAAACACAGAACAGATTTATCTTCTACTCTTTGTCTTTTACTTCTGGCCCCACTTGGACATGCTAGGTTTTCAATTCCACTTGGTCCGGGCCATTAATTACTTTCCTTATTTTCCCAATTTGCAATTATGTTATTATTGTTCTTTATTGAATTCTTTTCTCTCCAATGCTTTTGGGCCTCTTTTCAATGTGCTGCCCTTTCTTCTTCACTTAGTCATTGACGTGTCATCTAGAACGTATAAAATTATTGTCCAGAAAAGGACTGCATCAAAGGAAACAAATAGATTGTATGTCTAGAAATACTGTCCAGAAATGCTTCTTTAAAAGATGAAACTGAGGACTTTTAATAAACAATGAGGAAAACTTAGAAATTTATAAGAGCTAAGACGCAGGAACTGTGTCTGACAAAAGCAATCACACGAATGAGAGATGAGTCGGCCGTGTTTGAAAATGGTTGAGAGGAGGGCGGGACTTGACAAATCTCTTGTCAATAGTCTGGTCTCGAGATTTTCTTTTATAATAGAGATCCATAAAAATCTGATGAGGTAATGATCATTAAAAAGTACATATGAAAACATGTACAGTAAGAATTGAGTGTGCACAGTCACAAAAAATGCTGACTCATGATTTGATGAGTAAGAAGAATGACTATCAACATATCTTAATCACATAATGTTCTCTGCTTTGTACACGTTGTTTTTTGGTGACACCCATCATGACTGACAACTACACAATATGGTGGAGATGTGTTTATGTGTGAGAATTGACAGCAAATACAAAGATGGGGAATAACACCTTTTACTTGATATGTACAGTTATATGCCTAAATGTAAAATATTCAGTAATGTTTCTCTATTATTATAAATGTTAGAATATAATCATTGCATACAGTACTTTCATATTGAACATTATCACAAAATGAGGAAGATATTAGAAAGAACAAAAACAAGTTAGTTCTGATCATCTCAGAAGTAACATTTTGGCAGTGACAGCTCAAAAATCCTTAAAAGGCCACTTATTATTTTAATGGTTGCCAGACATAGTCTCTGTTCAAGGGGAGAGCATCTAATAGTAGCACCTTACAAACTGATCCATTCTGTGGTTTTCAAACACTTTTCATCCAGATGAAATTTGCAGGGCCTGTCATGGCAGCTCTGGGTACAAGACATGAATTAGCCCTGGATACAAAGACTGTTAATCACATGGCATATTTACACACACTCCCACACTTGCTCATGCAGGTCCAACTTTGAGGATCAAGTTGCTTAATTATTTGAATATTGTGTCATCAATTCATTTTCTAGTTAAAGCACAAAGGAATATACTTAGTCGTTTGGCTGCCTCTATAAAAAATACAGATCATCAGAAAATCAGATTTAATAGGAAAAAAAAATAATGTGCTATCGCTTCCATGTTGCATTAAATGAAAGAAACAATTTATTGTGGACTATATATTGGTGAAATTTGGCTGTCATACTCTAGCATTTCACTGGAAAACATTACACTATTTCAGAGTTGTATAAACGTCCATAGTTTCCTCAAGTTAAGTATGCCATCACAACTTTTCTAGCTGAAGTTTAGAGTTAAGATTTTTAATTTCAGTCACCACAGACACTTTATATCCCCACAACCCATAATTCATTACCCACAGCAGTGTGTACAGTGAGAATCTAAAAAGACAGGAACTGGTCATATCTAGGAAAGCTTCTTCCCTGTACTTTTTAATGTTCTGCCTAAAAGGCTCTACATAATAAATAAAAATAAAATTAAATTAATAACAGCTTAAATATTTGCCACCATGCCACCCTCAGTTGAAATGAAAAGCAAATTTTAAAATTGTCCTGTAGGTTGCACATTATTGTTGTGCTTTGGTGAGCATTATCTAGAAATCTAATTTTCTGTTACAGTTTGGTCTATAAAGTGGAATCTGATTAGAATTATTTATCTTTTTCTGCAGCCTAATCTGAAAATTATGCCATTATTATTCCTTCTGCTTCCACTAAAATGTTTACAGGTCTTTGCAAAACCATAATGAAAACCTGTAGCCAAATTTTGCAAAATCCAGGATTTCATATTAGCAATGAATCATTGGTAGTGTTGTGGAGTATAATACTATAATTCATTTTAGGACTGTAAATAAAAACTGTGATTTTATATCAGCAAAAAATGAGTTGCAATAGATAAAAGCACTTCCTGTAACCAGATTATTGTCAGATATAGTAAGGAATGAGCTCAAGAGATCTTTCCACCTTTTTTCTCCTGATCAGAGATAAACACATCCGTAATCTACCTCAGTAGCAACAGATGCAAGGAATAACATATTCAAATGAAGATGTATGTTAGGGTATTTGATGACTCAAAACGGGCAATGCATGGGTGAGTGTGGGGGTCTCTGTGACTGTTTCCTGCTCTAGACTTGAACCCCAACTGGATAAACCAGTTAGAAAATGGATGGATAAAAATAAACTGTATGTATTCATAATTCCAAAATAGGAAAATAACAGTGGTTAGTTTCATTGTACAGATAGCAGGATTACGAAGATTTGGTATCCCAATATCACTATGTCACATATTATTTCTTGGGTAAACATTAGATGCTTATTTACTTTTTTTCGGTATCATTACTGTGCAGTTACAAAAGGCACTCGTTCTGGACAAACTGAGTGCTGCCATTTAAGCTAATAAAAACATTTTAGGAATATCTATTTATAAAGTTCACTAAGGCAAGACACCCATGGAAAGCACAACGGAAAAGGCATGGATTCACTAAGCTGCCGACAAGTAAGACACCTATGGCGCACGCAGGATGGAGCCATGCCCACCAACTCCAAGACCATTGGATGCGACGACAACTCGCAGGGCCACACACACCAACTCGGACGCGATGACACAGAAAAAAGGGCATCATTTATATTCGTCTGTCATAGAGGCCACATGCACCTCCAAGCCACATTGACTGTTCATAGAGGCATGTTTCTCGCGGAGGTGAATCGCCATATGCAGCGTGTAAAACGGCTTGCAAGGGGTATCCCATGGGATCCTTAAAACAATCCTTTACAACTGAGGTTAAAACACAATGAAGTAAGCAGTCTTTAAAAACAGAGTTTTCGGTTATGACGCACGACCGAGTGCACCATAGCAAACTGTTTTACACCCTACGTACAGCAATTCGCATCCGCAACAAACATGCATCCTTTTCACTCACAGACAATTATATGTTGCTCTCTCTAGAGTTCCATCTTTTCATTCACTTTCTGTTGTATCCTCAAACCCTCCCTTTTTAGTCAACTGTGTCTTTCCAGAAGTGTTTAGCATTCAATAAATAATTATGCATGAGATTGAGCGTGTTTCTACCCAGCGCAGAGAGGCATGGGTAAGCCCGTTGAACCCCATTCGGGCTGCAAACCGTGGAATTCCCACTAACTGCGACTCATACGCTCCCACTGGTTACGTCCCTACCCTTTGTACACACCCCCCTCCCACCTCGCTACTACCGTGGTTGGGTGTCTTGGTGGATTATATATAGAAAAGCAACCAAAACCACACAGAGCAATGAAAAGTCTATGTGAGTCACAGGTGCATCTGGACTGTGCAAAGACGACAATAACTCAAGTGAAGAGTTGGAGGTGGGCACATGAGCAGGCAGTGCATACTGAACAAGAAATAAGCAGATTAGCATGACGGAGGGAGTGGAATGGACGTCCTTCTCCTCTCCTCCCATTCCAGCCTCTGCGCCTGAGCGCCGTGCACCCCCATCCCTCCGTCTAGCAGGAGAAGGCGCGATGGCGGTCCGCCAGTTTTCAGTCACGGACGATTTTGTGTTGGTTCGTTCCGTGCATTGTTACAATGTTGCTTTTCTTGCTGATTTATTACATTACCGATTTTTCAACTGTTAATTTTCTCCCTGTGCTTAAGAATCATTAAAAAACCTGCCTGATTATGCGGCGTATGGTACGCCGCGGGTTGGCTAGTACAAGGAAATCCACATACCCATGAGAAAATACAATGCAAAACTGAAGTAATCAAGTTGTGCCTTTGTGAACTTATTTTGTCTCTTAAATAAAAAATCTAAATGTTGATCTCTGTTTAATATTCAGAATGTTCCTCTTTTAACATTAATATATGCTATTTTGATTATGATTACAACCTTAAGCATACCATGTCAGGCTACTGATCTCGAAAGCTATACCCTTACAGTAGTTATCCATTTATCCTGTATCATCACTTTGTAGTTTTATACTGCATCCAATCTATAAATCTTTTAATTACACTTACTATCATTACTGCAAAATACTCTGACTTCTAGCTTCATGCTGTAGCTATTCTTGATTTGTGTAGCTGTTTTCTAAATTGGCTGTTTAGAATTGTGTCATCTATACCACCAAAGTATTCCTGATATCTGTTGGATGCACTTTTTATATTTATTTATGTTTCTTTTTTTTTGCACCATTCAGTTTGCTCATTGCTACTGTAAGGGGGAACAATTTTGTGTGCCTGGATGGCTTAAAACAAAGATCACCCAAAACAAGCTCTTTGTGAAATTAATTATACAATAGTACTAGGAATAATTTGAACATCAATGCAATAAGTAAAGAAAATCTTAACAGGTTGCCCTTAGCCTAACCACTATCTAACTCAAAGTGATGCAAGCACAAGTCACTCTCCAGTCCCAGTTGCCTCTCAAAACTCCCTACTTCTGTCATCTCAGACTGTCAGCTCTTACCACGCCACACTGTTAAGCCACTGCCCAAACATCTCTAATATCAAATAGTCTATGGCCAAGGTGTGTCCCCATACTTAGCTCCTTTAGTTTTTCCCAAAGAGTTTCCTTCCTGGCCATCCAATGTTTTCTTACATTCCCGAGGTTCAACACTTAGTAAAAGTGGCAAACATCCTTAAGGCTCAGGACATTTCTATCCTTCATGGAATGCCCTGTGCTGCCATCTGATGGCCATCTGATGAATTTCTCCTAATCTCAGGTCTATCCCTGCTAAAATCTCTACTGATTTAGTCACCCAGTGTAATTACTTATGCCACATTTTTATAAACTGAGGATACATGGCACCTAATATCATTTGTCTCTGCACATCACAGATTACGCACATTGTAATTATGGGAAATTCACAGTTCTCTAATAGACGTTGACTCATCCTCCAGAATCATGGGTCGTCTTTTTACTGTACATATCATATGCAGTGATATTTGGACCATCCCAAATCCATGCACTGTTGTCCTCTTGTTTCCTGGACTCATTTACCTTGGCACCTCCTTACCAGACTACCAGTGTGTCACAATACAGTACTGAAATCTTCTTACCACTTTTAAAAGCCTTGTGATGGTACATTCAAAAAATTTTATTTAATTGAGTAAAGAGTTAACCTCCATATGATGACCTGATGTCTGGGACTGCCTTTGTCCTTCCAAATGTGTTGCTTCTTCTACAGAAATATCACACCATGTGACCTTGCAATATGTGTATACATGTTCCAAAAATTAATGGTTAGCCACAATAGCACTTTTAAGTACCAAATTAAAAACTTTTGACAGTTTTTAGGAGATTTCCAAGAATGAAAGAAAAACAATTAAAAGTACAGGAAACCAATCATGGAAAAAATAAGCAAACGTATCTTTCAATTCCGACCCACTTCATTTGGTTCAACTATTTCATGGCTTTCTCTCTCTGTGTATGGTCGAAGTAGACTAATTATATAGTTTATCTTCTCCCATCTTTTGAAATCTTCCATTACTCTTGAATTACATTTGAACTTACAGTGGGCCATCAATGTCTATTGAACATTAGTAATATATTTTACAGAAATAAAAATCAAACTGTAAATTCACGTGGACACACTCAAGTGAGAAGGTGGATTTGCCATACCGTACCCTAAAGAACACCGTTAAGATTTGTAACCTTCAGTCCAAGCTGGTATGCAAGGCAGGTTTACTCATCTGTAAATGCAAGATGAAATATCTTTCAAAATTATTTCACATATGTTTTCAACAAAATAAACCATATTTGTAACAAACGAGAAAGATTAACTTTTTAAATTATAGTTTAAACTGAGACTGTCACTTCATATTAAAGTTGTTACTTACACTGTAAAATGTATCATGCTTAGGACAGGGGACATCAGTATACCTCTCAGACTTGACAGTCATCGGACCACAACATTTCAGAGTCAGAAATACAGAGGCATTCAAAACACAAGGAAAAAATATTATAAATAATGGCCTTATTAAGAGAAAAGAGAAACATACATGTTACATATTTTCTAACAAGTTCAGGGTTGCATGGAATTGCTGCATATTCCAGTGACAGTAGACACAAGCTAGAAACCCACCCTGGATATGTTCCCAGTATACCACATGGGTCACCTATGCACATACCTGCACTGGGCCAACTGGGGGTCCCCAGTTACCCTAACACACATGTCATAGAAATGTGTGAAAACTGGGGTACCTGGCAAAACGCCCATTTAGACTTGAGTAGAATATGCAAAGTCCATACTGGCATTGTCCATGCGATGGTTTATTTGAACAGGAGACTAAGCTGTCAGGCAAAGGCAGTAATTACGGCTCACTCCAAGATGAAACTTACTATATAGCTAATGTTTTGTATGTTTTTTATTTAGCATAACTAGGTCTTTCATTCTCAAGGACTTATTTTCACAATTCCCTATTTCTGATTAACTTTTTGTCATTCACTTCTATTAGCTTTAATAAACGATATGCATAGTTTAAGATTGTTCCACAATATACTTACTTTCCCCTTTTTCTGTTATATTTTTCAAACTTTTTAAATTTCACCGTGTGTAAAGTTTCTTATAGTAGAATGGATGGATTTTTCTTTGATGGCTTCCTTCTGGTCAGATAATGCACCCTGTAAGTAATGAGGTTTTTAACAGATTAATTTAATAATCTGATTTGTGTTTATGGGAATGAATGATTATCAATGTAACACCTTTTTTTAACTTTTGTAGGTGTTGTCTTGATCCTGGCACAGACGGAAGAGTTTGTTTCTACTACACGGGAGCTTTCTTCTAGTCAGACAGTTCTGGACTCTAGAAAAGACCTTACTGTCTCTTCGACTGTATTGGGCACATCTGGAAGTCATTTTGCATTAACAGATCTGCAAGAGTCTTTTCTAAATGAAGGCCATTTGCAAGAACATCTAGGGAAGCACATAAGTTATATCCCCTCATCTGGCATTATTGTGCCAACATCTGTTAACACATTGCCTGTAACTTGGGAAAATGCAACACCCGACAAAAATGTGACAGATCCTTACAATCTGAAAATTACGGAACTTAACCTGTCAGCAGACTCACACCATCCCTTTACCATTGCTCCTTTAAACAATGAACAAATGCATTTGGCTGAAAGCATGAGGCCACTTTTGATGGACACAACAGCAGGGCCAGCACTGCCTTATTTTACCACTGAATTGCAGCCTTCCTCAGTGTCTAATGCTAATTCAGACATTTCTGAATCACTTAAACACTTGACTAATTCAGTTCCCATTGCAATCCTCTATGGCCTTAAAAGTACAGAGCAAGAGACCCCTGTACTTGATATCTCCAAAACTATCCCCTTGGTGGTTCTTCAGACAGCATCAGGATCATTAAATTATCCTATGGACAACTATAATATAAGTGAGAGTAGTTCTTTCATTGGTTTGGCATCCAGTGGTTCATTTTTATTGGCTTCACCTGCAGGAACACAGGTCCACAGTTTACACTGGAGTCTGCAGCCCACTAAAGAGAGCGGTAATTTTTCTGTCAATACATTGGAGATGGTACAGCAAAAAGATCTGACATTAAATCAAACAGTGGAGCTGAGTAAAGCAGATGGTATTGAGCCATGGATTGGTTCTTCAACTACCCAATCTCCTTCCACTGTGACTGGGAACTTCTTGAACAGATTAGTGCCTCCTGGAGCTAAGGGGTCAGGTCACCCTGGCAATCTTTCCCATGTGACTGAAGTGGACAAGCCTCATCAGAGAGCCACCATATGCCTAAGCAAAGTGGACATTGTTTGGATTATTTTAGCAATCAGTGTGCCAGTTTCATCTTGTTGTAAGTAAACTTTTTTTTTAATCTAAAGTGTAACAAACAGATAACAGATATATAAGACAACAGGTCTACTTCAAAGTCACTTTCAATACAGTTAATTAAAAAAAAATGTCACATGACAAATGAATGAACGTTTGATGTATTTTTTATCAATGCAGGATTTGATCAGTTGTCAGATTGTTCTGGCTCAGCAAGAGAAGGAATGCTTGCAAAAATAAGACTAATTTAGTGTGCATTTCATGAAATAAATGATAGAGCATCTGATCATCACTTTATATAATCTTATTGTCAGTTGTTAATTAAACTTTTATCAAGACATAATAAAGAAGGGAACAGAGCAACCTAAATAAAACATCCTCACACCCACACTCACCACAATATCCACTCTTCCCACATTTACACCCTAAAACCTTAAAGATTTTTCTCATAATATTTTACTTGTCAGAACAATTTTTATGTGGATAAATAGTGGTAAAATAAGACAACGAATAAGAGTTGGTCCTCCAGGTGCTGAACCTCCTGTAATTGGCAGATAAATTGGCCAAATAAACAAGATCAATGAAAAAAAACGTCAGTCAGTGTTGAAAAATGGCATCTTCTTCAGACGGGAGTCGTAGAGCGAGCAACTCCTCCCAGTATTGGTGTTCTTAAATATGCTCCTGGCAGGAAGAGGTGGGTTCATTGATGGAAGCGAATGTGACATCATCACAGTTACTCTTGCCTTTGAACTTCCCTTCTGAGTGCAAAAGGGGATAAGATGTGAACAACAGAGCAAACCTCCAGTTCAGAGGGGTATGGCAATAGCGAATAAGGCCGGAAGATGTCCCCTGTTCTGTGTGTGTAACATGGTCTTCAAACCTAGACCCAAACTGAGAGGTAGTGGAAACAAGACAGAGCATCAGCGTGGGGCCCTCGACGATGTTGGACCTTAAATTTATATGGCTGAAGGTCCAGGAACCATCTAGCTGACATACATATTTGACTCCTTCTGTGTGAACATCCACTGAAAGCATGCATGGCCAGTGACCAGGGTAAATTCAAGGTTCAGAAGGTGGTTCCTTAACTGCTGTATTGCTCACTTAAATGTCCCTTAGTCCCTCTACTGCCACATACCTCATCTCCCATTCCAATAGTATCTGGCCAAGGTGCATCACGGTGTGGTTGGCATCGTCAATATTTTAGCTCAGCATGACACTCAACTCAGTGTCCAAAGTGTTTGTCTGGAGTTTAAAAAGTTAGGAGAAATCAGGGAAAATCAAAACAGGTAATGAAGTCAGGACCTGACAGTCTCAGTCTTTTCACCTCATACCAATATATTTGGAGCATTTTTTGGTCAAATCGGTCAAGGACATAGCGTTCTCCAAAATAAACCAGCAGTAATACCCTGAGGTACCCAAGAAATTCTGAACCTGCTGCTGGTTTGTGGGCAGGGCTAGTTAAAGATGGCTGTAACTTTGGAAAATTGTGGTCTGACTATCTCTAAGCCATCATGTAGCCTAAATATTCGGCCTCCTTTAACCCTAAAAAACACTTTTTGGGATTTATTCAGAGCCCTGTCTCAAATAGTGCCCAAAGGTTGGCCACAACATGCAACATGCATGTTCCTTCCACATGCCAGAATAGATGATGATGTCACTCTAGGCAATATAGATATTGTGGGGTTGAAGGATTTTATCCATCACTTGATGGAAGGTGGCCAGAGTCCCTTAAAAAAACAATTGGAAGAACATGGTACTGCCAATATCTATCTGCTGGGAAAGCTAAGCTTGGTGTTTTCTGTCAATTATACTTTTGTCATGTCCAGTGTAGTTAGGAAGGCATTGGACAGGCATCAAAATGGTAGACCTGGTTAAGCCGGTGGAAGCCATTGCAAAGCACTATCTACCATCTGGCATTGGTACTAACATGATAGGGCTGGACCACAGACTAAAACTTTACATTATGACACCTAGGTCTAGCATGCATTTAATTTCAAGCTTCACTTTAGCTGTCTTTGCCTCCTGGAGTTGGTACTGGTGTTCTTTGACTACCAACCCTGGGTCAATTATAATGTTATGCACAATCAACATAGTCTGGCCTGCTGTCTCATCCAATACATTTTAACCAACAGAATGGCTGTTTCCAGCTCCTGATGTTATTTTGCTGTTAAGTCACTACCAAAATGTAATTTTAAATTGGTGGCAACTCAAGTTCCGTTTCCTTCCATGGCTTCAATAAATTGATATGATAGATCCTTGTCTGGTTGATGATTAGGCTGTTTCACCAAATAATGCACCAAGCCTTTTCTCTCTTTGATTTCAAAGGGTCCCTGTCAATGAGCTAATTATTCATAATGGGATGTGTGGACCAAAGCCATGACACAACCATGACACAATCCCCATTATTCAACCCATGGAGTGTCCTCCCTCGGTTTGTACAGGAGGTCTTGAGCTGCCTGTGCATGCTTCATATGGTTCTTTAGGTGGGGCCTTTTTTTTCAAATCTGTAAAGTTTTTGAGCAAAATACTCCTGTATATTAGTGGAAGGGAGGGCTTCAGTTTCCCAGCCTTTTTTTACAATGTCCAGAATATCACAGGGTTGTCATTCATATAGTAATTAAAGGGTGAGGTACACAAATAGGATGAGGGGGAGGAGCTGATCCTAATCTTTCCCCCCTTTAATATTTTTTAACATCTGTTTGAGCATTTGATTAAATTGCTTGACTAAATAATTACTTTGAAAATGATATACTGAGGTTTTAAATCCTGAGGAATTCAGCAACCTACCTTAGTCTGTAAGAATTTCTTTAGCAATGCTGATATGTGCAGAGACCCTCCCTAGTTCCTGTGCAATGTTTTTTGAATTGGCTTGTTTCAATGGAATAGCCTCCAGGTAGTGTCTAGCATAATCTATGAGGACTAGAATATATTTATGTCCTTGGGCTGAAAGTTCGAATGGTCCAACTGTGTCAACACCAATCAGCTGAAAAGCACATCAAATAAGGACAAGGGAATCAGAGGAGCCTGGTCCCTCTGGGGAATCTGCCGCAGTTGATATTCTGGACTGGAATTGCAAAAGTGTAGAACATTTTTGTTTATTCCCAGTCAATATAATTTTAACTTTATTCTTTCTGGGTTTTTATCAGATCACAAAATAGCTCCTAGGAGATAGGAGTGTGCTAGCTCACACACCTGCTGCCAATAGGCCTTCAGCACTAGCAGCAGCATCCAGCCCTCACCTTCTTCTACTTGATACAACAAATCATCATTTATTATAATATGCAGTATCTGTGGGATATGGTGTGAGAATCTTTGAATGTTCTCTTAGATAACTAAATTCTTTGCAAATTTTAAAAGACTCCAGAAGTTGGCAGAATTGAAAGTGCAAATCGATGAGAGGATTTGGCGTGACCTCCCTGGGTGGGGCTTCAGTTCCCCATATCCTATCCAACAGCTCCATGGAGGAATCTAACATGGACGAGGAGAAATCAGCCACATCATACTGGGCTGTAACATCACTTACTCATCTAGGGGGAGTACATAATGTGACCATGCCTTCGTCTCACAAAAGCACAGAGAAAACATTACAGAAACTCACCACACTACAAACATGTTCAATGAACTGGAAGGGACTGTGAGTTTAGGGCTGAGGGAGTCCCCTGTGGTGATGGACAGGTGGTACTGGGTGTAAGGCAGGAAACAGCCATGGACAGCCCGTTCAATTGCAGGGCACACTCATGCATATACCAAAGCTATCCTAGCTTACATTTCTTTGGGGAAGTGGGAACAACACTAGATTATCTGGAGAAAAACCCCTGAAAACACAACAAAAACATGCAAATTCCACATAGACAGTCCAGGTGTAGGATTTGGACCAATGATGCTGGATACGTGAGGCAGCAGCACTACCCACTACACCATCACTTGTTCCTAGAATTAGTGGAAAATAGGCACAAGTAACCTCATGTATACATTTTTGAAGTGTGGCAGGACACGGAAGAATTGGCCTATTCAAATGGCAGAATCAGCCTCTAAGTGACCCATAAACGCAGAGTAAAACCAAGAAAAACACATTACGACACCCTTCAGAAATTCCTACATAAATTCCTACAGTAGTACCGACCATGAATGCAGCACTGCACATAGCCTACCAACATTCGACACGCAACGCAGCATGTTGTTGTGTGTTTATAAGTGGTGGTAGTTGTCTATGATGGTGACTTTTTTTTTTGTGACAGTACGCACCTCGGCTGCATCAGTTGGTTGTGTCATTAACTACATATTAAAAGATTTGATAATCGGTTGTGTGCTGAATCTTAACTGTATTCCAATTTCATCGAGTGTGAATGTGGGGTTTTGCAAATTAAGCTAATTGTTACTCCAATGTGAGCCTCATTACTGATGAGTACTGTCTCCACACTTCTCTCTCTGGTTGCTTGGCCCTCCATTCTTACGCTTTGATCTTGTGGATTCATGGTCGTTACAAGGACGATGATTGCCATTGACACTCAAATTAAAGAATGAAGTAGAAATGCTTCATTTCATTAAAACATTCAAAAAGTTTGGAATTTATTTAAAACTCAATCAAATTAAGCCCAGATTGCTTTGTGGGACTACATAACAACTTTTTTGTAGAATGTAGAACTCGTTATTAACCTGTGGTTAATATTCTTTGATTTCGGAAATTCTGTGTTTGTAATTTTAAACTATCAAGCACAAAATTATGCACTACAGTTTTTCTACACAGGTGGTGTAATGGTAGTGGCGCTGCCTTGCAATAAGGAGATCATAGGTTTGCGTCCCAAGTCCTCCCTGCGTGAAACTTGCAAAGTGCTTTGAGTAGTGAGTAGAGCGCTGGGGCAGCCTAATTATGCTTGGAAATGGCTGCAAAATTGAAAAAAGAGGTTGCAAAATACTGGTCTTTACAAACAAGACTCCAAAACATAACTGAGGTTTGGTACAGACAGGGTGGGTTTTAAAATCATAAAGAGGAAGCAACGTCTTCAGGGGTGGTACCGGGAGTGACGTTAAAGAGCCCAGGCAGAATTTCCTGCATTTGATCTGCGGCGAAAAAAGAGAAAGGGTCAGTGCACTCTGCCACCTCCTGCTCCGACTGGGAATTACCTTCTTTCGAGCTCTTTAGC
Source organism: Polypterus senegalus (assembly GCF_016835505.1). Classification (NCBI taxonomy): domain Eukaryota; kingdom Metazoa; phylum Chordata; class Cladistia; order Polypteriformes; family Polypteridae; genus Polypterus; species Polypterus senegalus. The sequence continues at coordinate 146,393,089 of NC_053158.1, forward strand.
TGCCTCCCATGCTCACGTGTGTGACAATGTTTATTTCAAAAGTAGAAACAAAGTATTGCTACTACCTCAGATTCTGTTCAGTTACAGCTTTTTTATTGTTTTTATGCACTTTTTGATGTTCCTGACGTTACCAAATTTAAAACGGAAACAATGAATAAACATTATTCACTTTTCAATACTGTACATTTATTTGTGTTGGTTTAACATTTGTTGTTACCTGCTGCATACCGGCCACTGAAAATGTCTGGCTCAGCTACACTTCTGAATTTGTATTTGAATAACCCCGCCATAAACCTTCAGAAAAAACTTGGGACATGGGAAGATTATACAAACATAGTAACCATGGTACGATATTGTGCCACCCACAATTAAACAGTGCTTTGTTAATAATATTAATGCAAATCCATATCTTATGTCTGATTTAGCTAAATTACAGCATTTTTGATCTTACAGCAACATATTTGGTGAAAAAGGATTTTTGAGTTTAGTGGTTACAGAGCTGAATACACCCTCTTTGATAAATTACTGTATATCACAGACGCGTAATAGAATCAGGATTAAACATTCTTGATAGATTTCGGTTTAACATGAACAATAGTTTGATTCTACTGCTAAGCTGTAGAGCAATTTACAAGGCAGCTGTAAATGCAGACTGAGTCTCAATAGTAATTGGTGACTTCCAACACTGTTTTCTCTCATTTTTATTATTTCATAAATAAGAAAGTTTTTTTTGGTTCATGTATTCAACAGAGCAACATCTTGAAGAAATACTGAACAAACATGACTATTAAAAATTAAAGTAAGTCACTGTTAAACTTAATTTATGTTGTAGCTCAATATAATTTCATTAGAATCCATTGCACATTGTCACTAAATCCAATGTTAAACCCATTTTTCCAGTTGAGAGTTGCCCAGAACATGTGTCTATCCCGGGAACAATGGGCATAATGTGGTAACCAACTCTGAAAAAGAAATAAAAACTTTACAATCCAAAAATATCCATCCAGTTATTATCAAACCTAATTCATCGAATTCAGTGTCATAGGAGTTCCAGGGCCTTTCACCTGTGGTATTAGCTTTAAGATGGGAAATAACACCAGAAAGCAAAAAACAATGAACATTATGCAATGTGAAAATATCCATCCATTTTCAAATTCAGTTAAACTAGTTACCAGTCATAGATATCCAGAGTTTATGCTGGAATCATTGAGAATAAGGCAGGAAGCAGTCCTGGGCTGTCATTTTTATTGCACGTTAATGCACACAAACACACCTAGATGCACTCATATTTGGCCAATTTACAGTCATCAATTAGCCTAACACGCCTGGCATATGGATATGTTAGGAAGCCATAAGTACCCCAAGAAGAACCCACACAGACACACGCAAACAGATATTGCAATGGCCAGAATTTGATTCAAGGATTTTGGATATGTGCAGAAGCAGTGCTAACTACTGTACCACTCATAATGCAAAACAGCATAACAAAAATGTTTACAATTTTTAAGAACTCATAATATTTTAATGGTGAATGTAATTTATATCAAGATGGCTCTAGTAGAGAATGATTCATACTTACCCAACTACGCTAACCACCAGACATACTGCATGAAGAATCTTCTCAACAGTTAATATTTTCAAAAATAAATGGCATGCTGATTTTAAAAAGGGTGCCATTTTGAATGTTTACTGACATGTATGCAGAAAGAGAGAAGGATGGCAGAGGGCAGAACATCTCTAGAGTCACCAGATTGAGGAAGTAGTAATAGGCAGGGCCACTTTTGAGTGTTTCAAGGAATAAAAAAAATTGAGATATAATATAAAGGTTATCTTAAAAATACTGGGGTCTTAATTATTTACATCAGAAGATGGTTGAAGGTTTTTCATCCAAATCAAAAATATTAAAAGATCATTTCAGAATGTTATAAAAGTAAAGACACACACAAGAAAGAAAACAGAGACAGCGGTTATAGAGGAAGAGGTATAAATAATTTGCTTGTGCAGGAGCCCTCTCAGTTGCATGGCTTCACTCGGAGCTACTGGAGGCAAACTCAGGCTGCTGGATTCAGAGTACAGAGTAAAATCGTTTTAGCCAGTCGAGCTAAAGAAGAACTCTTGTCATTTTTAGTGACCAATTGCTGTTCTGACTGCAAGGGTTTCACAGCAGGCACTCTCCATTACAGCCTTACCACAAGGTGTAATACAGATGAGATGAGGGCAGAGGTTATTTGAATTAGTCCGTAACACAACCTGCCTGCAAATTCCAAAATTCAGTTCCTGTCCAATTTTTATTTTATTCCTATAGTCATGCTGGCTGTTACAATGCTTCTTGTCAATCTACTCTAATTTATTTAATTTTATATTTTATAGAATATTTTTTGTGTATTTAAACAAATTTGTGTTGAACATTTTCTTGCGGTTTTGCATCTTTTGTGTGTTGTAAAGCATCTTGTAACTATTTGTTTTGTGTAAGTTAAAGCGAAATTGATATTGCTAGATTCTTAATGTCTTTTCAAGATTTCCTATGGAAACATGGCTGCCGCTAAGAGGAAACCTTAAGTCATATATGAGCAAATCATTGTTGCCATGTCTGTTAAATATAGAACCTTTGGTTGCTTTTACTTCACTTGTTTTTCATACATTGCCTATCTGTAACTTTGTATTATTAAAGTTTCCTTGTTTTTTATTTGAACCTTTTTTACCATAACATTATCGAGTGAAATTCATTTATGTTATAAAGACACAGTGGTTCAGTAATATAAAAAGGGATTTTATTATAGTCCTATGCTGCTTTACTTGAGCTGGGCTCAGCATCTTTAGCAATTAGCTTTGGTTATGATTTCTAATGGTACTAAACGCATAGGACAGTCAAGCTGAGAGGAGCTCAAGCAAAAATCTCCTTAAAAGAACACTTTGTTAATGTCAGCATTGCCCAAAATAGACCATTTAAAAGAGATCTGTGTTGTGGTGAAGTATGTGGATTATAGCTTATGAACCCAAGGGAGAGATTTTAGACAACAATCCTGCATACATGAGACGTTTTCAATTTTTTAATACATGTCCTTCACTATATTGTGAAACTCTTTTGAGCTTCTTTCAGCATTTTAAGTTTGTTTTACTGACTAGTAAACTGAGGCTACTGTAATAAGAGAAAGTAATTCCACAATACATTATTAATCTTGTAAGCATTCATATTTTATATAAAATGAAAAACAAAATACCCATATTGTATTAATAAAGAGCTCTGCATAATTCATGTTGGTTTGATTAAGCGACATACACTTTTGTGTTTTTAATTACATTAAATAATGGCTTTGCATGATGAATACTTTTTATCAATGCTTTACGTTAACAGATAATGTATCCTTTGACTGGGTGGAGCAGTTAAAGCGGCCCGGTAATCCCTTTCTGAAAGCTAACCAGTGAAGGGTGATTTGTTTTAAAATACAAGGGTGGCCAAGCACTTCAGAGATCATTGGTGGAAATTCACATTGTGTCTAGGCCTGCATAAGTCTTGTCTGAATTAGGTGAGTCATCTTTGTGATAGCTGTGCTAATACCGCACATCCTGGATATTAAAGTCGGTTCATGGAGTGGCACACTGAGTGCAGACTTTCATTTTCTCTCATTCAGAGGTTAATTTCAGGAGCCGTCTTGTTTGCCAGTTTCTACGTTCATACTGAAGATTCTGAATTAGCTCACTGTACTAAGGCATTTACTAAGCTTGTGTTATCTTCAATAATTCGAGCCACAGACTTGTATTGTACCTCTTTGATGTGCCTTTGATATGTATGGTATTTTAAAACAGCAACTGAGTCCCAATAATCTGATATTGTAGAGTGTTATAATCCCTACAGAGGAGCCACTTATTTATTGATGTTCACCTCTGGCTGTTCTAAAGATAATTACATTCAGTTTTGAAAAAGGATAATAGCACAATACTAGTGAACTTGCTGGAGAATAAGTACAACTCTGTCAACAAACTTTTTGCAGTGTTAATACAAAGCTTCGCTCAGTCTAATGCACCTTGGTGATCCAAGGTTCAGCTGTTTCTGAGTCATACATTTTGCGTCTCCTTTTAATAGTTAAGATTTACAGATTTATAGATTTTGGATATTTTGTGTATATCAGAAATTGGCAGCTAGATTTTAATGATTTGCAGTACTGGGATTTTTAATCATCTGCCAATGCACAGAGTCAATATTTTAAAAGGAGATAGAAATAATCTTAACCAATAGATAGATAGATACTTTATTAATCCCAAGGGGAAATTCACATACTTCAGCAGCAGCATACTGCTAAAAAACAATTTTAAATTAAAGAGTGATAAAAATGGAGGTAAAACAGACAATAACTTTGAATAATGTTAACGTTTACCTCCCCACACCCCCCCTCCCCGGGTGGAATTGAAGAGTTGCATAGTGTGGGTGAGGAACGATCTCCTCAGTCTGTCAGTGGAGCAGGATAGTGACAGCAGTCTGTCGCTGAAGCTGCTCCTCTGTCTGGAGGTGATCCTGTTCAGTGGATGCAGTGGGTTCTCCATGATTGACAGGAGCCTGCTCAGCGCCCGTCGCTCTGCCACAGATGTCAAACTGTCCAGCTCCATGCCTACAATAGAGCCTGCCTTCCGCACCAGTTTGTCCAGGCGTGAGGCGTCCTTCTTCTTTATGCTGCCTCCCCAGCACACCACCACGTAGAAGAGGGCGCTCGCCACAACTGTCTGATAAAATAAGCAGGAAATGTCATTTCTTACAACCTATTCATTAAGTGAAGACATCTTCCCTGTTTACAGCAAACAAATGAAAATACGTACATTGTGCAATATTTTAACTATGCGCTGTGCATGCACAAATTAATATAACCATCATACTTCTTGAATATCTCAGTGTAATGAAGAAGCAATAGCTACAAACATATTTACTATTACATGATAATATTTAATGCTTTGTTACAATGCACCTAAATTAAAATATAAATGTAACAAATCCATACCAAATAACTTTGCATTTGCACTCATCCAGTATAATTAAAGGCAGACACCCTTATATTTTAGCAATTTCTGCAGAACAACCAGCTATTGCTAACGTTCACATCTTGGTCTGACTATGCAAAAGTCATCAAAAACACCTCTGGAAGACTGCACATTATTTTAACAGCCAACTTAAATCTTTACATGGTGCATAGTTTTTTAAAACACTATTTTTAACACACTAGCTTTGTTCTTTGTGCAATCGACACATTTTTTTTTCTATTAAATGAAGCCACTCAGCTGCTGATGGGATGCAGTGGTATGTGAACACCGATATATATCTCATTTTGAAGTTCTAATCTTTCCAATTATGAATAAACCCATTAATCTGTACTCATTTCAGTCATAATCCCACATGGAGGCCTCCACAAAGTTACATTTATAATACTTAATACTGTATTTATTTAGCCCATGTTCACCCTGTACTGCAATAAAAAGGGAGAGGATTGAATGCCTGTTATTATAAATTCAGTTCAGTGAATGAGCAAAGAAAATTTCAAAGCAAAGATAAAACTGTAGAGAAATTTTAACAAATATAATTGAAATAGCAATGTCTTTTCCATTTTTTTAATTCTAATTCTTCAGGTTACACAGTGCTAAACAGATGGTGCAACATGAATGCTTCAGATATAAGCTCATATAAACTTAAAGTTGTTACTGTTCATCTAGTCTTTAATCAGTCACGTGGCAGTAGCATAATCCCATATATATGTCTAGAAAAAGATACAATATTAATAATTAACCTAATTATTTATATTCTTTAAAATACATTTGACTAATGGTACCTAATCTTACCCTAGTAGGTATGGTAGAACATGAAAACACCCTAACCACACATGTCCAGTGTTAAAACAGCAAACTACAGAGAGCAGTGTTCTATAATCACATCTCTACTCAAGATATCTACAGAGCACATTTGCAAGAGTTGGCAGTATAGCTACTATACATATAGAGATATAATTAAAAATTCTGATTGTTTCAGTAGACATCAGTATAATGTAAATATTCAAATGTACAGTACATTTCAGACTGAAACGTATTTTTTAACAAATACATATATTTCTGAGTAATTGTGCACACTGGCATACATCTTTTCCTCTCTCGAAACAATAATAGTACAGTTTATTTCTTGCTCACTTGCTCACTCGCTGCTCCCGATGCCGCCTCTGCCAAGCAAACACAGTTTAAGACATGGCTTTGTCGTGTCCTGTTTTCTAGTAAGCAACGACCAATCAGGTTGAGCCACACAGCACTCTGGGCAGTGCTATTAAAAGGGCAGCCTCACTTATGTAATGCAATTCACACACAAGTTCATACACAAAAGAATTACCTTTAAGACTTGAGTCCATCATCAGAAAAACATAGTTTCTGCTTCCTTTTGAATGCTTGTTTTGTATTTTATGTTGAAATGTGCTCATTTTTAGCATACCAGTAAACTGTTTTTTTTTTATAAAATGCATGCTAGAAACAAAATTTCATCTGGTATACTGGATTAATCCAGTGTTTAGTTACCTTGAGGTCATGACCACAAGTGGGGTCACCTGATATGCTAATGAGGTCACAAGAAAATATGTATTTAAAAATAGAAAAGGAGAGATAGTAAAAATGAATCCACAAAACTAAGTTTGTGGTTGTTGTTTGAGTTTTGAAGACAACAATATGTGTATTACAGTAGCACAAAAAATGTACGTCATACATAGGAAAAGCATGAAAGAGAATGAGGTGCACTTTTTAAATACAAGTACGTTGTTGGATGATACGATTACTGCAGTTGAGGTCAGTCGTGTTCTAGAGGCAATTCTGCAGTCCATCCATGTAATTGCAAATGTCTCATTGTTTAATCGGAGGTATCTTGAAAGCTAGACAACAAAGGCTGTTTTTACAAGTATTTTCAAATACTGAATGGAAAGTGTTATTAGTCAGTTAATATTTCAAGAAGATATGAATGCAGCCATAATCTAACAATGGCAAAAGGACTTGTGGACAAATGTGATTTGAGATGTCTTGTAACAAAATTAACTTTAGAGTTCTTATAAATGAAAGTATTTTGAATAATCCAAGTGTTTACTAGTAAGATATACTATGTGATTTGTGACAATCATGTTTCACTCTTTCAAAAATGTATGACGAAATCTCCCCAAGTCTATAAAATCTCCCTATTTTCAGTTATATGGGGGAATCCCCTGGAAGTCTGCTGTTTAGCATATGCAGACATATAAAAACTGATAAATCTGCCTATAGTACTAAAGGTTTATAGGGTCTTTATTAGTGTCGATATAATGTCAAAGAAAATATGTCACTAATCAGAGGATAAATTTCATATACTTCTATAGACATTATTGTGTGTCCTATGCTGGGCCACAGAAGTCATGGTCCTGGAATGACTTTGTCTTTCCATTGCTGAGCAATATGAGTCACCATAGTGTCAGCTTTTTATATTTTCAGGTGAGTTTTTTGTTACAGAACTCACCAATTAATTATCAATAAATTACATGCTGACTAGCACTTGTGAGCAGGCAGAATGATTCTTCTGTTCATCAACATACAGTATGGAGAAAGATGCCACTCACCGCTGTAGGAACCTTGGCCATTATCAGCACACGCTAGCAAAGAAAAACTGTAATTGTTAGCAAAGTGAAAGCATCTCCAGTCTTAAGATGAAGTCCCTTTTGCTTTAATAATAATAATGGCTGATTTAAGTTGGCGTTCTTCATAAATATGAAGTGTTGCAACTCCTTCTTGCTTTTTATGTTTTTATTTTTGTAGTAAGGCTTTTGATTTACTGTATCTTGTATTTTGATTATTTTTTAATAAGTGCATATATATATATATAGTGTGAACGCTGGCCCGGACACACACAGACGGATATCTTAAGTTCAACCAACACACGTTTATCTATACTAATAAAAGGCAAAGCCCTCACTCACTCACTCACTCACTCACTCACTCACTCACTCATCACTAATTCTCCAACTTCCCGTGTGGGTGGAAGGCTGAAATTTGGCAGGTTCATTCCTTACAGCTTCCTTACAAAAGTTGGGCAGGTTTTATATCGAAATTCTACGCGTAATGGTCATAACTGAAAGCTGTTTTTCTCCATTTACTGTAATGGAGATGAGCTTGAACGCCGTGGGGGCGGAGTTTCGTGTGACATCATCACGCCTCCCACGTAATCACGCAGTACATAGAAAACCAGGAAGACCTCCAAAAAGCGCTGAAGAAAACATGCATTATATAATTGAGAAGGCAGCGAAACAATAAGAAGCGAGCGAGTGACATATACAACCATATTCATGAGTTCTGCTACTTCGGAAACAAAGCACGATGTAAATCTACACTTTAAATTAAGTTCATAGACAGGTCAGGGTGGTGTTTGACACAAACTCAGCGAAAATGTGAGAGTTAGTTTTAAGTGCCAGGACTAAGGTAACATTAAATACAGCCATGGACATTGCACGAGATGGCACCAGCACAGCTGGGAACCTTCGATGCATGTACACCGAGTGGCTCACGTCAACTGACGCAGTGCACAGATAAAAAGCAGTAGTTCCAAAGAGCGCTGAACAAAAACCGAATTACACAATTGAAAAGGCAGCAAAAAATATGAAGCGTCTGATACATACAAGCATATTCATAAATCCAGCTACTGCGGAAACAAAGCACACGGTGGAAAAAGTCAATGTCCCGCTAAAGGAAGACAGTGTAAAAAACCCGTGCATGCAGTGTGTCAGGTCTCAGATAAAGAAGAAGACGAGCTGTTTATTGATGCAGTAAGAAACGAATCGATGAATGAAACCTGTCATCTTTACAACGATTGACAAACACGGAATGTAACTTGAACACAACACACCCTACAAATTGATTGAAAGAAATAATGATAATCAAATCCTTGATGACAGCAACACTCAGTATCACTCACAAAACAAATACTGTATATTGACAGTCATGTTACGTTATTTTTAAAATGTTCCCTTTTCTTTTTCTAGCTTTTTTAACACACTACTTCTCCGCTGCGATACGCGGGTATATATATATATGTGGATATATATAATAATGGATACTTTATTCGCTATCAATGATTGTTTTTGTAAAGCCATACTCAGTGTATTCATTAGATGAGCGGTAAAAAGTAAGAGCGAGGGAGGATGACTTATTGAGGCATGCAGGCTGTAGTGCGCGTCAACTCTATCTGAATTGCGCGATCACATTTGAAAAAATATATCTTTTCAAGTTCTATTTAGTCCATATGTGTCAAACTCAAGGGCCACGGGCCACATCCGCCCGCGAGATCATTTTATATACTGTATTATTGTTATTAATGGCCGGGTATATGAAGCGCTGGTAACACAATAAACTACAGATCCCATAATGCAGCGCTTCAGCTGCCTTGCCAAACACTTACCGCGTTAATCAAGTCTAGCTTATGATGCTGCAAGTTATTGCGAAGCTAGCTCACACGATGCTGAAGAGAAAAGTTGATTCTGAAAATAGAGCCTTTAAAAACCGATGGGAGGCTGAGTATATGTTTACTGAACCCGTGTGTCTCATTTGTGGAGCTAATGTGGCTGTAATTACAGAATTTAATCTAAGACGGCACTATGAGACAAAACATCAGGGTAACCTGAATGCAATGCAGAAGATACAGAAAGCAGAATAATTAAATAAGAATCTGACACTTCAGCGGACGTTTTTACCCGTGCACAATCACAAAGTGATTTCAAGTGAAGCTGCTTTTATGGGAGACACAAATGCACCAGTACACCTTGCCCCACTTTCCCTGTTGCCAAGTAATGTTAAACCAAGTCGTCACTACGGTGTTCCCAAATCGCACTTTGCTGATAAACTGAGCGCACGCACTGAGTTTGCACGGCACTTTGGTGACTTTGAAGAACAAAAAAAGTCCGTCTACATGCGGCTCGAACCTTGTGCATGTTTGGTAGCACATATCTGTGTGAGAAGCTCTTCTCAGTGATAAAGACTAACAAAACAGCACACAGGAGTCGCCTCACTGATGAGCACCTGCAATCCATCCTGAGAATCTCCACAACACAGAACCTCACACCAAACAGAAACGAACCTTGCCAAAAAGATGCCAGGCGTCCAGCTCTAAAATGACATATGAGCAAAGACAACTGAATGATTTGATTTGTTATTGCTGAAAGGAACACATTTTATTTATATTTCCAGGTTTTGTTATGCAGCATGTTCATATTTGAATTTGTATAATTTTGACAGGATATATTTTTATGGAGAGCAAAATCTTTTGGGATATTTAAAATCTAAGTTTATTTTTATATAAAATTACATAAGAGTAAAGAAATTTGAATGTTTGTTCTTTTAATGTTTACTTTATTTCTAACTTGTATAATTTAGACAGGATATATTTTTATGGAGAGCAAAATATTATAAGTTGTTTAAGGTTTGAGTTGATTTATTCACGAATAATATTCCTGTCTGTTTTTACCATTCCTACCAAAGATATTTCTGTCGACTAAATAAAAATTCCTTCTATTTAAAATTTAAATAGAACTTGAACAAATACGATAGTTCATAATATCCACGCAGACTTGCACGTAAGAGCAGGAGTCATCCGTTTTAACAAGCAGCATATTGCACTGATACGAAATAGCTGTGTGTGTATAGATGTAGATATGTATGTATATGTATATATATGTTTATATATGTGTGTGTGTATGTATGTATATATATGTATTTGTGTGTATATATGTGTGTGTATGTATGTATGTGTGTATGCATATGTATGTGTATATATGTAGATATATATATGTATGTATATATGTGTATATATATGTGTATATGTATAGATATGTATATATATATGTTTATGTGTGTGTGTGTAAATATATATATATATATATATGACAACAACACTCATCACTCACAACAGTGACAAAACAATTACATTGACAATCATGTTACGTTATTTTCAAAATGTTTCCTTTTCTTTTTCATTGCTTCTTTAACACACTACTTCTCCGCTGCGAAGCGCGGGTATTTTGCTAGTTTACACAATATTTACAATCAGTGCACTTCCCAGTGCCTCCAGCACCATTCCCCCAATGTCCAGGGCACACAGTCAAATTGCCTTTCTGGCCGCCTCCAGTCCTCTCTCCAGCTCCATCTCTCTTCCACCTGACTTCTGCCTCTGAATGAAGGGAGGCAGCCCCTTATATAGGAACAGCTGCTTCCCGGCACTCCTCCGCAGACACGCCCCAGTGTGTCCCCTGTCTTCTTCCTCCCAGCACTTCCTGGTGTGGCGGAAGTGCTGGGCTCCAGGGTTGTTCAGGCACCAGGGCGCCGCCTGGCGGTGGCCACGGGTCCCTACAGGGCTTACCCGTGGCCCCCAACATAACCAGGGCGGTCACCCCCTAGCGGTCTGGAGGAGGTACAGGCCACAGTATATATATGTATAAATGGATAATTATTGACTTATATTGATTTAATTGTTGAGTTCCCTCAGGCTATACTTACACTAAATCATTTATAGACAAGATGAAGTTAAATGTTGACTAGGACTCCTCAAATTGCTATTCACCATCACAAAATCTTTTACTTGGTCATTCTGTGTCTTTTGTCTTGATATGTTAAAGTCTTTTCTTTTTTCCTCCATAGCTGTCTTGTTAACTGTGTGCTGCATGCGAAAAAAGAAGAAGACATCAAATCCAGAGAATAACCTGAGTTACTGGAACAATACCATCACAATGGACTACTTTAACAGACATGCTGTTGACCTCCCCAGGGAAATCCAGTCTCTGGAAGCAGTAGAGGTATAGTCCTAATAATTCTTTACTGAGTATAATGGGAAATACATAAAAAGATTAGTTTATTTTCCAATACTGTTATCTTTACAACAGCAATACAGCTACCTCAGAAGAGAACAAGATTACAGAATTTGATTTCAATCTGTGTACTACTAACTTTCCTTATAATGCAGAGCTCCCCATTACATGAAATATTGTGGCAGTGTGCTTTCACTATTCTTTATATCCAACACAAAGAATTACAGTTCAATTAACTTTAATCAAATGAAATGAAAGTTTAAAGTTAATTTCAAGCTTGATCTTCCATAGTTGAAAGTGTGATGCCCAGAGACCTATTGACAGATTTTGTTTTATAGAATGCCTTAACTTTAGAATTATACCGATCTTTTCATGAAAATGAATCAAGAAATCCAAAGTTAAGTAGACCTTAGCCTGTGGAACGTTGACCTTTGCGTTGCCACACTTAAAGACTACCATGTCAAAACAAATTTTCATTGGTGCTTTCAGATGAACAGTTTCTTAACTAATAATGGCATGGATTCTTAGCTAGATGCTATGATTGTGCCCAGTGTTGCTTACATATAAATTTCTATTTAATTTTTATCAATCGTCTCACTATTTGGTCATAGCACATTTTATCCACCAACTACAATTAATTCTAGTTACTTGCAGTTTGCTGTCCTATCCTGTAAAACTAATGTGTCTCAGTGTATACCTAGCATGCTTACGTCAAAGACTATAGATTAAAATGATATCAATATTATAACTAGAAAACATGTGGACATCCAGTCCTCCCAAAATTAAGGTACCAGCTCCAATAGTGCTTGAGTAACAGCACGTTGCTGTGCTACATGTACTTGACAGGCAGCAGATTCTGGAGCTCTTGTTCTTTTTCTTCCTGTCATGTAATCGGCTTCTGTAGCTTGCTTCACATTTAGCAGCCATGTCATCTTCTTGATCATTTTGCCTATGTAGTCTCTGGGAAGAAAGATGCAAACCTCGATAATTTAACAGAATCTAGAGCTGTCATTCTTCTTATTCCGATCACATAATCGGCTTCTATAGTTTGCTTCATGCTTAGCAGATTCAGCTCCATTTGTTTTCAAGTACGAGCAGTTTGCACACAATGGAAGTCAGGACTGTGATTCTTCTTCTTTCTATCATGTAATTAGCTTCTGCAAGTTGCTTCACTGTCAGTACATGTTGCCACGGTTCTATTCCTGCTCACATTTGCCCATACTGCTGTTGTTTTCCTGTCAGCCACGGTAAGTGAGAGAAGAATCTCAAGCCCAATTATTTGGTTGAGGTATCCCATTTGTGTGTCATTTCATTACTTGTCATAAGCTCTCAATTAAGACCAAGATCAAGGCCCAATGCTTAGTGACATTTTGGGTGGCAGACAAATGTCCCTTAGCATTTTATATATATAGATTGTGGTTCCATGCTTTCTAATCTTGGAAGTGACTATATAATCTCCTCAACCATGTCTTTGTTACTTTTATTTCTTCTGTTTACATTATCATCATGACTCAATTCCAATTCACACAGTGTCACAAATTAAGTAAATTTATTCTTCACAAATCAAAACTTGGACTTGTGAATACATTCAAGGTAACAAATACCCTTAGGTAGAATGCAAGTGTCTTTCACTGCTTTGCTACAGTTACGACATAAGATGGCAGATAGTGTTTGAAGAGGTCAAATTTTTGTACACTAGCCGACGCCCACCATAGCATACATCGGTGTAAGAATAGGAACGGAAAACGGTGAGAAAGGAATTTAGAAATCAAAAAGAAAGAAATACTTCTTGAAAGATGCAGTTGTGAATAGGTGTTTTGCTGGAGACGACAAATAATGAGTCGAAAGATCTAACCCTAGAAAAAGCCACGTACAACTGACTGTGGCTGACAGACTGGTTGTTTTAGATTTAAATTTAAAAGGGATATTGGTGTCAGGAGGAATGAGAGAGATTCTGGGAATGAAGATTGTTTCAGAATTTTGTATAGCGATCAGTTTGCACCCAATAATCTCATATATATATATATATATATATATATATATAATCTCTTATATATATATTTCTCTTCTGGTTCATCCTGCTTCCTCTTCAAACCCTGTCCCCCCCACACACAGCCCACACAGCATATATATTTCTCTTCTGGTTCGTCCTGCTTCCTCTTCAAACCCTGTCCCCCCCACATTCAGCCCACACGGCATTTCTCGATTCCTGTTCTTCCTCTTCCAAACCCTTCCCCACGCTGGCTGCAGCCACCCATACACCCCCACGCCATTTTTCTTGATTCCTGTTCCTCCTTCGGACTACCGTGTTCCCCGCTCCTCTCTCATGACCCCATTGCTGCGGCCTCCCATACACCCCAACGCTGCTTTTCTCAATTTTTATTCCTTCTTCAGACTACCGCGTTCCCCGCTCCTCTCTCATGACCCCATTGGTGTCACACCACCGCCGAAGAGAAAGGTCACTCGGTCAGGCTAAATATATGGCCGTGACGTGACGTGACCAGGTTTGAAGAGGAAGCAGGACGAACCAGAAGAGAAATATATATATGCGATGCTGTGTGCCAGCTTTGGCAAGGACCTCCTGAAGGAAAATGTAATCATCAATGCTGAGACACAAGATATCATATGCGTAGCTGGTAGAACGTATCAGAGTGACCTGTATGACTCACTAACTGATCTATGGAACTGTACTTATTGGTAAATCTGAGATTTGTTCTGCACGTGTTGTTTACAATGCTCCTTACAATGGGATCCAGATAAAGGTGCATTTCTTAACTGAAACATTTAAAAAACATCTGGAAATGACCTGTCTTCGTAAACTGTATGAATTGAATAATTGTAAACTCTGAGCACCATCTGTCTTATTGAGGAGCATCATAGCTTTGAAGAGTATGTGTGGACATTTCAAAAATTTCAACCTTTTCATTCATTCATTCATTTTCCTTTTCTAGTGTTGGTTGCAGTAAAAACATTCTGAGTATGCTTCCCCCTGCAATTTCCTCTAGTCCTCCCTTAGTATTACATTAGCTTAGTCCAAGTGTACTTTTTTCCAAATTACTGCATAACAATTCAAGAATTCTAAAATAGGTTTCTCTCATGTTTAGGTGCTTTTCAAGGCACAGAAAAGACTGTAGAATTTTTATTTTTCTCGCCTGCCTCACCATTCTAGAGTCCTAGGTTCAAATCCGGTCGCTGTCTATATGGAGTCTGGTTATTCTCCCCATGTCTGTGTGTGATTTTTCTCCAGGCACTCTTGTTTTTACCTCCATTATATCACACACATCTGTGTTACATTGTTTTGCAAATCCAGCTTTGCCTTCTGTGGATATGTGTGCAAGTCCCATTTCTGCCAGGATTGGCTCTGAGCCCCTGTTACCTTAAACTGAATTAAATGAATTTGAGAATGTTGTACTATGATATGTGATGCTGTGTTATTCCATACATAAATTATTTAGATAGATAGATAGATAGATAGATAGATAGATAGATAGATAGATAGATAGATAGATAGATAGATAGATAGATACTTTATTAATATGCTTTCTTGATGATTCTGAATTGTCCCTGTGCAAGAGAATGTACTGTATGTCTGAAAGAGTGTAAATTGAAATGGATTGGTGCATTATTTAGGGTTGCTTACTCCCTTTAGCCTCATCCTGCCAGAATAGGCTCTGGTCTAAACAAGCCTTAACCAGATTAATCTAACTCCTAAGTTAATGATAACAATGTGAGTAATGCAACAGCTTTACTTCAAGCATCAGCATCGTTTATTCTGCACTTTGACTATTACATGAAGCATAATGTAATGAACAGTGCCTGGCTGAGGTTAAACAAGGCAGAGTGTGAATTGCACAATATATAAAAATCAGTTACAAATTTAAATTGGGCATTTAAAGCAGTGATAATGTTCTTAACCTTCAAGTACTATATTTGGCAAACTCAAAAACATTTTGGGAACAGGCTGCAAAGATCTAACATTAAACAAACTCCCCACTGCACCTTTTTTAAAATAAATGATCTGACACATTCCAAATATCAAACAGACAAGCTGAGAAGCCAGACTTTTTATAACACATTTCATTTACGACCAAAATCATATCATAAATCCTAATCCTGAAATGTCTTTCAGTTTTTATTAAATTCCAATGGGCCTTTATTCAAGAAAATTGGTATAGGCAGGGTTCATGGCAGGACACGTTGTAATTATTATTGTCCTCACATTAACTTCACAAGTTCATTTTGACTTATTTAATAAGACTCTCTAATGGAAAGGCCAGCAGATTCCATTTTGACTCTGCCTGTGGATCAATGTAAATAAAACTGGATACATTTACATTTATGTTTTATTTTTAGCCTCTTCTGTTCAATACTTTTATTTTTCCATTGCTACTCTTCATTAGCAGTGAACATTGCTGTGTCATCTGCAGGTATAGGTTTTGAGGTATGTAAGTTGTCATTTTTCAAATATAATACATTAAACCATCTGTGGCACCTTTAAATAATATTTGTTTAAGTAAAAGACTTTAAGCTCATGTATTTATACTTTATTCTAAACAACACATGCCTAGCTCATATTTTTTGACCACATGAACACAAGCCATATTACAGCTTAAAGAGATTTTGGACAGCCATCACTTGATAAAAGCAAAAATCATTTATTTAATGTAGCACATTTCCTTAGCAAATATCATCACAAGATGTTCACATATATTTTTTTTAATTTGGGCCACAGTAGACTTATTGTACTTGCTATACATAACACATTGGGTCAAAGAAAGGAACTTAATCAGAAACCTTGTGGTTTGGAAGTCCATTCCTTTCCCACTACACCATGTTGCCTGCTTGCCTGCCTTCCATCTACACAGGTACAGGTACTGAATACGAATCACCTATCAAGACACCAGGCTCTATGCGTGTAAGACATAGAACTCTTGCCAAGTATTATATGGGTGAATAATTTTCAGAGTTAGGCAAGTTTTGCTTTCAGCATAAAAAAAAGAATTGAAGCCTTGTCCTAAATTGGGGGATCCTAAGGTGGTTCGTCATGTGGTGCGTACAGCAATGCACTATATCAGCGCATGCTCCCAAACTAGCAAAAATGAAAAATACTCAAAACATCTGACAGAGGATTTTGAGTAGAAGACTATCCTTAGCACTTAATGTAGACCCTGAGCTCTCCAAATCCTGTTAGGGGACACATGGTTTTCTACTTCAGAGTACCATTCAACATGTGCATTTTTAAATTCATTGCAATGCCAAATTCACTCTACATTTTTAGAAAGCACTTGTCTTCAGTATTGTAGCTAGAAACTGTGGGCTCCAAAAAACACACAAAGTAGCTGGCAGCTACAAACATTCTTTGCTTTCATTTTTATTGCTGTCGATGAAAACATTTGTCAGATAACTGTTCTGCATAAACATAACATTCTCAGACCCGTGTAATCTAATTCATGGTCGCCTTTCTTTTTAGGTGCTTTCTTTTAATTATTACTCCGCTACTTCTTAATATCTACTTAAGTCTTATTCTCTTAATGACAAATATAACAGTGTATGGTAATTGTTTCTGGACTGACTCATGCCTGGCTGTGATACAATAATGAAAAAGTAAAGTGTGAACATCATATCTTCATCTAAAAGATAAAAGTAAAAGACTAGGGAAGAGTTCTGTTCTGAGTGTAGATCAGCTCCATTTGCTTACTGTAAATACTTTTAATATAATGTTGATAGCCATGTATGTACAAAGAAAATACAATAGGCTTCACCTGAGACAGTGCAACGTCCATACACACAAGAGGAGCTTTACAGTTGTGTGTTGTAAGTCAATTCCCCCACCACTACAAACCCTTGTAAAGTGACAAGATAAGCATTTCAACCACAAGAGGGCAGCTGTTAAGTTGATGCTATGACATAAGTAATGTAAAGTGATTTCGGGAAAAACAACCATTATATACTTACAGTTTTTTTTTAATCTCATAAACTCAGAAAATAAATGGTAATTTTACATTAAGATGTTTAACTGTATACTCTGCAGAGAGTAACTTCTCTTTACTTAAAGAATTAGTGAAACATGCAGTTTGACCAGGCATATCTAAACATTTGCATGTATCCGAACTTTAAAAATAAATAAATGACATTAGAATAGATCTGGGCTTACACTTTGAAAGAAAGTGTTTCAGTTATATAAGGGAAGATTTTGCTTCAAATAATAATCAGCTTACGAAAAAAATGAATTTGATGCACTGAGATGTTCAGGGTTGGACATCAAAGACAACTTCTTACATTTGAATACTGCTGCCCTAAATTTTATTTGTAATATTATGAAGCTGTGGAAGATTTTTTTTTTATAAGTAAACATTTCATTTCTGTGAGATTTAAAGCACATTCATAATAGTGAAAAAGTAAGAGCATTTCTTACTGAAAAGATCCATTCTAGAATATATAGTGCAATATAACTCCATATGTAAGCTTATGAAAATAACAAATTGGAGTTCTTTTGTACCAAATAATTTACACATATTTTGTATAAGTGTGGATCTTGAGCTATTTTGGATTCTTTGGCAACATTATTTGGACTTACAACATCAACACCAAAAGATGCGGAAGATGAGCATCAAACCATGGCTACTAAATGGCATGCTTCTTTCTTCTCATTATATTTTATTAACAGCACTGTATTCTGGTAAGCACCATTTTTTTGCTTTGTATACTATATATTTTTTTTTGCTTACACTCAGTTCAATTTAATTTAGTTTAGTTTATTTCTACACATCTCTCTTCATTGAGTAAAGCTTGGAGCACTTACACCATATTTACAACTATAATATTATAATAAAAAGTGCAAAATATAACAACATTTAAGTACATAAACACACATATTAAATCAAGCCACCAATAAAATTAAGTTAATCACAATCATTAACTATAAAAAATTATGTTAATATAAATTTCTCTTAACCTAGGTATTAACATGTGGCTATATGACAATGGAGGGCAAGATCTAGAACGGGGTACCCAAGACGTCAATCGCAATTGACCGGTAGATTGCAAAGGTAGTGCGGGTAGATCACGTTGCATTCAAAAAAACATTTTTTAAATGTTAGTCTATCATACTGTATATCCTCCCTATGGTATTTGCCACTTGATTGACATACAGGGCTGCCAGTCTGAGATCTCTTTTTTTCTAACACACTGGTCATCCCCCATGCACGATCAAACGCGCAAACCAATGCAAAACTATCTAAGTGATCTAGTTAGTCTTCCAATTTATATCGACAAAAGAAGGGATTTAAAAAAAAAATTGTTTGGGGAGGGTATGGGCTGGATGTGGAAATCCTCTTTTTTCTCACAATGTCACAATCGAAGTGTGTTTGTCTGATCTGTCAATCTATCATTTGTATTCCAAAGAAGGAAAATGTGGAAAGGCACTTTCGAACTGTTCATAAAAACTACGAAACTGACTTCCTTCCGAAAAGTGATCTGAGAAAGAGAAAGGAGAGGGAACTAAAATCGCAGTTAATCGGATAGCCGTCATTTTTCACTCAGCTGAATTCAAAAGCAAAGGCAGACACACCGAAGCATCGTTCCAGGTGAGTCACTCGATCAGTAAGCATAAGAAGCCCTTCCAAGAGCTACCTCCTTGACTGCATTATTCGGCTGTACTTATTTATGCAAGTCAGCCTTTTCCGACATGAAGATTATTAAATCCAAATACTGTAGTGACCATAAATGGATTGAATTGTTATTGTGCCATAAAGGTTATTCAGTTATGCAAGGTACAACAACATATATTTTATGTATAAAGTATACTGAGTATCTATACTAATAAAAGGCAAAGCCCTCACTGACTGACTGACTCACTCACTCACTCACTCACTGATTCACTCACTCACTCACTCACTCACTGACTCATCACTAATTCTCCAAGTTCCCATGTAGGTAGAAGGCTGAAATTTGGCAGGCTCATTCCTTACAGCTTCCTTACAAAAGTTGGGCAGGTTTCATTTCAAAATTCTATGCGTAATGGTCATAACTGGAAGCTATTTTTCTCCATTTACTGTAATGGAGTTGAGCTCGAAAGCCGTGGGGGGGCGGAGATTCGTGTGACATCATCACGCCTCCCACATAATCACTTGAACTGACTGTCAACGCAGTGCGTAGAAAACCAGGGAAAGTTCAAAAAAGCGCTTAAGAAAACATGCATTATAAAATTGAGAAGGCAGCGAAACAATAAGAAGCGAGCGAGTGACATATACAACCATATTCATGAGTGCTGCTACTTCGGAAACAAAGCAAGGTGTAAACCTAAAGTTTAAATTAAGTTCATAGACAGGCTGCCGCTGGCGTTTGTCATGCTCACGGGGATACAAGTTTAATGAGAGGACGCAGGATATAAACGAGAGTTTTGATCACTTTGTAACTAAGTTAAAATTGCACGTGAAGGGCTGTGCTTATGCAAATTCTGAGAGACTGTGTTTGTGGGGGATTGACAGTTAAGGCGGGTGGAGGAGTCACGTCATCATCTCTCCTCCCATTCACCTCATTTCGCTCTGAGCTGAGCTCCGCAGCTAACGCACGCAGTGTTACGGAAGCGACTTTGTGACGCTGCCACCAAATACTCAAAGAAAAATACACAAGTTAATACAGACGCTGTCTCTACAGTTTCTCCACACTGAATCCTCCAGGCACTACTTACAAAAGGTTACATTGACAATCGTGTTACGTTATTTTTAAAATGTTTCCTTTTCTTAGCACAAGCACAGCTGAGAAGCATTGATGCATGTGCTCCATAACGCGTTAAAAAATGACGCATTTAATCACACTTTGCAATACAAGCAAAGGGGAACTTCTGTCAATGCATGATATCCTGGTACACCAATTACATTGATCAGCGCTTCCCGATTCATTTTACCCTCGCACCCCCTTGGTTTGAGAAGAAGTATGAAAAAATATGTGGTTAACACAGAAAAACAGATCACCAATCGAAGCTTTATGAATAATCGATTCGCCATCAATAATTGTTTTGGTAAAGCCATACTCAGTGTAATCCTCCTTCCATTTTATAATTTTTCCACCACTAGCCATGATTAAATGAAAGGTAAAAAAGAAAGAGCGAAGCGAGGGTGACTTACTCAGGCAGGCAGGCGATGGCTCAATAGCTCGAATTTGGATATAAGTAGGTTCAATTTAGTTGCCAGAAATATCTTTGTTAGGAATGGAAGTTGAATTTAGTCTTTAAATTTCTATGGTAAAGAAAAAGATATGCAATGATGACTAAATTTAACTATATAAAGTTAAAAGTTTCACATATAAAGTCATTTCTGAATATATAAAGTCAAAACTTGAATATATAAAGTAAGCGCTGGAATATATAAAGTCAAAACTTAAATATATAAAGTCAGCGCTTTATATATTCTGACGCTGACTTTATATATTCAAATTTTCACTTTATATATTCCAGCGATGACTTTATACATTCAAGTTTTCACTTTATATATTCCACTGCTGACTTTATATATTCAGAAAAAAATTTTGACTTTATGTATACCAACGCTGACTTTATATATTCAAGTTTTGACTTTATATATTCAGGAATGACTTTATATATTCAAGTTTTGACTATATATATTCTGACGCCGACTTTATATATTCACAAAATCAATGTATTTGCCTGTTTAGCACCCCATAGTATATGTGTGTGTGTATATATGTACACATGTATGTGTATATATATATATATATATATATATATATATATATATATATATATATCTATATATGCCAGCAACACTCATGACAATGACAAAACAATTACATTGTCAATCATGTTACGTTATTATTAAAATGTTTCCTTTTCTTTTTACTTCTCCGCTGCCAAGTGCGGGTATTTTCCTATATATATATATATATATATATATATATATATATGTATATATATATATATATATATATATATATATATATATATATATATATATATATATATATATACCTGTATATATACAGTGGTACCTTGGTATACGTCCTTAATCCATTCCAGATCCCTGAACTTATACCAAACAGGACTTATACCAAACGAATTTTTCCCATAAGAAATAATGGGAAAATGATTAATTCGTTCCCATGAAAAAAAAATCCTACTGTTATTGGCATATTATACATTGATGGGGTTGTATAAACTAATTTAAACACTGCTTAATACTAAAATACATAAATACAAAAGCAATTAGATGAAATAAATGACAATGACTTGTCCAATAACAATGAGTTTAATTTTACTGCACAACAAAGGAGAGCGTTACAGCTCATCCAAAGGAGCCTCTTCAGGCGATTGTGAAGCACTGCCATTGTTCTTCTTCTGGCAGTCTTCAATCCAAATCCCTAAAGCAGATTCCATCCAGTCTACTGCCTTATTACATCCAATTACATCTCGTTTTGCATCCTGGTTAAAAGGACACTGCGGCCGTAGATCTTATATTCCTTTCCTACTTTTTAAATAAAAAGAATCGTAGCCTTCAACAAATCCAAAACGTTTACCTTTTCGGCAATTATTAACATCTTCCGTTTACACTTGGGCACGGCCCCTGAAGCAGTAGCAGATCGTTTGGAGCCATAATGAAGGGCTTGACTATGCACAAAGATAAACACAAAAGAGCACAAAAGTTAACTCTTTACACAGCGAAACATGTTGATGCTGAATGAGCGAGCCAAGACTTCCTGGTTAACACTGCATTCAGCACGCAGGAACTTAACCTGCATGCTCTGATTGGTTAGCTTCTCAGTCAGGAGAACTTAACTGCGTGTTCTGATTGGTTAGCTTCTCAGTCATCCACCAATTGTGTCCCTTGTATGAAATCAACTGGGCAAACCAACTGAGGAAGCATGTACAGGAAGTAAAAAGACACATTGTCCACAGAACCCGCAAAGCAGCGAAAAATCCACGTTATATATTTAGTTATGCTTTCATATGAAATCCACGATAGAGTGACGCTGCGAAAGTCGAAGCGATATAGCGAGGGATTACTGTACAGGTTAAAACTTGGCCCTTTTTTTTGAAGGCGCGCGCCCGGTATACCACACCACACATGTTGTTCTAGCACACGAGTCGTATTCCAAACAAAGGTCGTATACCAAGCAAAATATTTCGCCTCTAAACAGGACGTATACCAAGTTGGACTTATTCCAAAGCAGACGTATAACGAGGTACCACTGTGTATATATATATATATATATATATATATATATATATATATATATATATATATATATATATATATATAGATATGAGAACAACACTCATATCAATGACAAACCAATTACATTAACAATCATGTTATGTTATTTTTAAAATTTTTCCTTTTCTTTTTCTTAACTTCTTTAACACACTACTTCTCCGCTGCGAAGCGCCAGTATTCTGCTAGTATATATATATATATATCTATATATATAGCATTTTTAATGTAGGCAGATCATTTCGACCTGGTCATTTTAAGAGTAGCTTGCAAGCCGATAAAGTGTGGGCACCCCTGATCTAGAAGAAATAAGCATTTGGGAACTCCTTGGTCATTTAAAAAAAACACACACACTTATGCTGAGATCAATGGAGCAAACTTACTAGAAGTGGGCAGACCATTCCACAGTTTTGGGTCCATTTAGCTTGACCCCCTACAGAAACTTTCAGAATGCTGGCATCTTGCGGTCAGAATGTGCCTTCTTGGATGTGCACACAAATGAACTCTGTTAAGTATATAGAATAAAGGCCTTTAAAAACTTTATGGTTTAATTTCAAAATTTAATCTGACTTTGAATGACAACAAATATAGGAGGAATACCTAAAGTATGGTTACTGCTTTGCATCAATTTTATATTTAACATTTTTGTTTAGTAGAGGGTATAAATTTTAAAAAAGATTGTCATTATGGTTGCTTTGAAATAAACCTGAGGCTCAAACCTTTTGTCTTCTCTTACAGCCACATCATAACACTAATTATTTTTTATCTATATTGTTTTGAAATGAAAATCAAATTGAGGAGTTATGAGCAGATGAAACATATACAGATGGGACACCGTGTTAAATCCAATTTAACTGTTATTGAGTGAGACTCAGTAAGCAGAGACCAGCAGAACAAGTGAATTTAAATAGTGACTGTCGACTGACTCTCAAGTTGAATTTATGGGACGGCATATGTCTTATAGAATGTGAGTTCTCAAACACTGCAGTGCCTTTAATATGATTTGATTATTTTTCCCATCATCTTCTTGTTGGCTGGCCGCATATATTGGCAGGCTTTTTTGTCTGGTTCAATTACTATGCTAAAACACAGCCAAATACTATTGTTATACAATGACAGACACCTCTAAAAATAGGAACTTGTGTGGTAAATCCGCTAAGTGGCATTGGCAGAATGTCTTTCACAATTCAAATTCCAAATTAAAGCTAACCCAGATCTAGTACAAACTGGCAGATGGGCAAAGGGATCATATGGCTACAGTATTCACAGTAAAATGGAATCTTTTTCTTGCTTGAACTTATTCAGTGCAAATAATTTAGTACAATAATCCCTGAATTCCATGAATAAATATTAAAGTAAAAGTATAATTATTGAGTCCTCTTTTTGCAAGAATTAAAAACTGTAAAAAATATCTGTCATAATCAGAAACGTTTTTATGATTGCTTTAATATAACATCATGCTTCCCACAAGGAAATAAAGATATACACTGTAGACTTTCTCTAGGATATACAATATGTGTCTATACTATGTCCTTTACTGGACATAAAATTCAGTGGTCCTTGTGACCCTGACTAGGATTAACCAAGTTTAAGGATGTCAAGAATTTAATGTAAATAAGGTGATGGCAACAGCATGATAGTTGTGAAGCTGCAGCACAAAATGGTCAAGGTTGCAGGCTACAAACTATACATAGAGACCAACCTAGGACCTCACGTGTCTGCCCCAAAATAGGCCTCGCCCTTGGCAGCCAGACCTGCATTGGCCCAAAATGAGGCACTGGATTTAAAAGGGCAAAAATATTTTGAATGTCCCTAATACACAAAAATGACATTCAAGGGAGAGGATAGCCATAAACCTGTGGCTTGAATAGACAACAGCAGGAGAATGATATCTAACTTATCAAGAATAAATAAACAAGTAAAGCAGGAAAAGGCAAAACAAGCACACAGGGTATACCTAGAAAGGCAGTACAAGGCAAAACAAATCCAACTACAAACACAAAGTCTGATTAACAAAAATAAACATCAATACCCAAAAATCAAAACAAAACCTACATGTGACTTGATCTGAACTCTTCAACACTCAATGAAGTTCTGAGGGATTCATCTCCTCCACCAGAATATAAAGTTGTAAGGTGGTCCCTCAGAACTTCAACTCTTACATCATGGTGGTCCTGAATCTTGGGGTTCTACCCACAAAACACAGGGAATGTGGTCATGAGGCTCAAATGCACAGTGCATAACAATTAAATAATATGTACATAAAACAAAGTTAACAAAAAAAAAAAAAAAACAGTGCAGTGAAGTGTGTCCGGGGTCCTTGGCAGTGCACAGTTTTTAAAAACAGTGGTGCTCAAACTTTGTGGGTGTAGATATGAGTGAGCAGAAAGCTTTGTGGCCGGTGAGCATTTAATGGGGGAATTGGCCTGGTTGCTTATTCACGTGCTAGCACAATTGGCACAATGACCTCTTATTGATGCTGCTTGGACCATTAGTGAAACCACCTTCACCCACTAGGGCAAAAGGGCTCTAATAAGACAGAAAGGAATAAAGAGAAAGAAATTAAGGAAAGAGAGGACAAAATCAAGATGGAGCCAGTGCTGATAGGAGGTGGCAAAGTGTTTGGGGAAGCCCATGAAGGATGCATAAGCAGAGGGGCATACTGGATTGCTCCTGCTGAACAGCTGAGAGCGACTGAGTATTCCAGCGGACGCTGACAAAAGGTGTCTAGGATGGGAGTAGCTGGTGGACTGCAGTCGTCAGCGTCTCTGCCCTACTCAGAAAACCTGAGTGATGAGTAAGGAAGACAAAATGAGGGGGTGAGCTGGTGGCTCTCACTCAGATTTTATCCTTGATTTCAACTTCTTATTTATTGTCATTATTCAATAAGCGCTGTTTCTATAGATTATTTTTTTTGAAGATTTTAACCTGCGCAGCACTTTGTTTTTAATAAACGCACAACCTGCTTTGCCCCAATAATTTGATGATTGTGTCCTCATTGTCCAAGTCCACCTCGGTTATGACTATTAGTTTTCAACATAAGATACCAAAGCTGTGGGCACCCAGCACATCACAAAATGTAAAAATAACAATAAAAAGGAACATAAACAAAAGCCTGTGAACAAACCCTTACTAAAAATAATAATAGTACTTAACACTTCTGTCTGAGAGTTCTGGTTTTACTCCGGATACTACAGTTTACTCATACATGCCAAAAATGTACATGTTAACTTGACTGGTGACTTTCAGATTGGCCCGGTGTTAAGGGGTGTGTCTGTATGTCTGTCCCCTAAAATGGACAGGCAGCCCATCCCAAGCTGGTTCCTGCCTGGTGTCGAGTGCTATTGAGATAGGCTCTGGATTCTGGAGTCCTTATAATGGACAAACTAGGTTCATAAAATTGTTGAATAATGGATGTGATGTGACCAACTCAAAACAACTAAAGGGTCACAGCCCAAAATCCAGAGCATATTGCTTTAAACTCCAATATGAAAAACCTTTCTCTAGTCATTTTCTCACAAATTAGTATAACGGAAGCAAAACAAAAATAAAACAGTAGGGATGAGAATGTGTTGGTTTGGACATGGGCAGAGGAGAGATGCTGGGTACATTGGGAAAAGGATGTTAACGATAGAGCTGCCAGGCAAGAGGAAAAGAAGGAAGGCCTAACAGAAGGTTTATGGATGTGGTGAGAGGGGACATGCAGGTGATGGGTGTAACAGAACAAGATGTAGAAGACATGAAGATATGAAAGAAGATGATCCGTTGTGGCAACCTCTAACGGGGGAAGCCGAAAGAAGAAGGAGAAGGGATGTATTATATTACCTTCAATATGTCACTTAAAAACCTTTCTGCCTGTTTGGCCTACTTGTCCCATGGCACCATACACCTGCTCCTGATTTTAGTCCTCCGTTTAACTGGTTGCTTTTTCTATATATCAAAAAACGTACCTAAATTTACATAATTTTCCCACAATCTCATTGAGATCTTGAAGTGATGACTCATATAACATCTACTGCAAGTAAGTTCATAAAGGCACAGTGAGTGGTACTCTGACTTTGTTCTCAGTGGACAGCACTGTATAAGAATAAGCAGAGCTAGTGCTGCTGCCTCACAGCTGCAGTGATATGGGCTTGATTCATACCTGGGCTGTATGGAGTGAGTTTACATGTTCTCACAATGTCCTCCAGCAACTCTGGTTTAATTACACATCCACAAGATGCAAGTTAGGTTCAATTATCTTCCTAAAATCAGTCTGGGTGAGTGAGTGGGGATGTGTGCATAAGAGTTCCCATTAATTGTAGTCACTTTCATGGATGGTTCCTGTCTTGCTCAGTGAGCCATCTACAGACTTGTAAAAAAAGTAAACCAGGTTGAAAATGGGCCAGTGAGTAAACTGATTCAGTTTGGGTTTTTCACTAGAACTGTGTAACTCTATCAGTCTCATTCCACCTCTGAATATTACTGAGGCTGCATTCACATTTCTTGTTGCAAGAAAATGTAATGCAAAAATAAATACACAGCAGTGTCATGAAAAAATTAGGAGGCAACAGCATTTACAGTATCTGTGACTTTAGTATCTCAAGCTCAATTTTCTTTTCAGAGAGACTCATCAGATCATTCTTGTTTTTATTGTAGCTGTTCAAGTGTTTTCACGACTACAACAAATAACTCAATAAAGATTCAACTGCCTCACCAATTTATGTTCCCGATTGAATTTGTTGCTTGTCTTGGCTGTGATATATTGCCTATCCTTGTATCTCAGAATTGTATATTGAAAGTTACATTCTAAATCTGTTATACCTATATCCATAGATTTTTCTCCAAAAGTAAGTGAAACACTATAAAGGAATAGACATCTACATTTAAATCCACAGGGCAAAGTACTCGGTAGTCAGATGTAAGATTCTTCTTGATGTATGAACTATACTCTTCAAATTATGCGACATAGGAATTGTCATCTTCGCATGTTTTGTGTATGCTGTAAAAGATTCACATATATGTTCTTTTTTTGTAAGGCACATATTTAAGAGGAGTATTATTCCTACACCAAATTCTTATTTACACTTGTACCACAAGCAGAATAAAGTACTTCTTCAGGGAAAGATCAGCCCAGGCAAGAATTGAGACAGGTTTAAGATAGAATTTTTATGTACATGTTGGCACACACTAAAAGAAAGCCCACTTTAGAAAGGAAGAATTTAATTATAACAGGTATGTGCCATGCTGACCACCTGATGATCTATTCCTAGACTTGAATATTTCATTTCACGCTGAGAAGAAATAAGCATCTCTACCTGCTGTCCTAAATAAGTGTTCCCATAGCAGAAAGCTGTGGCCATTTGTGATTGAATGTTGTGAGGTTGCTTTATCTTCTAATAGAAAAGGGTTCCATACTTACAGTATATCTGTAATTTTAATATACAATGCATATTTTTCCTTCACTTCCATTTGTGGCTAAGAGGTGCACAAATTACATAGCAAGTATAAATCTGTTTTACTAAATGTTCTAACTCCAAGGACATTAATGTGTCTAATATCAAACCTACTTTGCTAAACCATGAAAAAGATTAAAGAAAGAAGACAACACAGTTGCTTAGTTCTGCCTATTGTTAACTTCTCAATATCAGAACAACTGAAGACAAAATCACAAGAACTCAGGTATATACTGACATGAATTCTGGGCAACTACACACACACAATGAATCCTTAAGGAAAACTGGCTGTAATACTAATTTGCGACTTGGTCCATAACAGATGAAACAACCATGATAACTGTATATTATAAAGAGATTAGTAAAACTGCAATGTCTCTTTGATCTAAAAAAATAGCATCAGTAGTCTATAGAGGCCCAAATCACACATCAAACACAAAACTGAAAAACGGCTACTGTGCCTAATTTGTTACTTCTGAGAAATTCTCAAGGCTTTTTTAGTGGGATTACTAAATACTGCAGTGCACAGTATGTAAACAAAAATGTACTGTATATATATATATTGTGGACGCTGGCCTGGACACACACTGATGGACATCATATTTCACCCAACACACGTTTATTTACAAGTCAATTTAAAGTTTTTGTGCACTCACAAACCGCAGTGCCTCCAGCACTGATTCCCCCAATTTCCAGGCCACACAGTTCCACTGCCTTTCTCCTGGCCGCCTCTAGTCCTCCCTCCAGCTCCGTCCTCTTCCACCCGACTTCTGCCAATGACTGGAGGTCCTTAAATAGGAACCCGGATGGGCTCCAGCTGCTTCCCGGCATTCCTCTGTAGCCATGCCCCAGTGTGGCGGAAGTGCCGGCTGCGCACCCGGAAGCCATCCGGGTGTCCCCTGTCGTCTTCCCGGGATATTCAGGCACTGGGGCGCCGCCTGGCGGTGGCCACGGGTCCCTACAGGGCTGGGCTTCCAAGCCCTTCACCCGAGGCCCCCAACATAACCAGGGCGGACGCCCCCTCATGGTCTGGAGGAGGCACAAGCCCTCCTCCGGTCCTCCTGGGCGTCCGGCCGGGCTCCAGCCCCGGCCAGGTACCACACGGGATATTCAGGCACTGGGGCGCCGCCTGTCGGTGGCCACGGGTCCCTACAGGGCTGGGCTTCCAAGCCCTTTACCCGAGGCCCCCAACATAACCAGGGCGGACGCAATATATATATACAATTAACTGTGAGTACAGAATGTTCAGAATTGGGTGGTCTCGGTTCATAATTTTGTTTTCTTGTATAGCACACTTTTCTGTAAGTTATGACCAGAGTACTGTTCATATTTACATATTGTAGAACAGGACCCGGACACAGACAGATGGACATCGTTCGTTCACCCAACACACGTTTATTATGACCACCACTATATAAAATATTTACAGTTTGTTAGTGCACGTCCCAGTGCCTCCAGCACTGATCCCCCAAAGTCCAGGCCTCACAGTCCTTTGTGCCTTTCTTCTGGCCGCCTCCAGTCCTCTCTCCAGCTCCGTCCTCTTCCACCCGACTTCCGCTCTCGAATGCAGGGAGGCGGCCCCTTTTATTCCACCCCGGATGGGCTCCAGGTGTTTCCAGGCACTCCTCCTTGGACACCCCCCTGTGTGACGGAAGTGCCGGCTGTGCACCCGGAAGCCCTCCGGGTATCTCCTGTCTTCTTCCCCCCAGCACTTCCTGGTGTGGCAGAAGTGCTGGGCTCCACGGTTCCTAAGGCACCGGGGCACCGCCTGGCGGTGGCCACGGGCCCTTACAGGGTTGGGCTTCCAAGCCCCCTACCCAAGGCCACCAACAAAACCAGGGCAGTCACCCCCTCGTGGTCGGAAGGAGGCACCAGCCCTCCTCCGGTCCCCTCGGGCATCCTGGCTGGGCTCCACCCTCAGCTGCATGCCAGAATATATAGTACTATAGAAATATTTTCAACCACCTTATGAAATCATCAATATTACAATCAACATTACAATGAAAAGTAAAAAGAATTTTCAAAATCTTACTTACAATACAGGTTTGGATCCAAAACTTGTCCTCGAGGCACTCCATCCTCTCCATGTATCTGTTAAGTTCCACCATCAGATTACCAAATTCCAGTTAATGAGGTAGAGATTAGCTGAACCTGCTGTTCTAGTGGTGCAGTTCAATAAATAAATGGGTGCACTGAATAGTAACCATAAATACTGGGGTACCTCAAATAGGGGTTGAAAATGCTTAGGCTAACACACTTTGACAGACATAAAATCATAGTTTTGTATCAGCAGTTTTAGTGAGTAAGTAGTAACCCAACAAACCAGATGTACAAGATGTGGTGTTCAAACTGTGATTAAAAATACTGAAGCCCATAGAAAACGCAATGTTTGGAAGACTCAAAACGCTGTCTGCATCTGATGAATGTATATAACGGACTTCCAGACAAGGATTTTCAATGTTACGATTTGCTTTCTTTTTCATTTTTATCTCTGCTTGTTGTTGTCTATTTTTGGGCTTTTTAACTTTGGGGTTTTAAATATTACTTCATATGCTTTTGTTGTTTCACAGTTTATTCCATATTTCTAACTAGAATGTATGTGAGTTTTTGCATTTACCTGATGCTGTTCTATTTTCATATTGGGTGCAGCCATGTCGTTTATGAATTGTTATGGTAAGCAACACTAGATGTATGACATGTAACATCATGGATGTAAGTATGCAAACGTCAAGCCATTTGATTTCTAGATCATCTTCATTTATGGAAAAGCAAAGGCGTTTTTTCAGGGTGTGTGCTATATAGTACTAATATTTGTTTATTAGATTTCTGTTTCTTTCGATTATGACTTTTTGTTCTGATTTTTCGGCCTATAAGAATCATACGAGTGAATCATATGAGGTATTTCCATGCAAGAACGTGTGCCTTGGCAGATTTGTTTTCCAGGAAAGGGACAACCGCAAGCATAAAGCCAAAGCTACAAAGGAATGGCCTAAAAACAACAATGTTAATGTTCTGGAGTGGCTAAGGCAGAGTCCAGATCTCGATTAAACTGAGAATTTGTGACTACACTTGAAAAAGGCCATGCACTTACAGTCTCTGTACGACCTGATAGAGCTTGAGCAGTTTTACAAAGAAGAATGGAGAAAAATGGCAGCTTCCAGATGAGCAAAGCTGACAGGGACCTGTGCTCACAGAACCAAGGCTGGAATTGCTGTCAAATGTGCATCCACTAAATAATGACTTTTGTGAAAGTGTTTATTTGATATTTGGACTTCAGGCATCACACATTATGCACTTCATGTCTTCATTTTGTCAATTATTACTAAAACAAGAAAAAATGTTTCTGTTTTAACGATGTATTTACATAGATTGTTGTAGACACGGAACACACATGAAATGCATTTATTCCAAATAACAATATATTATTTACCCTATACTACTCCAGGCAATTCACATGCAGATAAACAGACTTGAGCTGAGAGATGTTTCTGGGGATGGGATAGCAGGCTGCTTGCTGCTTTTGCTGATCGACATATTTACAACAAAAAAGACGCTGATGGAGAGGTGCAAAGGGATTTAAGGTGGGCCGGGATTACGAGTTTTTCGTAGGCTTTGGTAATTCTAGTTTTAAAAGAGTCTTTAGTCAGTGTCAAAAAAGCCAAATTAAACCCATTGCCCTTTTTCAATCTTGTCTGATTTCTTATTTTATATGTTGTCGATTGTTCTACATAAAGCTTAAAAGAACAATATCAGGTGAGGGTGTAATTTGCCATGTCAATGGCAATATTAAAGTCTACAAAATACTACTTTATTAGTCAGAAACTAGTAAATTCCTGAAAAGACTACATATTCATAGTCACATATCAGATCTGATCTAATTACGCTTTTCATATCCATTCATCTATTATTAGACTTGCTTAATCCCGATCAGGATTAAGAGTGTGGTTTGTAAATGTTATTTATTCAGGCTGTAGAAAGTGGGATAAAATGGACCTTCCTGTTTACAATAACACATCTTATGTTCAGATGGCACACTAAACAATTAGCTTGGCAGTTTTGTTGATGTGATTTGAATTAATTGCCTCCAGGTTTTTTTTATTGTCATATCATCTCAGGAAAAAATTGTAATACCAATGTAACTGATTTTTTAATCTTATATCTGGTGTGCAAGTTTCATTCCTCAGCCAACGACTGGTATCTAAAAGAGTGCTTGGTTTTAATTTAAACACATAGTTTACGATTCACATAAACAAATCACATTTTACTGGTTTGATGTAAAATCCAGATACACATAAACATTTGATTTTCTTTTTTTAAGTATAAAGGGATGTACAGTGCATCTGGAAAGTATTCACAGCGCATCACTTTTTCCACATTTTGTTATGCTACAGCCTTATTCCAAAATGGATTAATTTTTTTCCTCAGAATTCTACACACAACACCCCATAATGACAATGTGAAAAACGTTTACTTGAGGTTTTTGCAAATTTATTAAAAATAAAAAACTGAGAAATCACATGTACATAAGTATTCACAGCCTTTGCTCAATACTTTGTCGATGCACCTTTGGCAGCAATTACAGCCTCAAGTCTTTTTGAATACGATGCCACAAGCTTGGCACACCTATCCTTGGCCAGTTTCACCCATTCCTCTTTGCAGCACCTCTCAAGCTCCATCAGGTTGGAGGAGTGGCGTCGGTGCACAGCCATTTTAAGATCTCTCCAGAGATGTTCAGTCGGATTCAAGTCTGGGCTCTGACTGGGCCACTCAAGGACATTCACAGAGTTGTCCCGAAGCCACTCCTTTGATATCTTGGCTGTGTGCTTAGAGTCGTTGTCCTGCTGAAAGATGAACCGTCGCCCCAGTCTGAGTTCAAGAGTGCTCTGGAGGAGGTTTTCATCCAAGATGTCTCTGTACATTGCTGCAGTCATCTTTACCTTCATCCTGACTAGTCTCCCAGTTCCTGCCACTGAAAAACATCCCCACAGCATGATGCTGCCACCACCATGCTTCACTATAGGGATGGTATTGGCCTGGTGATGAGCGGTGTCTGGTTTTCTCCAAACATGACGCCTGGCATTCACAACAAAGAGCTCAATCTTTGTCTCATCAGACCAGAGAATTTTGTTTCTCATGGTCTGAGAGTCCTTCAGGTGCCTTTTGGCAAACTCTTGGCAGGCTGCCATGTACCTTTTACTAAGGAGTGGCTTCCGTCTGGCCACTCTACCATACAGGCCTGATTGGTGGATTGCTGCAGAGATGGTTGTCCTTCTGGAAGGCTCTCCTCTCTCCACAGAGGACCTCTGGAGATCTGACAGAGTGACCATCTGGTCACCTCCCTGACTTCTCCCTTCCCTTCTCCCCCGATCGCTCAGTTTAGATGGCCAGCCAGCTCTAGGAAGAGTCCTGGTGGTTTCGAACTTCATCAACTTACAGGTGATGGAGGCCACTGTGCTCATTGGGACCTTCAAAGCAGCAGAAATTTTTCTGTAACCTTCCCCAGATTTGTGCCTCAAGACAATCCTGTCTCGGAGATCTACAGACAATTCCTTTGACTTCATGCTTGGTTTGTGCTCTGACATGAACTGTCAACTGTGGGACCTTATATAGACAGGTGTGTGCCTTTCCAAATCATGTCCAATCAACTGAATTTACCACAGGTGGACTCCAGTTAAGCTACAGAAACATATCAAGGATGATCAGGGGAAACAGGATGCACCTGAGCTCAATTTTGAGCTTAATGGCAAAGGCTGTGAATACTTATGTACATGTGATTTCTCAATTTTTTTATTTTTAATAAATTTGCAAAAATCTCAAGTAAACTTTTTTCACGTTATCATTATGGGGTGTTGTGTGTAGAATTCTGAGGAAAAAAATTAATTTAATCCATTTTGGAATAAGGCTGTAACATAACAAAAGGTGGAAAAAGTGATGCGCTGTGAATACTTTCCGGATGCACTGTAATTTGCTAGTGATATTTTAGCAGTAGAAATTAAAAGAAAACATATGTTTCAACAAAGAGATACAGCTGCTGCAATGTGGGTCATGTCATCATTTTGTTTGGCTAGAATATTTTAACATGAAATGTTGCATATCCTTTTTATTAACCTGCTGCATTCAACAGTTAAGGGAGGGCAGACAATTTCCCAGTAGCACTGGAAAAGGACACCATGAGGTATTTGAGGTGAAATCAGTATTTACCACATCCTTAGTAATATCCATCCATTTTCTAACCCGCCGAATCCGAACACAGGGTCACGGGGGTCTGCTGGAGCCAATCCCAGCCAACACAGGGCACAAGGCAGGAACCAATCCTGGGTAGGGTGCCAACCCACCGCAGCCTTAGTAATATAATGCCCATATTTTAAATGTGAATTAATAACTTAGTAGAATGTTCTCTTCTAATAGCTCTTGTGTTTTTCACAACATACTTGAAACTAATGATGTTAAAGTACACAGTACAGTATGAAATTTGTTAGAAAATGCAGATTTCCATCATTTAATCTCCAGCATTTTTCAGGAGACAACCTGCTAATAATGTTGGGATATTGCTTTGGTGATATGAGAATGGGAGCATGAAAAATGTTAAATGCTCATAGAAAATACATTTCATCATACATAGTGCCTAACAATCAGTCATGCAGTTTCACAGATGCTGCTCAGGTTCTTACACTGCAAGCATAATACTCAAGAAAATGATTAATGGCGAGGCTAAGTGAATGTTGTAATGAAAGAGTGCAAAGAAAAATTTGCCTCATTAGATTCAGTAAATGATTGCACCAACTTTGTGTATAATAACTGCAAACAAATGTGCCCAATAATTTCTGAGTGATCTCTCTCATCTTTGTGGAGATATCGAGGATCATTTGTTTATGGCACAAAGCTGCAGTTCACTTATATGTGTCAGTGTTCTTTCTGATCCAACCACAATATATGAATGTGTTTTATGTCTGGAATTTGACTTTGACATTCCAAAACACCAAATTCATTTTTGGGTTCCAGCATCCATATTGTGCACTTTCTACTCTGTTTTTTGCATGACCTAATTTTAGTTCAGCTTTAACTGACTGAGATAAAGATGGCCTGACATTTTCCTGTGGTGTTAAAGCAGAATCACATTTCTTTCAATGATTGCAAGCTGTCCAGGTCCTGAGGCACATACTCATGCAGTACTTAACAGTTGGTTGGAACTAGATGACTCATATTCTTAATTTAGAATTTGTAAGCCAAATTAAAATGGACTAGTACCTTATTCAGAGCTGGTCCTTCCCTTGCACTGATTACTGCCATGTTCTGCTGGCCAATTCTTGTGGGATGTCTTTCTGTTCTTGTGGTACAGTTTCTACCTTTCACGGCAAATCTCAGACACTCACTGCAGCCTGTTTGCGGTGTTTTTAAAAATGCTGCCAAGAAGAGTTATTTTTTCAATAACTTAAAAGGCTTTCTGGCAATGTCATCCTCTGTCTAACAGCACATCAATCAAAGAATTAAGATATTTTTGATTTTGAGCTTGTTAGAAATGACAGACTGTGGCATATGATTTTTAACATGTGCTGATTTTGCTCATTTTGTATAATAAAATTCCAGGAGTACTGCAGTGTTCCAATACTGTCCGAGTTACTGAACTTTCGGGTATTACTGTAAACTCGTTTACATCTTTTCTATACAATAAAATTGGTGACCCTTATCACTGTATCATTAAATACAAGGTGCATGGTGGCACAGTAGTGCTGTTGCCTCACAGCTTCAAAATAAATAAAATAAAATAAATTGGCCCTTCCAATCAGTTTTTTTGTTTAAAGACAATGGCAATGCTTATGTAAAAAGTAAGAATTTCACAGAATGCAAAGTGGGCTTCCTGCTCAGTGAAGTGGAGGCAAGGAAAAACATACTATTTGATGGCTTAAGTAGTCTTATAAACAACAAAAGGAAATTAAATGAGTGGTACAGCATGGTGGAGGCACTCATAAGTTCAAGTTCATAAAGTCACACAGTGCCAAAAATGTAAAAAAAAAATGTAGTAAGATATCAAAGTCACAGAGAAAAGGCGAGTCACAGCCCATCATCTGAGCGTTACCGCCACTGGAGGAGGTAGAGGAATCCCAGAACTCACATCGTTTGAGCAGCAAGCTGCTGTAATTATTGGCAAGACACTTATATATACTGTATCTTACCACCACATTAATGAGACACATTTTTCAATCACAGATAATTTTCTCAATAATGAAAATTATTTCTATTTACATAAAGCAAATTCATTCTGCAAAGGCACCTTTATAGCAATGTGCGTGCAGTTCACTGCTCCGATTACATTTAGAAAACCGGACGTTGCTGTGAATTGCACTTTGATGTTTGCCTGTTCAACCACAGTGTAAAGAAATCTTATCTGTCTGAATGACAAGTGGATAATACCATCCCATACAGCTGGCATGGCGTGACTCGGTGATGACTGAGAAATACCCGATTGGTCAGCAAATTCACGATGAAAAGCTCCTGTGGCTAAAACCAGAGAGTGAACAGAACTTGCAAAGGAGCAGGTACAGCACAATTTCTCAAAGTCTGCCTTTGTAAATCCAGTGCCGGTTCAACACACAGCTGCAAGAGGGTAGCTCTTGGTAATCTAAACCAACTTAGAAGCCAGTCATCATCACCTATAAATAAACGCTCTGTTCTAATTCTTCCATTGGCAAAGTCTTCTAACACGCTAAAGCAGCTATGGTAGCTGGAATAGTTTGGCCATTCTGTGCACCATTATATTGTTACAGAATCATTACAATCAAGTGAATCAAATTTGTAAATGATATGCAATACATTTCGGTGTATTTGATAAATACCATGTCATGGAGTATAAAAAAGAAAGGGAAACCACACAGAAACAGTAGCACTGCCTTGATGCTGGGTGACGCCCGTTTACAAAAACCAAGCAGAAATGTGTATATATGTATGATCTGAGGCTGCAGTGAAAATGTGTGTGGCATTACACCAAGTTTAGTTTTATGCTTCTCGAACAGAGCGTGGAAACAGGCGTGCGCAACATTTTTGTGCATATGCACCGATTATACATGAGGCCCCTGGTGTGTGCTATCCTCTTATACTCCGAACTCTGACCCCCCAGGTGAGTACAACAAGTCAGCCTTGAAATACTTCCAGGTCAACTAGAACCTCAAAATAACAGGGCAGCCTCCACCCAGTACCATCTCCCATGTAGTGTAGGAGCATTGTCTAAAGGATGATGAAACCCAGTGTCCTAGAGAAACATCCAATCTTCTTGAATCCTTCATGTTACACCAGCCTTTTAAATAATGCAATAAAAAATAATAACATCTATCAACCCTTCTGCAGTATTTAACTATACTCCTACATGTCTATATACCTTTTAAACAGATAGGAAATGTATCCTTCCTCAAACACCACAACTAGGGTCAGGACAAACCGAATGATAGGGAGTCATTCATTAATCCATCCATCCATTTTCTGAATTTACTTTTTCAATTACAGATCTTATCAGCATGTTAGTATTTTTGCCATAGCTTTACATGCTCAGTCACATTTTTCTGTGGAGTTTGCTCCTTTGGTTCCTAATAATGAAAAAAAATGAAGAGCAGATGACTCCACAGAAAATAACACAGAATGACAAAAGGCTGTAGCTACTTCAGCATCACATTCACTGTTGTCCTTGATAGCAAATGACAATCTAAATAACCAAAAAACATGAAAATGCAGAATGAAATAATGATGATGAAGAATATCTTTAAAATACAGATTAAAAACTCTGAGTTATTCCCATGTAGTATACAAAAATACTTGCTAGATTTCAGACCTCATTGTGTAATTTCTTGATTTGATACCAAAAAATAAAATCTGGGAAATAACAGCTTGGAGACTTGCTATGAGACTTCCAGCTTGGTCAATGTACCTGTTAGATGTAGACTGACTTTTCAAAGTGCCGAGCACTTTTGCCGCAATCTCCTAATTCATGTCTGTTTTTCATTCTTTCTCCTGTATTTATTCTATTTGATTTGAAATACATGCTTCATTTGCATTTTTGTAATCATGTATCACTGAAAGAAAGCTTAACAAAATATAAAAAAATAATTGATTAACTAGACTGAAATGTATTATCTCAACCCTTTTACAATTGAGGCACATTTTCTTTGATGAATTCTTTAAAGTCAATTATAACTTTAATAAGAGCAACGTGCAATATTGACTGTTAAGTTGTCTGTTCACTTAGCAAACACATGCATATATAGTCTGGACTTTCACTTTCATTTACCTCACTCCTACTGCCATCTGCTGTCAAACTGTGTGTTTTTTATTTTATTTCATTTTTCTTGCAGTATTACACTTTATTTTTGCTGCAAAATTTCCTTTATTTAAGCTGAGAGACTGATGGGTATAAATGCCAGTGCGGTCTTGGTGTCTTCCTTTACCCCTCAGTCCTATTCATGGCTGATAAGTGCTTTTCAGGTCTTTGGAGTGTATTTGCTGTAAATACACACTTCATTCAAATTCCTTTTTTCCAATGCTCCTCAGGTTCTGTACTGGAGGACCCCCTTGTGGCTACAGGATTTTGCTCTGGTCCGTTTCACAAGCAGAGAGCTATTCTTTCTTTTACTTCAGCTCTTTGTTAAAAGGCATAGCAGTGTGAGATTTACCATCTGTTTGAAGTTTCAAAGGATTTGTGTTTGTAGCTATAGTTTAAAATGCGTTTAATTCTCCTTTGTCATTTACATCTTTTAAATTCATGTTTTTTTCCCGGTGGACCCCATTAATCCTAACAAAATAGTGAAGATTAATAAAGACAGAAGCAGACACAAGTGCAAACAATACTAAGTTCAGCTACCTTAATGTCATATCTGCCTGTATGCTTAAATAACCAGAACAGTACAAAAAAAGCACAAGAGCAAAATTATAAAAAGGAAAGTAAACTCATTTGTCTTTTTGGTCTTTATAGCACACAAATGGCTTGATGCATTTATAAAAATGCAATTAATTAATTTTGTAATGTATGTATTGACATCAAAAGTACAAATGAGAAATAACAGCATGATTAATTAATCAGCAAACTAAGGTAACATAACTTTATACAGTTAGATCCTTAAGTATGTGGACAGTGGTACAATTTTCTTAATTTTGGCTCTGTGCGCCACCACAATGGATTTGAAATGAAGCAATCAAGATGTGACTGAAGTGTAGACTTGCAGTTTTAATTTAAGGCATTTAATAAAAAATTGTATGAGCCAATTAGACAAGACAGACATTTGTATACATGGTTAGGTGCATTGGCGACTCTACATTGTCCCTAGCGTGTGCAGGGTGTGTGTGTATGCGCCTTGCGGTGGGCTGTCACCCTGCCCAGGGTTTGTTTCCTGCCTTGCGCCCTGTGTTGGCTGGAATTGGCTCCAGCAGACCCCTGTGACCCTGTAGTTAGGATATAGCAGGTTGGATAATGGATGGATGGGTCCCCCCATTTTCTGAGGTTCATAAGTATTTGGACAAACTAACATAATCATAAATATAACAATCATTTTCAATACTTGGTTGAAAATCCTTTGCAGCAAATGACTGCCTGAAGTCTGGAAACCATGGCCTTCTCCAAGTGCTGGGTTTCTGCCCTACTGATGATCTGTCAGGCCTTTACTGCAGCTGTCTTCAGGTGCTGCTTGTTTGTTGGACTTTCTGTCTTCAGTTTTGTTTTTAGCAAGTGAAATGCATGTCCAATTGGGTCGAGATCGGTTGATTGACTTGGTCATTGAAGAATATTCTACTTCTTTGGATTGAAAAGCACTTGGTTTGCTGTCACAGTATACTTTGGCTCATTGTCCACCTGTACTGTGAATTGTCGTCCTATCAGTTTTGCAGTATATGTCTGAATATGAGCAGACAGTATAGCCCTGTACACTTCAGAAATCATCCTGCAGCTTCTGTCAGAAGTCATACGAGCTGTAAACACCAGTAACCCACTTCAATCACACATGGCCATACCAGAACGCTGCCTCCACCATGTTTCACGGATGACATTATATGCTACAAATCATGAGCCGTCCCTTCTCTTCTCCATATTCTTCTCTATCCATTATTCTGGTACATATTGATCTTAATTTCATTTGTCCAAAGAAAACTGTTCCAAGACTGGATGGGTTTTTAAAAAATCTTTTCTGGCAAAGTCTAATTTGGCCATCCTATGCTTCAGGTTTACCAGTGGTTTGCACCTTGTGGTAAGCCCTCTGTATTTATCTTCATGAAGCCTTCTTTTGACTGTAGGCATTAGCAATGATAGGCCTACCTCCCAGAGAGCATTCTTGGTTTGGCTAAATGTTGTGAATTGTTTTTTCTTCACCAAGGAAAGATTTCTGCAATCATCAAGCACAATTGTCTTCCATGGTTGTCCAAGCCTTCTTGTGTTGCTGAGCTCACCAGAGTGTTCCTTCTCTTTAGGAATGTACCAGATGGTAAATTTGATCACTCCTGGGGCCTCATCTAAAACACTATGTTTAGAAGTCACACTGAAACATGGCGTATGGACAAAAGTGGAAATGTGCATAAGCAAAAAAAAATAAATCAAATGCACAAAGCAGTGCATAAGCCAACTTCCACGCACTTCCACTCCATAAATTCCAGTCAGCATGAAATGTAACACACGTGCACACGCCTGCTGTCCCACCCCGACTCCTCCCTTAATTTCGCATATTTGAATAAGTAAATCAATATAAATAGCCCTTTCAGTTGAGTGTTTTGCTAAAAGACAATGTCAAAAGCACATATGAAAAAGAAGAATTTCACCAAATGCGAAGTGGAGGTCCTACTCAGTGAAGTGGAGGTAAGGAAAGGCGTAATTTTTGTTGGCTTAGGCAGTGATTTAAGCAACAAAAGGAACTTGATGGAATAACATTCAAAAATTCAAGTTCAGAAAGTCGCACAGTGCCCAAAATAAAAAAGAAGGGGTCAAAATCGACGTGAAAATGCGTGTTGTAGCCCACCATCTGAGTGTCATACATAAGTGTATTAGGGCACAGAGAAAAGAAAAAAAAAATAGGAACACAGTGAAGAAAAAAAAGGTTGAAATATCAACTTTAATCTCAAAATTTCCACTTTAATCTTGTAGTTTATTTTGCCATTAAAGAAGAATGTTGTAAACTTCATTTTAAAGTCAATGATTAATTTACTAGAGTTTCTCATATGCCATTGTAACTAAAGTAACACGTTAAATGCTTCCTATTCTATGTGTTCTATGTGTGTGAATCACTATATGCTTCTTAAATGCACTTTCTCTTTCAAAGACAGGAGCGCAGGCAGTGATCGCCACATAGAATACATTACATTCATAATATTACAGCTCTCTGACCAATTTAAATACTAAGATGTATACTTGATATCATTTTCATGATGAAATGCATTAAAGCATGTATTAAACATGTGAGGACACGGTGGCACAGTGGTAGCAATGAGCTGGCACAACGTCCAGGGACTGTTCCTACCTTCCACAAGATGCTTGCTGGGACACACAGAACCCTCGATGAAATAATTTATTGCAGCAGCAGAGCAGCAGTACTGTGTCTGTCAAATGTACCAACCCCCAATTCCTGTCCTTCTATTTTCTCTCTCCACATAACCAATCACCACAGTATATGCTCTGTAATAAATGTAAAAAAAAATTTAAGTAAGCTTAAAACACTGATTCTTCAAAACTTTTAAGGAACATTGAAAAATCTTTCATAATACATGTTTAATTATTCCATCCATCCAGGGTCATGCCAATTCCAGCAAGCATACAATCAACTTAAACACCAGTCATTATCATCTGTAAATATGCGCTCTCTTCTATTGAGTTGAATCAAATTCCTTTATTCTTATTGTGGTACAATGAGATTCAATAATAATTCAATAATAGAAATACTTTTGGACCTAACTGTACACTTCTACATTTATAAATTAAACAAACACTTAAGCAACAGTAACACTTTTCTATGTTTTCTCCAGATGTGTCCAAGCATTTGTCCTGCCATGTCTCCAAACCAAAAGAGATCAGTGTCATGGCACTACAGCCATGATGTTACATTCTGTATGACATAATCAGCTACAAGTTACTTATCACCCAAGTGTTTTTCAAAGGAC
This sequence comes from Polypterus senegalus, assembly GCF_016835505.1. Classification (NCBI taxonomy): domain Eukaryota; kingdom Metazoa; phylum Chordata; class Cladistia; order Polypteriformes; family Polypteridae; genus Polypterus; species Polypterus senegalus. Next base: position 146,435,698 of record NC_053158.1, read on the forward strand.
TAAAGTCAGTTGGTGCAAGGTCTTGGCTAGGATGTGTTTGGTCCAGCACCTCTGTAACGTTTCATATTTGGAGATGATGTCTTCAAAGTGACATATAAAGCAGTATATTCAGTCACACACTATGGTGGCCAAAAATATAACAAACCATAGTTTGTTCACAACTACACCTGCTTCAGACAGGTTGCAGATTTTTTTTAAAGTGAGTCGGCTTGTTACCTTATACAGGAAGATAGACAGATAGATATGACAGGCACTATATAAAAGATAGATAGATAGATAGATAGATAGATAGATAGATAGATAGATAGATAGATAGATAGATAGATAGATAGATAGATAGATAGATAGATAGATAGGCCAATACTTAATTCAGGCACATTTTAAAATTTATCAAGGTTTCTGCTTCAGCTACATGAATTAGAAGTTTGTTGCAAATTCCCATAACTCTTTGTTGAAGAGGTGTTAATTGGCTTCATTCTCAATTAAATTTCCTTTTATTCCCACTTCTGTCCTTGTGTATGTGCATCATTATTTAATTAAAGAGTTCTGCTTGGTGAACTTTATCAATACCGTTTGAACATTTTTCAAGAGCTGGATCAAGTCCACACACAGCCTTCTTTGCTTAAAACTAGAAACGTTCAGTTCCCTGGAATTATCTTAGGGCATGTCCTAAATCCCAGGATGCATTTGGTTTCTTTCTCCTGCACAGCTTGTAGTGCTGTTGGACCTTTTTTTGTAGTATCGTGTCCAAAACTGTCCACAGTTCTTTCAAATGCGGTCTCACTAAAAGCCAGTGACATATTACACCACTTCTATATAATGGTGGCAGGGGGTGCGGGGATATTTGTCAAATTTAACAACTGCAATCACCTGAGTACGTCAGATTACATGACTCCCTAACAACTTTGCAGCACAGGTTCACATTTCCAGAATACTGAAAGTATGTACTGTATCATCCACATGATCTAAAAGAAAACGTGATTCATTAGACCAGGCTACCTTCTTCCATTGTTCCGTGGTCCGGTTCTGACGCTTATGTGCCCATTGCAGATATTTTTGGTAGTGGTCAGGGATCAGCATTAAGTACCCTTACCAGTCTACGAATATGCAGCCCCAAGTGCAGCAAGTTGTGGAGCATTGTGTGTTCTGACACCTTAGTTTCAAGGCCAGTACTACATTTTTCAGCAATCTGTGCTACAGGGTGGAGTGTTGGCTCTGAGGCTAGGGATCTGCGCTGACAATCAGAAGGTTGCTGGTTCGAATACTATAAATGCCAGAAGTGATTCTGCCAAATTGGGCCCTTGAGCAAGGCCTTTAACCTGCAGTTACTCTGTCCTGGGTATGACATTAACCTGCCTCCAGCCCTGCAAGCAGCTCCTGCAGCTTTGGGGGTTGGTGGCAGAATTGGCACTCCAGCCACTGTACAATACAACACACTGTTTCATTCAATTCAGATTAGTGTGGTGCTGAGGTGTCACCCATGGCACAGCTGCACTTAGGTCATAAATTGGGACCCTGAGGTGGTTCATCAAGTGGTGGGTGCAGCAACGTGCTGTTTTAGTGTATCTAGTGTGTGCTACAGTAGCACTTTTGTGGGAGCTTTCACTCCCCACGTGCATCAATAGGCTTTGAGTGCCTGTCACTAGTTCACTGGTTGTCCTTCTTTGAACCACTTTTGGAAGGTATTAACAACTGCAAATTGGAACACCCCACAAGACCTACTGTTTTGGAGATGCTCTGACCCAGTTGTCTAACCATCACAAATAGGCCCTTGTCAAAGTGGTTCAGATGCTTATGTTTGCCCACTTTTCTGGCTTCAAGACCTGACTGTTCACTTGCTGTGTAATATACCTATTTAGATTTTATACAGTATATATTATATATATATATTGTCACAGGCGGGGGTGTAGCCCAGCCGGGATGCTCAGGAGGACAGGAGGAGGGCTTGTACCTCCTCCAGACCGCGAGGGGGCGACCACCCTGGTTGTATTGGGGGCCACGGTTAAAGGGCTTGGAAGCCCAACCCTGTAGGGGCCCGTGGCCACCGTCAGGCGGTGCCCCGGTGCCTGAACAACCCTGGACCTCAGCACTTCCGCCACACCAGGAAGTGCTGGGGGAAAGAGGAACAGGGACACCCGAAGGGCTTCCGGGTGCGCAGCCGGCACTTCCGCCACACTGGGGCATGTCTGCGGAGGAATGCCGGGAAGCAGCTGGAGCCCATCCGGGTTCCTATATAAGGGGCTGCCTCCCTTCATTGAGTAGCGGAAGTCGGGTGGAAGAAGGACAGAGCTGGAGAGAGGACTGGAGGTGGCCAGGACGTGCACCCCTGTGTTTGGTTTACCGGATATACAATTTAAAGAGATTAATATTTTCATGGGAATTGTTACATATGCATTATTTTCACTTTTACTTTAAAAACTTTTGTAAAAACAATACTTGTCCTTTATTTCCGGCCCCGGGCGTGGTTAAATGTCTTTCTCGCAGGACATATAACGCACACTGCTCATGTGTAGCATTGATCATTTTAAAACCTGTACAGCCGCTGTCCTTTTTGCCACTTCGTATCTCTGCTGCTCACATTGTGATCGCTTCTCCGTGATCATAAATATACACCTGACCGAACTGTGTTTTCTTTGAAATTAAACTTGTCGTTGCTTTAACTGTTGCGGGACCACAGATTCTGATAGCGTATGGTCCATTATTGTGTAAATCTAAGTTTTGTGCATTGAATGATGCAAAGGTGAAAAGACTTTGTTTTCTGCTCTTTGCCTTTTATTTCTGACCTCGCTTTGTCCTGCCATTTTTTCAATTACACCTGGTACTGATGATTAATTTCCTTTTGTTTACGCTAATACAATCTTTACTATAATTTTTTTGATAATGTAGCGACTGAAGTAATAAAGTGTCACAAAACTTTTACTTGAACATTCACCAACTTTGTAACCCCAAACAAAACTTTCTAGCACCCTCTGCAACCCCTCATCCCCCGGGTCTTGACCCCCACCCCCTTAACGCATCAATCAATATCCCGCTATCAGTCTTCCGTGCTGTACTCCGCCCTCCCTCAATCGGACCTAACAGTCATTTAAAACAAAAAAGGCTTTAACCTGGCTAGGACGCTACAATACTTTTGAATTTTACTGCTTTCATATTCTTTACCTTTCTCTGCATGTGTATGGCGCCATAGTTTGTTTTAGCCTTTCGAATTCCAATGCTTTCATAATCTCTTATCTGCCATTTTTTCTCTCCAACGCTTTTGGGTCTCTTTTCTCCACGCTGCTCTTTCTTATTTGCTTAGTCATTGACGTTTCATCTAGAACGTATTGTCCTTATACACTTTATATGTGCTGAGAGCACAGGATCTGTGTGTACTACGTGCCTTTACACAACTGAGTGTTTTGCTGGCTGTGCTCTCTTATTTGATACTGTATTGTTTGCGTCTCGTGGGTCTTTTAAGTGTGTTCCAAGAAGATGATGTCTCATCGCCCTGCTTTTCCTCTCCGGGATTTTTTTTTATAACAGAGATATATATTTATATATCAGACCCTTTAGCTGTCTCCTAAACGCACGTGTGTGACAATATATACTGTATATAGTAAGGTTTCTAAACTCTGTCAGGGATTCCTTCTCTTTTTTGTCTTTACTGTTATCAGTAGTAAGAAAGACATCATGCTGTGTTCACTTGACAGTGAGCATTTAGACGAAGACACCTTCAGTATTCTTCTTTATGTTCTTTCTCTAACCATGTGGATTTCTTCTGTAAACTTTACTTCCCTCCCACAGTACAGAGATATAATGTTTGACGCACACCCTGTAACATCATTCTGCTGACACCCTACCTTGTTTGTATCATTGCCAAGACAGTAAGCAGTTGACATCGTAAAACTGAACAGCTATGACTGCCTGCTAACCTCTAAAAATAAGATTCTACTGACATAGCTTGTCATTTTGTTGTTTTCCAGGACCAGGAGCCGTGCTCCCCACCAAATGGCGACTACATTGAGAGTGGAGTTGTTCTCGTCAACCCCTTCTGTCAGGAGACCCTTTTCACCAACACTGCTTCAGAGATCTAGCCTGTTGCCTATGAAGATTACGACTTTAGGATGTTTAAGTTGCGTATCCTTTGTGAAACAATGAAACAAAAGTTTTGTTTTTTTTCCCTATTTTAAATTCTTTCTCATCAATGCTTTTCTACATGTGAGCAATCTTTCAAAGACTGGGCTTTTTAGGATAAAAGATGAAAAAAGATATTAAAACAATACTAAAAATCAGAGACTATTTAATTATGAAGTCTACCAGTGTATTTTTCTGATTTACATGTTTTCTACACTTGGACAATTGTAATAATATGGTTTATATCTGTTTTTTAAATGGCATTTTTATGTTCTTATGGTCTCGTGAGTACAAATGTAGCAGTTTTGCTGTACTGTAGAGAGACCACATAACCCAAATCAAGTATACTAATTCAGTATTAAAGCCTGTTGAACTTGAATTCTACAGAAGTAATACTTGATGCATCTTTTGCGTTGATCTATTGCAGTAATGCTTTTTATGTATCAGTTTTTAACATTATGTGAGTGCATAGATTTTACTCTTGTGCTACCGTCAATCTTATATTAAGGCAAAGAGAAAAAAAAAAACAATTCAACTTTTAGCAAATTAGAAGTATTATTCTAGCTAGTCAGTAAAGCATATACTTATTAGTACAACAGTAATCCCTATGAATTTACATGATAGTGAACGTGTCGTCTCTACAGAGAAGCACCACCACTGCCAGCTGAGTACGTAGTTTTAAAGTAAATTAACTTCATGCAGTGGAAGCATCTGGGTAGGGATCCACGGCTGGTTGTTCTGATCTTTAGACGGTCAATGTTTCCATTTAAGGATGCACTCATTGAAGATGCGCTGTCCATCTCTACAGATGTGTGTTGACGTTGTTGCTGTAAAAAAGTAGCTTGTTTGTTACCATTTTTTGTTGGATTTTGCCTTTTTCTGTTTGACATTAGCAAAACATCTTGTACTATATCTGTCTGCTGTAAAACAAAGTTGTAAATTGTGCATTTGAACCCCTGCATACACATTTCAGCCATTCTGCAGTTAAGCGCCAGTAAACTTTAGTAAGTTTGTTTAATATTAACTGTACAAAAATATTTGGATTTCTCTTGTGTATGTGTTTAAAGGAACAGAATAATTTCTTGCCATTGATTTGAGTGACTGTATAATGTCGAATCCTTTTTAGTTGGATTGCTTGTGATCACCCTCATTGATGAGGCTTTTGACTGCAGAATGGTTAAAAAGAAACTTTTTAACACCGTTCATTTTACATGCTTTGTGCAAAATGAGGCGAGGGAATGGGGTTGAAATGATTCCAACAGCGAGGTTTTTGTATTGTAGTATATATATGCTGTGATTTTTACAGACAAGCAATAAAAATCTTAAAAAAGATTTTCATTTGTATTTTTTTAAGTTGATTGAAAATTTTAGAAGCAATTGGAAAGAATCCAAAAGTTATTTTTGTGTGTATGGCTACGATGTTACATTTGGCAGTTATAGAAATGCGGTTATCACACCCCCTTAGGGAAGAGTTATAAGGGAGCACGAGAAGGGATGGGGCGTTCATTCAGAACAAGAATGTTTTATAAGGGGGACATTCTATTAAAGATGAGCAGTCTAATGATCTGGGGGGAGATGCAAACAGACTACCCAAATCAGAGAGACAAAACAATATGTTTGGGACTGTAAGAGAGCTGCCAGAGTTGTTGCCAGCACTGTACATGCACAACTAATCCAACATTTACAGAAGCCTGACTGATATCCCAAATATTTAGGTGATCTGAAATTTTTACCTACTAGATGACTTGAAGAATACATTGTTTCCAAAAGACCATTTTTTTTACTTTATCAGTATGCAAGGAATGATCACAAAGTTTTGAGCCTGACCATGTCAGAAACACCAGTAAAATGAAAAAAGTTAAATTTTTTGTCAGTCTGATCCTTGTAATTTTTTATAATGTTCACAAAATTTTTCTGTGCCACTCAGATAAAATATTTCTTGCGTTTCAACTACTGTTGTGTTGCAGATGTAATGTCTTCATCGTTGGTATAGCATTTCCTGTTCAAGTAGCCCTTCAGAGTTTGGAATGGGTGGTGGTCAAACATGGGCAGATTGGAGAAAAAAAAGCCTTTGCAGCCTGTGAAGAAGAGCAGGGGCATTGCCATGAAACAGAAGGGAGATGGTCAACGGCCTTCCTTGTTGCTTTTCTCTAACTGACAAACACCACAGCTAATCAGCATAATACTAAACTGTTATGTGGGCCTTTTCAAGCCCATAATCAGTAGTGTTGATCAGTGAATTCCACCAAAGTGAATTTGCTGTGTTCACTTTCGCCTTTGTTTGTCTAATGATTTACTGATAATTTGGCTGGTTTAGGAGATTTTTTTTATACCAGCACCCAATAATTCATTGCGAGGCTAGTGTGACGTCCTCCGCAGCTGTAACAGCCAATATTGATGGGACGCCCCCCCGTCGGATATATAATGCTGATCATTTGCATTGTAGACTCTGTGGGACAAGTTATCTGTGCTTGTAGTCAAATGTGCTGGTCGACCTTCAAGTTCCATGTCAGAATAAGAGAAGGAGCTGTGTGCCCTATGCATGTATAATAATTAGCCACATGGCACATTGAGAGTGAACTCACGGCAAGGCAAACTCTTCAATGTTCACCCATTACTAATAATCAGTATGGGCTGTACTCTGAACTTAATGAAAAACTGCACAGGTGAGTTTTACTCACAACACCATCCCTGTTCAGTTTTCTGACAAACACCTGGACCACCGAAAAACACTGGAAGAATGTTCTTTTGAAAGATAGAAGTTGAACATTTTAGCATATTTGTTTGACCAAAATGAAGCACTGCATTTCAACCAAACCATTCTAACCTTTAAGCAAAGTGATGGTTGTGTAATGGAGATTTAGCAGCATAATTCATCCGGAGGTTGTAAAACATGTCAGAAATTCTAGACATAGCCGTAAATCCACAACAGAATGCCTGCCTCAATGGAAAGTGGGCACTGTGGAAGTGGCGAGCCAAATTGTTTACCTTAAGCAAGTGTTCTGGTATCACCTGAAGGACATGAAATACAAATACATATAATCTACTTCAAGGCTGTGAGGGGCCAGAACCTGTGCCAGCAGCAATGAATGAAAGGCAGAACACGGTCCTGAACAAAGGGGCATCTCCATCATAGGGCCCACTTACGCAGTCACAATTAGATAATAGAATTTTAGTATTTGATACCAATGCAAGTGAAATTTTGTGATACTCAATACCTGTTCAATTCCTATTGCAAAAACAGTAATCCCCAGTACCTCAAATAAGGGCTATATATATAGGGTGGTCCAGATCTAATTATGCAGTTTTCATTACGCTATAACTTGTTAAGTTTATTACATAGAAAATCACCCGAAAAATCCCAGACCATCGAGAAGTGTACGAACTGACAACATGAAGAATCGTCTTCACGCCGAACTGGAATCTTCCCTGCATAAATCAAAGTCATCCAGACGATCTGGATCTGCATAACTAGATCTGGACCACCCTGTATATATATCCCCAGAGTGTAACGACAATCCGAGGTTGTTCTAAATCTGTGGAAAGTGTTTATAAAGAATGATATCATCATGCGCTGCCTGGTTTGTCTTGCCGTGCGCACTTTCTGCATTTATTCTCTGATATTTTCTCCTCAAATTTTGCATTAGAGAATTCCAAGATAATTCAGGATATGTTCGTTTAAACCAACTCTTTAAAGATGTTTTTAACAACAAGTCTTTAAAGTCTGTTTTGTCAGAGAATCATTTTGTAATATTTGCTGCTGTAAAATTTATATTTGCATCATTAGCTGGTTAAAATACTCACTTATGAGGAATATTTAATAATAATACATTTTATTTTATATAGCGCTGTTCCCATGCTCAAGGCACTTACAGAATATAAGAAAGAACGGCAGGGTATACAGTATATAGCATTGTACAAACCAAATAAATAAATAAAGAAGATTACAACAGTGAATTAACAGATGATTCAGGTTAATTCAAATATCAAACTCCTGGTGCTTTAATTGCCCAAATCTATCTTTCTTTTTTACATTTGTTCAAACTTTAAGGCTACCTGTATGAAATCAACATGAATCCATTCTTTTAGAACTCCTGTAAAATAGCCTTTGCTATGCTGTTTTCAAAGTATCTTACATACTTAAGTGATCAGACTTTGATTTATGGATTAACCTGTGTGCAAATCCAGAATTAGAACATGAACTGGACTGACATTACCGTAGACATTTGATGTTAAACGATCAAATATACTGTATGACATATGTGCTTTTACTACATTGGTCACATTTTAAGAGTTTTACTCATGAACTTCAAATTGCCTTCATAACTCAAATTACAGTGCCCTGTCTAAAGTTGTCTCCTGCCTTGCTTCAGGTGCTGCTAGAATTAGCTCAAGCTTCCTGCAGCCCTGAATATGATTAACTGAGTTTACAGATTGCTTTAGATTTACCAATCCACCTAATCCTCGTGACTTTATGAAGTGGATGGAAAGTACCTGGAGTAAAACCCACAAGCCCTGTGACTCACTTCCCTGGGACTATGGGTCAGCAGAGCTAACCTTATCATTTTTTTTCTGTTTCTTTTAATTAGCTCCAGTGGTACTCTGTGTACAGAAATGTGATGACGAGAAAAATTTAATTTGCAGAATGTGTCCCTTTGTTTGTCCATATTGTCTTTCCTGGCCTGGGAGGCGGGTAATCTGTAGAGTTTTCTAGTGCTGAGACAGCTGGATCAAGCCTCACAATGATATGTGGTCTGGCAAGAGTGACAGCGGTGGTTGTAAACAAAGCCTCATGTTCGAGAGGAGCCAATGACAAAAGCAGAAAAAGAGAAAGAAAGAAAAAGCACAGTGCATTCCAGTAAAGCTGTCAGACCGCTGGTGAGCGCCCACAAAGCCGCTGCCGCTGGGCACTGACTCTTTGCACACATTGCTTTCAGGATGCCTCTACCAAGACGCAGGTCTTCTTTCTTTGGACAACAGGTCCAGCCACCCCAGCCAGAGTGCCCCTCAATGGGAAGTCGAAGGGTCAGTGTTGGCTCTAGCAGTGGGATTTCAGCCCGGGCTCCAGGGGTCTATGTGGGCATTGTTCCCACCAGTGGGGCTGTTGGCCTGACCACTAGAGTGTCCCGCCGTGCCCTATGCATAAGCAGCGTGGTCCTGCAGGGTCTGCGGAGCTCAACGTCGGCTACTGTCTCCCAGGGGATGGAGAGAAGTCATAGCCCTGCTTTTGAAAGCCTCAATGGCTGCCTACTGGAGTACATGGAAAAAGTACGAGCACTTGAGCAAGTGAATCGAGAACTGGAAGAGGAGATCCGAGTCTATCTGGATAAAAAGGCGTCGGATGCAGGTGGTTGGGGAACGCTGAGACAAGACTGGGAGGACATCTACAGACAAGTAAGCATCTGAATTGTGTGCTGGATAATGGGTGTCACATTGAAAGGAAGCCTAGAGGTGTCAGAGCAGAGGACAAGAAAGATGGCACATCATAAAAAAATCTGAGGCCCAGTCTCCCAATGTAATCCATAGACATGCAGATGACTCCAGATGTTAATATGTCTGTCACTGGCGAGAAATCACTCAGGGTCCAGGACCTTAACATTTCACATCCACACACAGAAAGGCTGACAGCAAATCCTCCTAGTCACTAAGCTAATCCAGATGACCCGCCACTCACTTGAGCAAACAGGCCACTGACTGCAACAGGGAGGGTATCACATTACATATCAGCAGGCTCTCTCAGCATTGCTGCCCCATCTCCTGATCGACAAGAAAGGAGCTGGTCCGGGTCTGACCCCTCTCTGCTTCAAACAAAGAGGGCAGCTTTGGAGCCTGGCCTCCAACTCTAAAGCAGAAGCTCATCCAGTTGAGCTAGAGGGGATTTTCTTTTTTTTTGAGTGAACAAGTAGGCTTATGACGTCTACTGAAACTGGGTGGGTACCATGAAACAGCGACAGACCTCTTTGCCCCAAACTACTCTAAAAGATGCAGAAGTATGCTTGTTTCGCTGTAAATGTCCAACCAAGTATGGCTAGAAGGGCTGAGAAGCATTTGTCCTTGTTTAATATGGATGTGACACCACAGCCGGTGTGTTAAATCATGCTGACTGAGGCAAGGCACATTTTTGTGACCCCTATAACCTTATTAGGCATGAGTCGATTACACACAGCCTTCACTACATAATACGGCCACAAAATAGTACACCCTTGCAATAACAGACAAATTTAAGCTCCTTAGTGTTAAGGTCACTGCTGGAAAATCGAGCCAAAGATGTTGAATCTCTTCAACAAGAAAAAGTGTTATTACGTTTAACAGAAGCATGTTAATACCTAAACATTAATATAAATTCATTAGGAAAGGTATGTCCACTATGTCCACTGCTGTGCTGATGCACATTTAGTATACGTCATTCATGTGACATGTTTTGAATAAGTCACCAATGCACAGCCTGATACTGTAATTGGGACAGTAGAAGCAGGTTTCTTTGTGCACAGTCCTTGTATTATTTTTTCTTTAACTTACCCATGAAAAGGTAAAATGTCAGTGCCTAATCCACAATATGGTGGCTCCCATTGTGTTATTGCAGGCTATACCACAGCACAAAACTTAGTGACTTCCATATTTCCACAAACATGAACACTGACAGTTGCTTCATTGAGACGAGTGCTTAAGGGGCTGACGTCTTTCTTGTCATTTCACTTGATAGCAATCATTTTGCCCTTTTGTCACACAGATGCTACATCCTGCTGACGTGTTACACAACTGAAGTCATCAGGTGTATCATGGTGGTCCGATCGTACAGTAACATATGCATCAGTTTTATTATCCATGTGCACTGCTGATGCCGAATTCACCTTGTCATCACTATCACTTGATTCAACTAGTGGCTTAGCTTCAATTCCTTCTAAAACTGGATTTACAGCTTCTCGTTTACATGCCATTATGTGTTTTGGTTGAAGGCTCCACCCCACTTATAAATATTGATGAGTTAACATAAAGTGGCAAAATGCATACAAATATTAATGATTTTTGTTGCGGCATGATGTTGTTTTACCAACTAGATGACAATAGAATATTGTCCCGAGTGCTATTTGGGCTTCACAACTTACATGAGATTATAACAGCTTAACCCAAGAGACACTCGGGCTTAACCATCTCTACATCGAAATCAGAGACTGAGACTGGCTCAGTGTTAACACCAAGGAGGCTAATAAATTAATAACCATGTTTATTGAGTTTTGTGATTGTGAAATTGAATACAAACCCAAAACTCAGCAGTTATTCTCGTTCTGCTGGCTTCTCTAAACACCTCGGCAGTCTAAAAAGTCTGTCCTGTAAATTAAACGCCACCTACACTTTTTAACTAAACCCACACAGTTGAAACTAAGAGACGTTTAACAGACATTTCGCCTGTGATTGATACCACTGTAACATTCCATTAGCTAACAGAATTTTACAAAATATACTAAGGGAGTCAAATTTTACCAAAATTAGGGGTTGAACACTCATTATATTTGAATATGTTTGAATGAAAGCTAAAAGTTCTAAGTGGTACTCCATGTATGTTTGTATGTAATGTGTGTTTGTATGCTTCATTATTAATAATATTTTGGTTTTTTGCTCATAGTGCCTCTGCACTGGCAGTAAATAAAAAATGGGATTTTATGTGTGTTAAAAGTGACATTATCAAAGAGGAAAGTGGAACTGGGGCACTTCATCTGCCTGTAATGTATATATGAAGCCCATGCGAAATGCTTGTGATGCATTAAACGTGTTAAACAAATGCGTTACTTTAGTCCCCACACCCTGCTCCCTCCTCTTCTTGCCCTCCGCGCTGCTATGCATTTTTCCTGTCCTTGGGTACAAAACACGTGACATCAGTGTCCATTTCTATTTTATATATGTTGACACACAGTAAGTCTATCCTCGTTTCACAAAAAGAACTACTGAATGAACTAAATGTTGCACTGTAATGATCTTTAAGTATTCCCTCCTTATTATGTATATATATATATATATAAAATCCAATGTCTGTCTATCTGTCTGTATGTCTGTGATCTTTTCACGAGAGAACTACTTAACAGATTTAGATCAGGTTTTTTTCTATAAGTTGCTTGAACATTCCAGTTGATTTTGCGACTTCTCTCATTGCATCATAGTTCGGTTGCAGTACTGATTTATTTGCATGAATCCGAGAGACACGCAGCAAGCCGAGGTCAGGGTCATCCCTCACTCACGTGCTAGCCTCAGAGCGTACCTTACCTCCACTTATCTAGCGAATGAGAGAACTACTTAGCAGGCGTGTTGAACTCCAGTCCTGGAGGGCCGCAGTGTCTGCAGGTTTTCATTCTAACCCTTTTCCTAATCAGTTTTCTCTGCTAATTAACACTTTTTCCCTTCATATTAATAGCCCCGTTTTTAAGGATTCAGTCTTATCAATTTATTCCTTTCTTCATTAAATGAGAGCCAAACAGAAATGAGACGTGAAACGAGCCGACAGATGACCAGCTAAACTGGGATTTCAAACTCCATCCAATTTCACTCCAACCAGTCTCTTAATGAGAAGCCAATTCTTGCAATTAAACTCATTATTTAATTCCATGGCTTGTTGCTGCTCTCGCTCTGCCACAGCAGACATTTCCAAAACTTCATTTTCTGTTTTTTCTAAGACTACCATCAAAACATTTTGGTGACCTGAGAGATCAGCGTTACTGAGACCACCTTCACCGTTCTTTATTTTCAGATATTGTGTGTTGGGCACAGGTGAGCTGGTCACGTGGCAGCTTGTTTTGTTTCTCATTATTGTTTGGCTGCTAATTAAAGAAAAAGAGACAACTAAGAGGACCGAATCAAGTTAATTCAAATTAAGGCAAAAAGAAGTTCATTAGCCGCAAAAACAGGAAACTAATGAAGAAGATGGTTAGAATGAAAACCTGCAGCCACTGCGGCCCTCCAGGACTGGAGTTTGACACCTGTGACTTAATGGATTTAGATCGGGTTTTTTTCTATAATTTGCTTGAACATTCCAGTTGATTTTGTGACTTTTCTCATCATGCTAAGAATCATAGTTCGCTTGCAGGAGCGATATATTCATGCTAATCTGAGACAAAGGTTGCAGGCCATAGAGAGGGGGAAGCGTGACGTCAGGAATGGGGAGTTGGGCAGGGTAGGGCCTGCCTTAATACTTATAAGTATTTTACATTTCACTTTCGCTTTAGGAATTAATGTATGTATCATACCTCAAACACCTGCAAAAGACATATGTTGGTTGGGTTAGCTTTTCTGACACTGAAATGCTCTTTAAAACAGCACTTTTAATGTCATTATAATAATAAAAGGAAAATCAAACATATTATGGTTCCTATTATGTTTAATGAGAAAAGAAACCAGACTTTGCTATGATGAATGCGGAAGGGTTTTAATATAAAACAACAGCAAATCATAGATCTCAGGTTAAGAATGGAACAGGATCAGGAGCAAAATGATACTTTTGGGGTACTGCAGAAGTGTTTAAAATCAGTAGTTAGCACACCCATTAACCAAAAACCAGAGCTATTCCCTACAAAAGTCTGTCCATTTTATAAATGATGATACCAATTAACAGTCACAAATTGTAAAAACATCCACATTATACAGAAGTAATGGAGCATAGCATGTTTTGGGTAACATGATGCCGAAACTAGTGCAAGGTAAAATGATTCAAATAATATTTTTTTCATACATATTCAAATTATACTTGAAGAGCAATTTTGGGTTTGGCAGCCCTAATATACTGTACTCACAATACGATATGTGAAAAATCAGTAAATGAACATCAGTATCATGCGCTGACATGTAGCTTCAAAATGTGTGGGTGCCGCTTTGAGTCTTGAATGCTCACAGCACAGCAAAGTGGTGTCATTTTTTAAGCACTTGTTAGGTATGTAATTCTTCTAGTTTCTACTTATCTCTCTGTTTTTGAATTAATTTTTTGTAGTGTTAAAAAAATACTTTTGTATGAAAATACAACTCTGACCAAAGTGACACCTGGGGCCAGTCAAATGCACTGTGCTTGACACTGCTGGCTCTCTGCTCCTTCATTTCCCAGCATACACAGTGTCTGTGTGGAGTTTGCATGTTCTTCTCATATTTTTTCTTTTTTCAATTATTCCACTTTCCTCCAACATCCAATGACTGGGGATTCTAAGTGGTATCGGTATGAGTGAATGTGGGTACATTTCCTGCAGTGCACTAGTAGAGTGCACTCAGTAAGCAGGCTGATTAATTTTTTGTCATGATTTTTGACTAAACTTTATGTTTTTACTTTTTGCCATTTTTTTGGTAGGTGAGTGACGCCATTCTCCATAACTCACGCCTAATGCTTCAGATGGAAAATGTCCAGGCCAACGCAGAAGACTTCAAAGACAGGTCAGACTCACTTCCTCCATTAGCTGTCTGCTGTTGACATTATGCTAGTTATAAGTAAAAGTGAAAATATTCTGAGGTCAATAAAATTTGCTTTGAGCATATCAAATGGTCACAAAATACTAACAGTGGATACCTTAAGGAGCTCTGTCTCAGACTGAACATCCACTGCCTTCCACAAATGGCTTATTTCAAGCTTTTTGGTAAATGAAATTTCTTGTGTACATAAAACTGATTGTTACTTTTAGCTGTTCTGTAAAAATCTGGCGGCTGCAGAAGTCACCCCAGTCATGTATGAGTGTTGATGTCCCATCCCTGAAATTTCACAACTTATCCCTCCGATGGCCCAAAGATGTGCAGTCCAGAGTAGCTGTATGAGGGTGTGTGTATGAGTGGGCACAAATGAGTGGGCCCAGCATCCCATCCAGAGTCGATTTCTGCCTTGTACCTCCCACAACCCTAAATTGGACAAAAAAATCAACAGATGACTGGACTCCTAACCTTTTAAAAACCCACTAAGCCCAGCACTCAGTGCCATGGTGGTGTGCAATGTTGTATGAGGGTTTCCAAAGTCATTGCCTGTCTTCTGTCAGCTCTAAAGAGAATGACAAATTGGCTGAAGTTCTGCAGGTTCTTTAAATAGATGGCCAGTGACACCCAGACCACACATAAGCTGATTTCATTTCCTTTTGCAGGAAAAAAGGGATATCTAACTATGAAGTAATTGTAGATTTGTGGTAATGCAGCCCCATGCTCTTCTTTATCACTGCCCTTCTTCAGATACAGAGTTCCATTTTCTAATCCAAACCCACTGCAGCCCTTTTCCCAGTTGTAGAAGCAATAACAAGAGTTGTTAACCTTTGCTTTGGTGATGAATGGCTACTGATGATAAATTCCTTTGCAGACTTTAAGCAATTTCCAACAATCACAGTCGTGTCTGTTTAATAAATGTGTTCCCTCTCACACAGGGACTCTTCTGTATTCTGCAAACTCCCACTGCTGTTGTTATCTTGCCTAAAACGCAATGGCTATAATGGTGCTGAGCGCCTCATCTAATGACAGACGTGACAGAAATATGGATTCTCATGTCAAAGAGTGTCACATCGCGAGCATTAGTGCAGTCACCGCTTTGGAGGCGATTTCATTAATGCTGCTTCTCTCTCTAGATATGAAAACGAACAACCTTTCCGCAAGGCAATAGAAGATGAAATTAACTGCTTGTATAAAGTGATTGACGACGCTAATTTGACTAAAATGGATCTGGAAAGTCAGATAGACAACCTGAGGGAGGAACTTAGTGTGCTGGCCAAAGGCCATGAAGAGGTAAGTGCAGAGGCATAATGGTGTGGAGCCCGGGGAAAGGGAATTGGTCAAATGATGGAAACAGAATTAAGAAAAGACAGAAAATTGCATTCTTAGCTCCTGTCTCTGGGTAGTCCTCATAGGGGATCTTTTAAATCTGTCCAAGGCATGTTAAAGCTCCCAGATCTCCCTTATATTCAAGACCCAAATGATAGATGTCCAGTCAAGTTTCTAAGGTGGCAGCCACCCTTGAACCCTGTTTTCTCAGCTTTCATTTCATCCAATATCCCCAGTAACCAGGCCACGTGTCCCGTCTCAAAGACCTAGCTGACACCCAGAAACACATTGCATTACTTACTGGCTGTTAGTATGTCTAGACATCTGTTGCTTCCACTTTGCAGCATTCTAAACTACTGGGTTAGGCACTGTGTCATCCAGCCTGAATTATCTGATGATCGCTCTTTCTCTCAGTTCATATGTCCACATTCAGGAGGCTAGTTGGAAAATCACCATTGCAGCTCTAGAGAAAGTCAAGGAGAGCGACTGGGCTGATTATGGTGCTACGAGAGCAGTGGCTATGAGAAGACACTGAAAGAGCTGAGCCTTTTCAGTTTTAGCAAAAGGAGATTAAGAGGTGACATGACAGAAGTGTTTAAAATTACGAAGGTAAAAAGAACAACGGATCTCAGCTGTTACTTTTAATACATTCTGCAACAAGAACACAGGGACACAGTTGCAAACTGTTTGCACAAATCTTACAAAGTTTTTCTTCACGTAAAGAACCATAGACACATGGAATAACCTGCCAAGTAATGTGGTGGAGAGTTGAAATTTGGAGACTTTCATATGTCAACTTGATGGTATTTTGGATAATCAAGGAGAATAAGATGGAGTCGGTTCTTGTCACAATTGTTCTAATGTTCTAGGGAAGAGGTAAGAAACAGATTAGGAGGCTAAAGAGGACATACATTTATGAAGAAAGATAAAAGAATGATTAACTACTCAGGCAGAAACCAGAAAAGGCACAAACATGAAACCCCAGAATGAAAATGAGAGATGGAAATTTGACTGTTAAGGGGAAAACATCTAAGAAGAAAACATTCAAACATCAAACTTAATACAAAACAAAGAATTCCATTCTGAAGATTTGAATATCACAAACTGCAAAATGAGTCATGTTTGCCCACTTCTATGTGCTTGATCAACCTTCTCCATACACCTTGGTCCTGCATCTTCTTTTTTTGAAGATTTATTATTATTATATTATATTATTGCAATCTATACAAATCAATCAATTTTTTACAAAAAGAAAAGAAAAATTGAGTTTAGGACAAATCGATCCCCACCCCTGAGAGAGACAGCATGGCAAACGGTGTGAAATTTAAGGCTTGTAAACATATAATTTGATAAGCCAATAGAGATGAATGTAGAAGGTAAAGAAAAATGGAAATAATTGCTTCCTCTGTGCTTTAAGAGCTTATTTTAAAATATTACTGATTAGATCCTGCCATGTTTTGAAAAAAGTCTGTACAGATCCTCTGAGTATTTGATTTTTTCCAATTTCATATTACCCTTTTCCTTTAAATTTTTCTATTTTATCAATCCTCCTCCACGTTGGCCTCACTTTCACATTCCTGTACTTCCATTCCCATCACTCTTTTGCCCACAGTCTCTCCTCTCCTCTCCTCATGTCCATACCAATTCTATTGACTTTCCTGTACTTTCTTAGATCTCTTCTACTTTTGCTTTACCTCTGATTGTCTCATTTCTCACTCTGTCCATTTTTTGAATTCTACACATCCAAATCAACTTTCTCATTTCTGCCACATCTAACGTCTTCTCCTGCACTCCCTTTACTGCCCATGTCTCAGTTCTACACATCATTGCAGGTTTTACCTTTAACCTTCATCTTAATTCTTCGACCACACAATACTTCTGATACCTTGTTCCAAAATGTTTCCATCCACATTGGACTCTAATAGTTACCTCTGCATCTAATTCTTCATCTTGGGCTAACACTGATCCTAGATATTTAAACATATCCACTCTTTTCAGTAGCTTTCCCTGCAGGCTAACATCTAAATTCTGATCATCATTATACCTCATGTATTCTGTCTCCTTCCTATTTATTTTCAATCTTCTATCTTCCAAAGCCCTTCTTCATTCTTCCAACTTCCTCTTCACTTCCTCATTTCTGCTACACAACACAATGTCATCAGCAAAAAGCATGCACCAGTGGGCTTGACGTTTTATCCCATGACTCAACACATCCATAACCAAAGAGAAAGTGTAAAATATTACTTTGAAAAATCAAAAATTGTATAAGTAAGCCAGCGAGCTTGCATCTCTTTACAACAGTGGGAAATGACATAACAATTGAAAGTCATTGTTACCTTGAAAGGGCAATGGCCATAGTAACCATAAACAAGATGGCCACACCTATTAAATGGTGTCTCGTAATAAGTAAATAATTCAAAACAACTAGAGGTCTCTGACAGTTTTTCTCATTGCTGAACATCTTACCCCTCTTGCCCTTTCGTTTGCTTAGATGGCTATTAATTTAAAGGTGTGGGAACCAAGTAGACAATATGCACCTGCACTTATGGACCAAATTTAGCAGAATGATGCTCCTTGTCACACTGCTTCAAGATGGAAGCCAGAAAGCACTTTGTAGATGTATTGGCCTCAATATAACTGTAGTTCCATTACCACCATGCTATTAGCTATCAAGATAAGTAGCAACGGGCTGATCCACTTTTTTTATAAACCTTCTTATGTTCTTACACTTCTTGATATCTGTTTCACACCACAGTGTCCAGAGCCACACTTAAACATCCACTTCATTCTGACCTCTCTTGACATTCAACATTATCTCATAGTCATTGTGACGATCATGATAGTAGTAAGACTTGCTCATCACCAGCAACAGTTTTTTGATCCTCTAACCAAATTCACAGGTGCTCCAATGCAAGTTGAAAGATATAATAATTTCAATGTGATTGCATCGCTACATTTTCAAAATTATTTTATACTCATTATTGTTGTCATTATTATCATTACTTACAGTATATAAACACCTTATCTGTAAATGCAGTACTATGATTGAAGGAGAATTTTCATCTTATAATTGTTTTTCTTAAAAATAAACTGACCTTACCTAGAATAGGGAAATTGGCATTGAGCGTTGAAGCCAGTCTCAAGGTTGTATTTACTGGGTGGGCTATGAAACCTGGTCAGAAGTGTGATGTTGATATAGCAACTGAGGGGATAATCAGTTTGTCCTTCATGCACATTTCTTTACTGTCAGGATGTGAAACTGCTTTATAATCAGCTCGCTGGAAGTCAACTGGATGAACAGGATGCTCCAATTGAGACAAGCCTTGACCATATCCTTGAATATATCCGAAGCCACTGGGAAAAGGTGGTGGAGCGAAACCGAGCTGAGACTGATGCATACCTGGAATTCAAGGTGAGGAATTATGGTAGCTAAAGAATATGCTGACTGAGGATGCGACACTAAGGCCTTTTTTAATAAAAGAGGGCCAAGAGATAAGTAAAAGTCAAAATTGTGCCAAGTTCATTTACCAGGGAGTCAAACTGATCTGTCATCCAACACATTTCACTAACCAAAAATCAAACTTCTAACAACAAAAGCCAAGATCTTGACACAGTATTTTCACACTAAAGATCCACACATCAACACAGAATTATCCTTAATTTCAGAAATGCATGTGTCAGTTTTGATATGATTGTTTTCATGACATCACACAACATGCACTCTCAGACCATTAGGGGTAAGATCTCCTTAGGTATTGCCAGTTCTAAAATGATGTCACACACATCAAAACAAAAATGGTGTTCCGGAATAGCATTAAAATTATTAAACTCTTGTAGAGTTCAAATCATATGTTTAATGTAGGCAGTGTGGTGTAATGGTTAAGGCTTTGGACTTCAAACCCTGAGGTTGTGGATTCAAATCCTGTGACTGACACTGTGTGACTATGACCAACTCACTTGACCTAGCTATGCTTCAATTGGAAAACCAAATGTAACCAATTGTATCATAAATGTTGTTTCTTGCCTTGGATAAAGGCATCAGCCAAACACATGTAAATATTTAGAACATCTTCAAGTAAAAAAAAATGCCAGATTTAAGTTGAGCTACAAAAAACAAAAAAGAAATGTACATTCCCAAAAACAACAAAAAATTAAAGAATGATCATAATTAAATTAAAAGAGAAGGCTTTGTAATCTGCACTGAACTTTAATTACTACTGTGCACTGAAGAAGAGGAGCTAAAGCTTTTATCATACATACAGACCTTTCCCTTGAACACAGCAGCTGGCTCCATCAGCACTAGATCGAATTTTGAACCCAGGAGGAGACCCTAAACTGAAGTAGATATGGTCTTACCATGCCACCATTACGACAAAGACCTGTTAACCTTTGTAACATTAGGGGGCACTGTCCCTCCTCCAAACCTGCAGACAACACATAAACACCAGGTAAAACTCCCAGAAATATTTTTTAATTTCTTCTATAGCGTGCACAAAGCACCTCCACCTCCACAATATACAATACATAATCAATAATAAACAATAATTAACAGTAAATCAATCCTCCTCTCCACCAAGCAGCTCCGTCACACTCCCTCCCAACTCTGGCTCAGTCTGCTGGGTTTCCCACAGTCCTTATTATAGTGTTTGCCCCGAAAGTGCTTCTGTCCTTCAGTCCATGTGATTCCATAGCACTTCCGGGTTAGAAGGAAAAACTCTTCTTTTTCTTCAGCCTGGAAGTACTTCATTTCTTCCGTCCCTGTGACTAGGGAGTACTTCCGGGCTATAAGGAAAATATAAATCCCTGTGCCTCCTTGCAGCGTCTCCTGGCGTCCCCCACGATATCCAGCAGGGCTGTGAAGCTGAACTCCACTGTCCATGATGCCCTGCGGGAATTCGGGGTACCTCAATGTTGGGGAGTTGGCTGGCATAAACTGCCAGGAATCTCTCACACCTTCTAAGCTACATCTAGAACCTGGCCAGTTTAAAATCCTGGTTAAAAATGAGTCCAACTCTGGTTATGAAAATATCTGTTGATAGAATGATTACACTACAGTTTGTGAGCGTAGACCTCTAAATTTGATGGAATTTACAGATGGCATATCCTTATAGTTTATAATCTAGTCTTCATGAATGGAAGCTTCTGTATGTCATGGCAAATTGGTTTTACTAGATGTAGTGCACAATGCAAGATACTTAGGACACTTGCTGAAGACGGCAGTAGCACCCATTTATATTGTAACATTCACACAAACAACGATACAAACCATATTCACTGCCAACTATCAGCAAGCCGTTATGATTCTTAGTAAGTTTTTTTACTTTTCCTGGATCAATAAATTTTCCTGTGACACTGCATTTTTAAGTTTTGCATCCTGATGTTTTTAGTTTAACTTTGTGTTGCTTTATTTTTCTTTGACACTAGTTTTTTATCTTTACTTTTTCGTTCTATCACATTTTTCATTTATCGCTGACTTTTAGGGATCTACTTGTCAGAATGCCTTGTCACATGTTAGGGTTGCACTTCCTACAAGTCGCAATGTGTGATGTCATTGGTGTAATGATAATTAGGCTGGTGCCACATGCAGGGCTGGGTTAAGGAGAGTGGGGACCCTGGGCTAACCCTAACCCTACACAAAATACTCTGAGTGCTGTGCACATCAAACTCAAGGTCTGAGTTACACGGAGTAAAGTAAATGACTACTACAGAGTCTTAACTTTAAAATGAATAGCAAATACCTGAAGAACAGAATGTGCTTACTCTCCAAAATTATGAGAGACAAAGTATGCTGTATCAAAGCTTATATCTTTAATTAGTCATTGCTGCACAGATGACAAGTAACCAAGTAACCATCACAAACCAAGGTTTGAAAAGTCAACTACAGAACCCTAGTGCAAATGTCTGCAATAGGAGGAATATTAAATACTACATATGCCTGTATATTAATACAGACAAATGTTTGCTTTTCAAAACTGGACTTTCTTTGGAGTTATGGTGGTGCAGTGAGGAGACCAGGGTTCGAGTCCCCGGTCTTTCCTGCATGGAGCTTGCTCCCTGTGTCTGCGTGAGTTTCTTTCAGGTGCTGTGGTTTCTTCCCACCAAAGACATGCAGGTTAGGTGAATTGGCAATGCTAAATTGGTACTGGTGTGTGTGTGTGTGTGTGTGTGTATGATGGACTGGCACCTTGTCCAGGGTTTGATCCTGTTTTGTGTTCTATGCTAGCTTGGATAGGCTCCAGCACCCCCCAAAACCCTGTTCTGAACTAAGTGGGTTAGACAAAAACTGACTGATGGACTGTTCTGGGTTTCTTTGCAGAAAAGTCCTATTTCAGATTATTAAAATCCAGTTTCCAAACCAGATCTCTCTCCACTGATATCAGAGTCAGATCACTCAGTCTTTCCTGTCCAGTTGTGCATCTGAATCTATACTTCACCAGTCTGAGCCTGGAGAAAAATCACTCACCACATCCGTTTGTGACAGGCAATGTCAGGTAAAGCCTGAAAGCAAAATCATTTAGGAAGATGTCCTTTCTGTAAGACACTGTATAATCTATGGAGTGGATTAGTGTTGGACAATCTGCTAAACACTGTGCCACAGTGCCTCAAACTATAAAAGACACAGGCAGAACAATAATCATAAACAAATTGCAAGAAATGGCCACATACTAGTAATAAGTAGAAAAGAAAAAAGAAATACACATAAAGAAATATATAATTAAAAAGACAAAGTTGGCTCACTCATTCATCAAGAAAAACACTTTTTCTCATTTAGTTTTAAAAGCTGAAATTTGTCAGGAGTGCACATCTAGGGCACTAGGTATCCACTAAGAAAGGACATTTTGATATTTCAATATCAAGGGGTAAAAACAACCTTTACAATTGAAAAAGTAAATACCCCAAAATTTCAAAAATGCTTTGACTGATTTAATTGACGTTTCGTAATATTACAGAAAAAAGTAAATTAGGGAACTTATGTTTTTTTTATTAGTCAATAATAATATTGTATCGAGTAGAGCAGGGGTCTCCAACACGTCGCTCACAAGCTACCGGTAGCTCGCCAAAGGGTTAATGAATCCTACATAAATTTGAAACTTGATTATTAAAATTAGGGGTGGAAATCTTTCCAAAAAATAGTATCTAGATCCTTTTAACACAAAATCACGATCCACAATCTGAGTTGTAATTTATCTTTTCAATGTGACATACACTTAAGAGAATATCAAGACTCAAACTCATCAAGACCTAAGTAACACTTTATTTTAAATATCAAACAAAGTTGAATTTAATTGTTCGCTAGCTAAGCGGAGTTAAGGAACTCGCCCCGAAGCGAGCTGGCGAGTGAGTGAGGAAGGCCCCTCCCCCGGCCCGTTGCATGGATCTCGGATATGATGCATAGTGAAATGAGAGAAGTCACAAAATCAACCGGAATGTTCAAGCAAATTATAGAAAAATACCCTATCTAAATCTGTTAAGTATTTCTCTCATGAACAGCAGACAGACATACAGACAGACAGACACACAGAGACATTAGATTTTGTATATTACATATTAGAAAACCTTCAAAATAATGTGCAGTTAAAGTCTCAACAGCATTCTTAGCATTTCTGGAGCTTAGTAGAGCCAGATAACTATAAGAATCTTCACCAAGCAGCTCTGAACATGTCTGCTTTGTTTGGGTCTACATAACTTTGTGAGTCTGCCTTTTCTGACATGAATGTCATGAAATCAAACTTCAGAACAAGACTGACAGATGAACATTTAAATGACTCCATAAGAGTGAACCTAAGTGTCTACACTCCACCATACACCTCTCTTGTTGACTTAATGCAGTGCCAGTCATCTCACGAACTAAAAAACACATCACACATGCAACTGGACATGTGAATTCTCTTGTGAAGTGAAATAGTGGCATATAACGAAATGACAAATGATTAAGTGATATCTGTGTATTTGTAATTGCATTGTTTTGTTTTGACAGCATTCATGTTTTAATTCAACAGTATGAGATACACTAGAAAATGGATACAGACATACAAAATGCACTTGCAGGTGAACTAAATATTTTTTGTGATGTTTTAATGCAAAATGTGAGTTGTGGACACCAACATTTTGTAAACGTTCAGGCAAAACAAGCTTATTCGGTTTGTATGGGTTGAAATAAGCTATGAAAATAAACGTTAGAAAACATGAGTAGCTCTCGGCCATTTTCATTTTGTAAAAGTAGCTCTCAGGGGAAAAAAGGTTGGAGACCCCTGGAGTAGAGCATGGTAATGCTCCATGGTCCTTTTTTCTGCTGAGCACCGAGAATGAATTGCACAGAGAAATGGGGCGTGCTGCCTTAGGCACTTGAAGGCCGCAAGCAGAAGTGAAGTAGAAGGACGAATGTTTGGCAAAGCGCAAAGAAGACGTGGTTGGAATGCACATTATTAAGGTCGAGTCCGGGTGCAGGGTGCTTTGGCTGTGAATGTAGGTGTTGTAGGAAGGGAGAGAAAAGTATCTGATGATGTGGCATCCTTCGTAGTATGAGTGGATGAAGCACAGTGCATATCACATTGGACTCCAAAGCCAGTAAATTGCTCATGGTGTGAATTTCTGAGCATTTGGCCCATATATTTTTAAGAGGGAGGCTAAGAATGACAATTTCATCTAAAACTTTTTTTAACAGATAATATTATTGCTTAAAAAGATGAGAAGACGTGGCTTAAATGATTAATTTAATACACTTGCAATAAAAGATTGTTAGCGATTCAACATTACCATTTGACAAAGATATTATGTTTGATCAGTTATACAGAATGAATAGGATTGTGCAGCTGTTATCATGAATCAGATCATATGTTTAGCAGCATTATTCTTGTAATGACATTCTATATATGATCCTGGTATCATTCCTCTTATACAGCAGATAACAATAATGCTAACGATCCAGGCCACAGAGTTTTTGTATAGTCAACACTTTTAAGTTCACTATGTGTCCACAAAACCAAAAGGGCTATAAGATGTTTAATATAAAATAAAAATCAAATAAGAGGCTGGGATTCGCTCGCTCATCTGAAAGGATGAGCCTGGTCGCATACAGTATATTCAGAGTGATCATCCCTTCAGTTGTAGATCATAGCAGTAAACACGTTGTTCCCTCAGAGTTCAGCATGTTGAAGACTGAGATGCACATGCAGGCAGACCCTTAACATGGGGTCTTGTGCTGATTTCTTTCACTGGGGGTTTCTTGTTGAGAGATTTATGGACTGTGTAGTTCTAAATGATTGTGCTGACTCGTTACATCAATCTCTCAAATTGTACAAATTGCAAACCAACTCTAACCATTCTGATCAACAGGCATACTGGTTTTCTTTATTTTTTACTGTCAAATAAACTTACATTGGTTCTATTGCTTTCCTAATTGAGAAAGAGAAAAGTGTAAACATATAAACCATCCATACAAAATAAACGCACCATAAGGAAACTGAGCCAAGAGACTTGGCTGGGACACAGGAACACAGAAGAAAAATAATTAAAGGCAAATTTCACACAAAAGTTGGAACACTTAAAACAGAGCATGACAGACCCATGGAATAAGTTAAGTTACCAACTAGTGTGGTAGAGAAGGTTTTTTAAGGGCTTGACTTAATATCTGTATGGAGAAATTAGTCAAATAGGATTGGTGAGCCTTTTGGGCTGAATGGCGTCTGTTGCTCAAAATTGTTCTAGTGCTCTGACACGTCACCTCCACAAACTGTGGTCTATTAGGTTAGTAGTCCTACTTTAGCAGCATCAGCTAGTATTAACAAGAGCTTCCCTCAGCAGATTGGGCTGTATGGTGTTGAACGCACTAGAGAATCCAAAAAACAATATCCTAATCCCGCTACCCTCCAGATGGGAGTGGGCTCTAGTCAACATACAGTTGTCAACATTGTCCACTTCTTTGTGGCCTGACTATGCAAACTGCAGAAGGTCCAATGCTGTTCTGACCAGAGGTCACAAATTAGCCAATATCAGCTTTTCCACTGTCTTTATAATGTGTGACATCAGACCCACTGGTTGGTGGTCATTTAAGACTTTCAGCTACACTGTCTTGGGGAAGCGAACCACACAAATTGTTTTCCATACAGCTAGAACCCTTTGTTTGATCAGACCCAGAACCTCAGAGCCCAGTTCCTAATGTAGATCTAATGGTGTCAGGATACTCTGTTGGTTAAAATCATTTTGGACTACATGACATATGTATATATGGATATTTTTTCTCATTTAGGTTTTTTGGAAGTTTGATTATTATTAAGATTTTTTTTGCCTTATTGATGGCATAATTTCTTGTTAACTGCTTAGCACTTTATGCAAATGCTTTTCCATTCCAGTGCTGTTAGTGCACATTCCTCAATCAGTGAAATGTCTGACACCACCTCATGTAAAAGCTTCTCATAAAAATAAAGGCTGTCCCTTGCTAAATGATTAAAATGTCTTTAATGTCTTTAAGTTGTCAGTTCTCGTTTGGAATTTTGACCATAACCACTTGGAAAACAAAGCCAATGACATGCTTTTTTGAAAAGGAAAGACATTCTCATTAACTACAACTGGTATATCATATCTAATCTGAAGAAGTAATCTTGATTAAATTTAACATTTAAATCTGTATGTTCTTAGCTAACTCACTTAACAGGGCACTAAAGAATGGGTCTCACCTTTTTTCACAGAGGAGAGGAGTATTTTTCTTTTATACTGAATTTATATCATTTGCTTCTGACTTCCCATGCCAAAAACTGAAGGATAAACAGTAGCCAACTTTTCTGCCCCTCACAGCAACACACCAAGTACTCCATATCAGGTTTCAGAGTATAAAGAGTTGTAGGGAAGATGATTAGAAAATGGTAGCAATTCATATATTCCCTCCAAAGTAAAGAGAAGGTAACAGAGCAGTCCAATAATACTTGAGGAGAATCAAGTAGACATTCACTCAGACCACTCGCCCCAACCAAATCTTTAGCTGGGCATTTGGATGTCTGTGGGGAGGCACTAGACAACATAAATTTCCAATATAAAATGGACTTTCCAAGAACTATTTTAACAATGCATTGATATGAAAATAATTAGAATTAATGAAGAAAAGCAATTCTGAGGCACTAAACAGTCAAGCGCTAGATTGAAGAAAAGATTTAAGAAGAATAGGCCATTTTGCTCAAAAGACAGATAGCAATAAACCAGTGACATCAAAATGAAAATACAACCAAATTCAACATTAGTCAAACATTATTAATCAGATGCTACACAGTATATTAATTACACACTCAACACCAGCTTAGAGTTTAACAAAAGCGAACAACATGAAAAGCTTCAGCCTGGAAATTACAAAAGTGGGTTTGATAAATTTAATTGGAATATAGCCACGTTTGAGGGGTATCTTGCATTCACAGCCCAAATCCCCCTACATTATTATGATGGATTCAGATACTTGGCTATTCTAGAAGCCTCATTTCTTTTTTTTCAGCCACTCCTTGTTGGATTTGCAAGTATGTTTAGGGGCATTATCATGTTGCAAAGTTCACTTCTGGCTGAGCTTCATTCTTCTGACAGATGGTCTCACATTATCCTCTGGTACAATGAAGAATTCCTAGTGGATTCTATGATGGTGAGCATCCCAGGCCCCTACACGGCAAAGCAGCCCCAAAGCAGAACATTTCCACCACTGTGCCTTATAGTTGCGATCAGGTTCTTCTGGTCAAATCCCGCCTTTGATTTTCATCAAACATGTCTTCTGGTACTGTGTTCAATTAACTCTATCTTTGCCTCATCTGTCCAGAGCACATTGTTCCAGAGGTCCTGGTGTTTGCCTACATGTTTTTGGGTAAACCTGAGTCTTTCCCTGATGCTCTATTTGTTCCCCCTGGCACAACTCCCTTGTGAATCTGTTTTTAATAGCAGAACCATGCACTTTGACACCAACAGTGGCAAAAGCTCTTTATAGGTCCCATGATGAAATTCTGGGCTTATAGACTTCTTTTAGCATCCTGCATTCTGCTCTCAGGCTAAACTTGCTTGGGCAGCTTGGCATGGACAATTTGGCAGTTATTTGAAATCCTCAACATTTGTACATGATCATGGTTGATTTCCAATCATGTGGAGATCGTGTTAAATCCCTTTCCTAGGATCACCAGCATCTATAACCTTCTTTTTGAAGGCCTCGGTGAGCTCTTTTGAACTACAGTAGGCATGGAGATAAGACATACCTCAACATCAAAGAGCAAATCAAGCTAAATGTCTGAGGTTTAAATAAATCCCCTCTAATAATATTCTAATCATTTACATCCTGATTCTAATTAAAGGAAATTTGAGGTAGTGACTTACTTTTTCCACATGAACTTTGCATTTATATTTATTTAAATTATGCAATGGACTACAAAATGTATATTTGGTATGATATTTGTCATATTATATCTCTGATCTATAGTTACTATTTAAATGAAGATGAAATTTTAATGTGCCCACATATGTTAAAAAAGATAAAATATTTTATGGGGTATATTTACTTTCTCACATGACACTATATGTTACATAGAGCTAAATCTTGTTTTTTAAGATTTTCATTATCATTATGACTTCCATTTCATATTTATGTCACTATGGTGACATCATGCGCTGTACTGCATACTCCCGTCCAGGCGTAACAACATAGTAGCCATCATCCACAAAATGGCAACACCTCAATCAAAACAAACATTGCCAAGGAAAATGCAACAATATTCCAACTATTTTATTAAATAATAATAATTTATAAGTATTATTTAAATTATTATTAACTATTTCATTAAACATCTAAGGAAAAAATAACTGCCAGAATTGGATTAAGAAATAATCAAAGACCCAAACAGGAAGATAAAAGGCATGGGATAATATGGAAGCCCAGATTATAGAAATAGTTGCAGCCTTTCAACATTCAGTGTTATTTGCCTGGTTGTCTGCTCTGCTTGTTATTTTTAATTATTAGCATAGAATTAAGGGAGCAAACTACACAGAAAAGGTGAATTAATGGGAAATCAACAAAAAGAGGTCATGAGCTTAAAATAATGGCAAAAATGTAAATAACTGTAAGTTTCTTATAAAAGTCAATCTTACACTTCTACTCTTTTCTTAATGAATAATAGAATAAGAAAAAGGACCATCTAATTAAACAATGAGATCATTAATAATACAGACTTTGGACACCACTGCTTCAGAGCCATGAGCTATCCACGATTTAAGGTCAATGTCACATTGTTAGCAGCTACTTACTTTCTTACTGACTTGCCTACTGGCCGACACACTTACTGACCTTTTACTTCTTTCTTTAAACAGCAGCCAGAAAGTATAAACGCTGCATTGAGCCAGGAAGAGGAAACACTGGAGTCCTTAAAAACAGAGTGTAATGAAACTGGGTGCAAGATTCAGAGCCTCCAAGCAGAGACAGAGTCGATGAGAGCCCTGGTACACAATTTTTTTTATTCTCAAGCTCTACATCAGCTAACATCATTGGTCATAATAGTAATGAATTATAAACTTGAAGAAAGAATGGTAGATACTTTAACATGCAAGTTTGTTGACTGGCTGTTATGAGGTATAATGCCTATAAATCTTGAAAAAATGTAAGCGAAGACAGTTTCTAATACAATAAAAGTACAGCTGTGTTAAATATTACTTAAATAATATTAGGTATTAAAAAAGAAAATATACATTTAATACAGTCTGCTTGCATGCTCAAAGTCAGTTTCACGAAAGACTAAGTTCCTCAGTTACTGCATTTATTGTTTCAGCATTGGAGAAGAAATGAGATTTATGAAACATTTTCTTTTTGATTCCTATCCTGTTTTTCGCCCCTTCCCTTTCTACCTTTTAATTTTTTCTTCATTAACTACGTCATCTTTTTGATCTACTGTATGCCCTTCAGATTTAATGTTGGTACTGTGTATGCTGTGTCAAAAATGACCAGTATGATATGCCACAGTTGTTATGGTAATGTGTATAATAAGTTTGCTCATTTAAGAAGTTACAAAGGGCAAAAGAAAGGACATGTACTCCATATGTGCAGAAAAAAGATACTAAAAATCTTACTGAAGCTTTATTACTTGTTTGTCAATGACCTTTCTGAAAAATTACAATGAAACCTCATGTCATCTTTTAAATAGCACTAAAACATTATGAAGTGTTTAATCCATGACAGGAAACCTCTATTTTCCCCAAATCACATGAAGAGATGTGGGTCAGTCTTTCTTTTGGAAGTCTTCTACAAAACAGCTCTCTGCCATTTGCCCCTTTTGTGTTTTATTTGATTCTGGCATAGCCTTGAAAGTCAAGCCCCCTATCTCACAAAGTACAGTTCTCTGTATGAAACATTTTCTAGCCTTTGGTCAGCCCTTGTTTCATCTTATTCTCCAATATCCTCAATGCAGACTTTATTAGTAACCACTTACATAAATTGTGGTTCATAATTTTAAATACTCCAAAATATTGTTAATCAGCTCAGCCTAATCTCTTTGGATACAGAGTGCCAATGTCCACCATGAAATCCATGTCTTTCTGCTAAGTATTGCGTTAGTCAGAAAATCTTCAGTTGGGCATTTTTTTATAAATACAAACATCTCTTAGTTTCTGTACTCACCTTCTAAAATCTAACTGCGTATGTAAAGCCAGTTATGTTGGGGTATCAGACAGAATTTACAGTCATTAGGGTGTTCTCATGGAAAACGTCTTTCCAAAAGATAATAGCGCAGTCACAGTGAGGCATTATGTAGGTGTATTGTCATTGGTATGAGGAGCCCCAGTAGCGTTTCTTGAAACACATCTGCTGAATAATTTATTGATTGAAAGTACTCAGTGTTAATGTGTCAGAGAGAGGATGTGCAGCTTGTTCATAATGGCACTCAGTTTTGTCTTCATTCTCTCCTCCATTTCTACTTGGTTGTGATTGCATCCCATAACTGAGTCTGCCTTTTTAAGTAGCTTGATGATTCGGTGGGCCTCTCTTGAAGTGAAGTGACTGACCCAGCACATCACAGCGCAAAAAAATCACGCTGGTGATCACAGAGTTATAGAAGATGTAAAGGATGTCACTACCCACACTGAAGAAATACAGTCTCCTGAGATTAAACACTGTACTCTGCCCTTTCTTATATACAGGTTGAGTATCCTTAAGCCAAATTCCAAAATCTGAAATTCTCCAAAATCCAAAACCCTTTGAGTACCGACATGATGCCACTTATGTTCCCTTAATATTTTTTTTCACAGCTGAGCAGATGTGAACATCATGTGTGTAAATTCCAAATGATTTTATTCATCCTGAGCTGGGAGGGGCAGAAGTGGTGTGAAGGTGGGACACCCGAGCAATGACCAGGTTTGGGGTCCCGAAACATCTACTTAGAATGGGAGCATATCTCAGTGACGTCTGAGTTGGCATCACACCAGCACATGCATATCAGGGTCCAACCAGAGCACATACATCATAGTGAAATGCCTAAAGTTACTTGATCAAATGTTTTCATTCTGGTTATGAAGTGATTGCGTGAAGAATGGGTTTTTATGTGAGCTTAAATAACAACCGCATTTTGTAAAATTTGCTTTCCATATTTTTTTCATTCTGTTGAGAGTCAGAATTCTAGTCCAGCTGGATAGGGTGCAAGATAGAAACCAAACTTAGATAGGGTTCCAGTATCATTATATATTTGAAATAAAATTTAGAATGTTTACGTTTATGATGAGGACTATGGCCAGGCATTTTTCAGGGCCAACAAGAACCAAAACAAACATGAATAAAGAAATGAACATTTAGGTGCAGAAAACTATTGACTGAAGAGCAAAGGCTAAAAGGATTATCAATAATATAAAGTTAATGAGATGCCTTAAATCAAACGTTTTCATCAAGTTTCAATCAAATAAAGTATTCAGAGATGTATCAAAACAGACTCACTCCTGGTGGACTTTCTTTGCGTCAACTAGATTGTTATAATAAATTCACTTGAAGCCACTGAAGGGCATTGCTTCAGTACAGTTACATAATACGAGCGGAAACAAGTGTTAAAAATAAACCCTATTCCCTGCAGTCTCTGGATACGTTGGATACTGTTACCCTCAGGAGAAGAACAAAAGCAAAGCTAGAAACCTCATGCTATGAGCTGCTTACAAAAATTATACCGTAAGGATTTCAATTTCCCTCATTACAAAACAACTCCTTATAAATAAACAGAAATCAAGCAAAAACTATTTTGATGATCTTTCTTTTTTAGTCCTTATTTAATTTAGAGAGTTGATATACTTATTCTGCGGTTTTGGTAGTCAAGTTTCTTCAAGGAAACTCTTGCTCTTGATAATAACTTTGTATCTTTGTGTGTCTTCATAGAAAAGAGGGCTGGAGAACTCTCTATATGATGCAAAACACTGGCATGATATTGAGCTGCAGAACCTGGGCTCCGTCATCTCAAAGCTGGAGGCAGAGCTGGCTGAGATTCGAGGCGATATCCAAGAGCAGAAGCAGGACTATGAAATTCTGCTCGAAAACAAAGGGAGGTTGGAACTTGAGATTGGCACCTATCATGGCATCTTAGATGGTGAAGAAAGCAGGTAAATGAAGTGAGTTTACATTTGCACAAGCCTGAGTTACCTTGCAGAAAACTTAAGTCCTTATACCCTGTGAACACCTCACTCACTTATCAAATTTAACTGGCCATGTTATTGCAGTTGGAGTCCTACACACAGTTTATCCATGACAACAACAGCAACATTTATTGATATAGCACATGTTCATACAAACAATGTAGCTCAAAGTGCTTTACATGATGAAGAAAGAGAAAAAAGACAAAATAAATAAGATTAGGGAACACTAACTAACATAGAATAAAAGTATGCAATCAATACAGCGTGTAAGAGGAAAAGAGATTCCTAATTATGCTAACCAACATCACAGTGACTGATCATTAATGCTGTCAGACACCAAATCGAGCCAGTGCGTGTGTAGGTACACAATCTGTGAAAGATTTAGAACATCCAATTGTTTTCTAGGTTTTCTTCAAATTTAATCAATTGAAATGCAATGAATGACCTAAAATGGTGAAACAGTAAGAAGTAAATTGCCAGAGGTTTAAATTAAAAGTTTAATAAAAACTGAAAAAAGGAAATGTCAGAATACCGGTATTACAAATGGGCCTTCTTTAGGGATCAACTATTAAGTTACAAACTACAGATGTTCTGCAGCAATTAAAATAAATTAAGCCTTGAAAGTTGAAGCAAACAATTGACACGTGTCCCAACTTCTGTTGATTACTGAAAAACCCTCTGTCTGTCTTAAAACACAGTTGGAACAGACAGTGTCACTGTGTTCTTGAAAGTCGACAATGTTAAGTTGAAGGCATTTTAAACAAAATGCTAAACAAAAATAATGTGAATAATTTGGAGGGGCATGGGCAGCAATAAAGAGATTAGAAATGTGTTAAACAGGAGAGTAACAGTAAAGGCCAAGATCAAAGTGAGGAAGCTAATGATGTTTGAACATGTCCATATGATGAAGGATGAATGATTGTTAAAGACTAATGTTTGGAAGACCTGAAGTAACTAGGATAAGAGTACAACAAAATAGAAGATGGAAGATATCCATTCATCTCTCCAAAAGTATCCAAGGTGCATGTCCAAAGTGTAGTCCACTTGACCCATGGGAGGAAAGGACCCTGCTCAAGACAGAAGGCTTCCAGAATTGGCCCTGATGGGCCACAAGACTATGTGATCCAAAGAAGAAGAAGAAGAAAATAATCCACTAGTCAGAACAGACAGTACAGGCTAATTAAGTGAATTTTGATAACAAGCTAAGATACATTTACTCTACTATAAAAATATAACTATGCAGAGAAATATCACATTATTCTTGATACTGTTAAATTGTACAGGTACTGTAAAGTCTTGCCCAGTGGTGTGGACATCCAATTTAATTTATAGATTCATGAGATTGTTCAAGAGGCTTCCAGCCATTTTTGACCTTGCATAGTGTATTCCTGCTTTTGATTAGCTATCAGTAACACTAAATCATTAAGTGTAAGAGAGTAGCCAATCTCCCAATGTCATAACACAAGAGAAAATCACATAGTGCATGGTCATTTTAGTAACAATTATTAATTATTAATCATAATATTTATAATTTGCACAAATGGCTAACACTAATACTCTCAAGCATGATTAATGCAATTTGACGGGGGCAGAACTTATTCTCACAATGCCAGGTACAAGACAGAAATTGTATGATCTTGCCACTCATACAGCTCAAAAAATGGTGCAGACCTCAAAAACAAAGACCAAATCTGCAGTTTACACAATGACTGACCCCAGAAGAGTCGGCTTTACAATGTCAGGCAGCCTGGCCTTAAACTCAAAAGTCAGGTTTACAAGCCCAGAAAGGGGGCAAATGGTTTAAAGTCTTAAATGTCCAAAGAAGAGAAGGAAAACCATTAAAAACTGGTGGCCTAAGAAAACAAAGTTTAGTATAAAACACAAAAGAGGAACAAAAAGAGTAAAATAGCAAAATTCACAAAACCAAGAACAGTGCCTTAAACAATTGCAGGATTCAAAAATCATGAAATACAATCATGAAAAATTAAAAACACCAGTACCTCAAAAAGAAAGATGCAATACCGAGCTGTTCATTTGGTCGCCCAGCCTCTTTAGGCTCCATAAATATTATGTAGGACAGACAACAAAAAACACTAAGACATAGACACCTCACATAATACAAAACTGAAAAATAATGAATAAACAACAGCTTAATAAGTAAATGAAATATATAACAGAACAAAACCAAAACAGAATTAATCAAAATATGAAAATTAATAGTAAAAGAACAAAAGTACTGTATTAGATAAACAAGGTTTAAACTTAAACCAAGGCAGCAGGAATGAAGTGGCAGGTGACCACAGGGCACATTCGTTCACATATTAGCAATGAAGGATAAACATGTGCAAAATAATAGTAACAAAGCCAAGAGGACACTTAACAAGGGATGCTTAACAGCCAATGTTCTTTTAGAAAACACCAAAGCAATCACATTCAGGATTCCCATTATACTTACTTGTAAATTTTGTCAATCCAGAAAATATTGGGTTGTCCTAGGAAGTGTTGACGTGAAAATTCCACTTAATTCATGAGGTGTTTCACAGGGAGATTTCCTGGTTTCCATTTTTAAAAGTGCCTAGATTGATGGTAATGGTAGGGTGGAAGCAGGAGTAGGCTGGGGAAGCTTATAATAGAAAATGGCTTTACTCATTTCCACTGTGTCTTTTTGACTTTCAACTCCACAATTGCTGACATCTGAATCACACACGCTGCTAACGATATGAGCCTCTCCATTTTTATTTATTTGGCTAAAGCCATTAATCTGTCTTTTGTTCTCCCTTCATTCTTCTTCCACTTTTAGTTAAGTGAGGATCATAAATATTTGTTACTGTTTGAAGTGGACTAAACACTATTACTTTGACACTGACTGCCAATGGGATTTTATTTTTAAATTATCATTGCATCTAATTAGTTCTGAAGAAAAATCTACAAACATAGGGTGGTGATGTCAGGCAAAACAAGTCGAGATGAACAGTTTTTGGAAGCAAACTACATCCATCAGTCATGGCAAGATGTTTGCAGCTGTCACTGGCATTTTGAAATGTGACCCCAGAAGTGACCTCTAGGTGGAGGATTAGCCACTGAGTTTACATTGGGTATGAAAGGAAGGCAAGGTAGAAATAAAAGCTAAAGGAGAGGAGGAAATGAAAGGAAGAAGCTAAGTAAAAGAGAAAAGTGTCAGACAAGTGGAAACAAAAGCCTAGGGACGGTCACACTGGGAAGGCAAATATTTAAATTCTTCTTGTGTTGTGTGTATTCACTCTCATGCACATCAACAGGACACATGGTACATGGGGTCGTAACAGTTTACAATGTACTCATTTCCTGTCATAATTTATGTGATGACCTAACAAGGTCTTTTTTGGTGATAAAATATTTATTAGAATAAAAATACAATGGGATAAGAAACATGTCTAATTGGATATAAATACAAAATCATATACAGAGCCCTCTCCAACATGGTGACACATGCAGCCCCATGAAAAAGGAAGAAAAAAAACCAGAGAGTGACCAGACACAGCTCTGCAGTCCCGCTCCAACCACGCTGAAGATGACTACTCGATGATAGTGGCAATGGATGACCCATTAAGCCAGGACACAGAAAACCCCAAAAAACCTAAATTATAAAAAAGATTTGCTGAGATTAGGCAGTAAAGAAGCAGTAGCCTTCCATCTAAAGGCTAAAACTAGCTTTTCTATGATGGTGCCTAAAAAGAAACATTAATGCTGTGGATGCAAAAAAAGTACACTTAGATCCAAGAGATGAAAGATAAGAAGTAGAAAAGGAATGTTCAAAATATTCTTAGAAAGAGAGTTAGAGAGAAAGGACTAGGAGAAAGTAACAGGGGGACAATCCAGAACATTCTAACAAAGTGCCAGGGGTGTTAAGAGACCAAAGGACACATAAAGGGCTCAGAGCAAGTCCTATGACAAAAGAAATGTTCTCACGATTATCCCTGTGGGCTTTCTCCAATATTCTAAAAGCATGTACTTGCTATTCTTACGTGACCTGGTACAAGTGACAGTATGGATGTACTATGTTACTAAAATATTTTTTTAAGGCCAGATCTCATGTTAAAGGTCAACAAATGATAATTAAATCCATACTTCCCTAAAAAAATCTCTTTTGTATGCCATCTGTCCTTAAAATAACAGAGAAACATTCTGTAGGACTTCAATTACAGAGTAGTGCACTGTTTCAAATTTAGCTAGACAGACATTATTTCACCTTGCATGGTGTACAACAATTATCACTAAAACCACCTGATTAGTATTGTGTAGGTCACCCTTGTGCTGCCAAAACAGCTCTGATCCATTTAGGCATGGACCCCACAAGACCTCTGATGGTGTCCACTGGTGCCTGGCACCAAGACATTAACAGCAGATCGTTTAAGTCATACAAGTTGCAAGGTGGGGCCTTTATGGATCGAACTTATTTTTCTTACACATCCCACAGATGCTTGATTGGATTGAGTTTTGGAGAATCTGAAGGCCAAGTCAACACCCTGAAATCTTTGTTATGTTCCTCAAACTATTCGTGAACAATTATTGCAGTGTGGCAAGCTGCAATATCCTACTGAAAGAGGCCACTGCCAGCAGCAAATACCGTTGCCTTGAAGTGGTGTGTATGGTCTACAACAGTCTTTAGGGAGGTGGTACATTTCAATGTAACACCCACATGAATGCCAGGACCCACAGTTCCCCAGCAGAATATTGTCCAGAGCATTAACTTATCTCCACTGGCCTCATTTCCTCCCATAGTGCATCCTGCTATTATCTCTTCCTTAGATAAACTACATATACGCACCCAGCCATCCATCCACATTATCTAAAAGAAAATGTGATTCATCAGACCAGATCACTTTCTTCCACTGCTCCATGGTCTAATTCTGATGATCATATGCACATTGTAAACACTTTTAGCAGTGGTTAGTATGGACACTCTGATATGTCTGCAGCTACACAGCCTTGTAAGCAGCAAGCTGTGATGCACTGTGTGTTCTGAAACCTTTATTTTATGGCCAGCATTACTGTATGTTTTTCAGCAGTTTGTGCTACAATAGCTCTTCCATGCTGTCAGACCAGATTCCCTGTACGCATCTATGAGCCTTTGGCGCTCAGTCAACAGCTCACTGGTTGTCCATCCTTGGGCCATTTTTGGTAGGTACTAACCACTGCATACAGAAAACACCCCACAAGACCTGCTGTTTTTGAGATCCTCTGACCCACAATTTGGTCTTTGTCAAAGTGCCTCAGATACGTACCCTTGGCCCATTTATCCTGCATCCAACACTTCATATTCAAGAACTGACTGTTCACTTGCTGCCTAATATATCCCACCATTTGACAGATGCCATTGTAATGACATAACAAATGTTATTCATTTTGCCTGTCAGCGATTTTAATGTTGAGGCTAATTAGTGTATTTTGTGGACAGCATTTTTCTCTTTTTTACGTCATATAGCCATTTCCGATGGCAAAGAGATCTCCACTACATGCAACACAACGAAAATTCTGTCACACATCAATTATGTAAGAAAAACGAGCATGTCTCTTTGATGAAGTAAAAAATATAATAAGCACTCCAACTTCCAAAACAGTTAAGTAAATCAAAGAATGAACCCAATGTTATGCCACACGTACATTTTCTAACTTGTTTATAAAAAATAACAAAATTGTAATTTTTACTAAAATTAAAATAAGTAGACAAACAAACTAAAAAATAAACCTTTGCTGTCATTTAAATATGACATATACTTGTGTATATTTTCATAATTTCAAAGTTTTAAATGTGTTAATGTAAATGAGATTTACGTCATATTGAAACTTTATATTACCAACAGTGACGTTATGTAAATATGTAGCATATGCGTTTTATTCCAAAAAAATGAAATTTTTGTGTATGGTTCGCCTGGCCCTCCCATGGCCCTGCAGTGGACACACACTCTCTCCTTAGGTTATTCAGATGCAACCAGGATTAGGCTCTTCCTTCCTATAATGCATGGATGTCTAGCTGGATGGAAAGTAGGACAGACAATTACTTTTTTCTTGCTTGCCAAATCAATTTTTATGCCATTTGGAACATTTTTTGACGCAGCATAAAAAGCTTCATTACAAAATTGTCCTGATTTCATAAAAGACACTAAAGCCTAAAGCCTCCAAAAAAATCTGTTTTCGCAGAACCACAATTATAGTAGAAACTTTTTCTGACAGCAAACCATTGTGTCTGACACATGATTTTTTGTTATGTTGTAATTATTAATCCATCTTGCAAAATATTACATTTGGTATTCATGTGTCAGGAATGCAATGGTTTTCTGGAAGGTTTTTGTGCAGTAACAGACAAATAAATTTACTTTTCTTTGATAAATGAATTATATCAAGTAACTGATCTTATGTCTTCCCAGGTGGATCATTGGAAGAGAGCCAGATGACAGTGTAGTCCAGCCGGACTTTAAGCCCTCAGACATGTTCTAACAACTCTTTAACAAGTAAGCATGCAGTCTTACAAATTTCTTCTTTCAAGATGGCTCACTGTCTGGTCACTTGTTTTTCCTGTATGTATTTGTATGCATGTATATATACTGTGCACACAGCAAACCTTCTTTACAGTGCATCATTAGATTTACAAAGAC
Organism: Polypterus senegalus; assembly: GCF_016835505.1. Taxonomy (NCBI): domain Eukaryota; kingdom Metazoa; phylum Chordata; class Cladistia; order Polypteriformes; family Polypteridae; genus Polypterus; species Polypterus senegalus. The sequence continues at coordinate 146,474,817 of NC_053158.1, forward strand.
CCTATTTCTATCAGTGAATTATCAATTAAACAATTAGCAATTAACAACATTCTGAATTTGCAAATCACTTAAAAATGTTGGTCTAGTAATTCTTCTCATAACAACTTGAAAGTACAAAACCTCTATCTGAAATTTCCTACATAATCAATCAGTCAGTCTGCTAGATATCAATATGGCAGTGCCTTAAAATGATATATAAAGGAAAGAAGAAGAATTTTGCTATGAACACCTTTGCTAGGATGGTTAGGTTAGGTTGGGAATGCAATGCGCTAGGATGCTTACTTTCTTGTGCTGCCATAAATAAAGATCACGATGATGCCACATGCCACCAAAATCGCTTAATGACAGACATTGTTTTTATTAATTATCAGTTTTTGAAATATATGAATTCCATTCATATATTCATATTTGACTTAATTATTATTTTATCATGTGACAGATAGCGGGCGCTGTTGTCCCCTTGAACCCTTGGATCAGACGCCAGACACCAGATAAAAGTCCAATTGTTAAATTTATTAATACAGTAATGTGCACAAAGCTCCCTACACTCCACAATACTCAAACTATATCAATAATCAAATACAATAAACAATCCTCCACTCCCAGACGCGTTGTCACCCTGCCACCCAACTCAGCTCGTCCGTCTGGGATCTCCCACAGTCTCTTATATTCCTTGACCTGGAAGTGCTTCTGACCCCTCATTCCATGTGATTATCCAGCACTTCCGGGTCAGGTGAAAACTCCTTTTCTTTGTCAGCCCAGAAGCATTTTATTTCTTCCGTTCATGTGACTGGGACGTACTTCCGGGCTGTATGGAAAATAAATGTTTCTGTGCCTCCCTGCAGCGTCCCCTGGCGGCCCCGACTTTATCCAGCAGGGCTGTGTATTAAAACTTTATAGTCCATGATGCAGGGAGGGCTCCCTCTGGCGGCTTGGGGGTATTGGCCGGGATAAGCTGCCAGCCATAGTCCACAATCATCATTTAACTGTTAACTGATGTCACAGGGGTACTTTGTTTTATAAATTTGTATATATTTTTGTCATTGTTTTCTAGGCTTTACTCATTTTTGAGGTATGTTGATTTCAGTTACATGTTCAGTTATTTTATGTTTAAAAAAAAAATCACAACACCACGTTGAATTTTATGTGCTAGTTGCTAAGATGTGAATCTACATCATTAGAGGAAGTTCCTCGGAAGTAGCACTATGATGATGTCACTCCTGCGTCAATATTTAGGCCAGTTTTTCATAACAGATGTTTTCCAAGTATGTGGATTTTTTTCTAAAAATGTTACATGTGTTTAGTGTTACTTTTTGTAGCAAAGATTTTTCTGTTTTGATTTATGTTTTTTTGGTTTGCATATTGGGTATGCAATTGGTATTAGCGATCTGCTGGTTTTGAGCCTGCTTGTGCTTCATTTACATTTTCATGATTTAGTCCATATCCATTAACCTAGTGGCCTGCTAATTTCACCTTCAAATGGCAGAACAGTTGTCTTGTTCAGGTGCTCTACCACAGAATGCAGAGAAGTTTGGAGAGTTAAAGGTTATGGGTAGACACAATTCAAAATCTCAGGGTTGAGGAGGTCAGAAGCTCCAGGATGTGGTTTAGCAGTGGTGGGTACTCATGCTAGTTTTGTAACTTTAAGATAATATTATTTGGTGATCAGTGTATAACTAGGACTCCCCCAGCAAAACCCTAATTTCCTTTTCTTAGAAATCTCTAGAAACAGTGTTTCTTCTGGCAAAGCTCAGGAATTACATTCTCACAGACTGAAACATCAAATTAGTGAAATCAAAAAGCAACACTGCATAATAAAAAGGAAAAGCAACCAATGTAACATAATAATATTAATAATCCATCAACCTATTATTGAATTCACTGATGCACTTCAGATCTCTGTGCCTCTCCACACTCTGTTGCCCAGAACACAGTTGAACCCTAAACACAAACAATGTTGACCACACAAAGACAAAAAATGCAGGAAATTGAAACTGCAGTGCCATCAATCAAAAACATTTGCAGAAATTAATAACAGACTGAGGACCACCACAGCATATCATATCAGGATGCCAGTACATACATAAAGACTTTAGTTGCCTCTGCATAGGAGAGCTTGTAGGTTGATTGACTTATTGCTGCTGGGTTTTCATAACAATGATGGGGAATACATACTACTACTGACCGTGCACAATTTCACTCTTTTCTTATTTTACATTGCTAACAATACCTACATCATTAAGGCATCTATGGCATATTCTTGAGTCCTGTTGTTTACTTAGTTCTATTCCCTAATCATGACACCGGGTCAGAAAGTGGCAACATCACATGTTGATTAGCACATGTAAGCAACAATTTCACTGTACTCTGCATAGCGCTAAACACTTGTATTAAACAGAAGAGGCTGTTGTCTTTTAGATTTTTTTAAACAGAGCGTTACCTTTTATATTGTCCTGTGGTGTAGATGTACTTTTCAGTGAATCCTCTTAATTCCAGGTTTGTGTACCTTTCTCAACACCATCCCAGAATTTCTATTTCTGGATGGGTCACTGGAGAGAGAAATTGTAGATTTTATTTACATAGATAGACGGATACAACAGATAGATAGATAAATAAATAGATAAATCTTTATTTGTCCCCAGAAGGAAATTTGGCTTTTTATAGAACCTCTTTAAATAAGTACATAAACAGGTTGATTAGTAAGTAAATAAATACATTTGCACACACACTGGAATGACTAAAGCAAGAAAATTCAAAAGAAAGAAACATTCTGGTTTGGCTGTTCCACTCATAGTGAGGCATTATGCAGACATATTGCTGTTGGTATAAAGAAGCCCCAGTAGTGTTACTTGACACAATTATAATGAATAATTTGCTGGCAAAAAGTCCTGTGCTAGTGTGTCACAGAGAGGATATGAAGCATTGTTCATAATGGCACTCAGTTTTGTTTTAGTTCTCTCCTTCACTACTACCTCCAGGGAGTCCAGAGTGCATCCTATAACTGAGCTTGCCTTTTTAATTAACTTGTTGATTCAGTGGGTCTCTCCTGAAGTGATGTTACCAGCCCAGCACACCACATTGTAGAAAATTGCCCTGGCCATCAAAGAGTTATAGACGATGTGAAGGATATCACCCCCCACATTAAAGGAACACAGTCTCCTAAGAAAAAAGATCTTGCTCTGCCCTTTCTCATGAAGTTCCTCTGTGTTCCAAGACCATTCCAACATGTCATTAATGTGGACCCTCAAGTGCTTGTAGATGTGGACCAACTCTACATCCACTTTTTGAATAGTGTCTGGACATACAGACTCTTTGGTACGGTGAAAGTCAGTAACCAATACCTTGATTTTGCTGAAGTTAAGATGCAAATAATTCTCTTTGCACCAAGAAACAAACTTCTCCACCCGACTCCTATACTCTGTCTCATCCTCTTTATCAATATGCCCTATAAGTGCAGAATCATCTGAGAATTTCTGCAACTGACATGACCAGGTGTTAAATTTGTAATTGGAGGTGTACAGAGTGAGGAGAAAGGGAGACAGAACGTGTACAAGTGGTGCACCAGTGCTGCTCACATTTTTATTTAGAGACACAGTCCTTGCGTCTTACAAACTGAGGTCTGCCAGACAGATTGTCCATTATCTAGTACACCATAGCCTTACACACCTGCATATCTCTGAGTTTACCCTTAACAAAGATGTCCAGATGGTATTGAGGGCACTGGATAAATCAAAAAACACAATCCTCACAGCTTTGAGGTGAGAATAGGCCTTGTGGAGCAGATAGATAATTGCATCCTCCACTTCAATCTTTGTCTGATAGGCAAACTGCAGTGAGTACAGAGAGCATACCACAAGAGGACTCATGTAGTCCAGGACAAGTATCTTAAAGGTCTTCATAATGTGAGACACAAGTAGTATTTGATATCAGAACGGCATAGACAGGCCCAGTAAAATTCTGGCCTTTCAAATTGTGATGAATGCATTCATGAGCGCAGGGCACTGGGTAAACACTTGAGATGGGTTCAATGTTGTGGGCCCTCAGATTAACAACTGTGATTATCAGAATATGAATTCTTTGTGTCAAAACTCTCAGCGTTACAAATATCTAAAAATGTTATGCATTTTATTTGTTGGGTGCCAACAACAGAGTTTTTTCACCGTTCTACTGACAGTTGTGCCACTAAAAGGTCTGGGGGTTGTTTATGGCTGAATGCATAGTACAGTAGTATCATACTAATGTTTTTTTCCACTTCTGTATTTTACAGGTTTCCTGGTTAGTCCAACGTGAAAGACATGGAGTTCACATTATTCTGAGAGAGTTGATTGTTAAGCTTTTTAACATTTAAAATTGCTTCTAAAAATCAAACTGTTTAATGGAGTGCATTTCATGAACTTGGTGTGGATGTTTTGTAACTACATCATCTTGCATTTTGTTGCCAGGAATATTAGATTAAATGCTTCATTCTGGTGCTGTTGCCCTGTTTATTCTTGAAAGTAAAAATGTTAATTAAGCTTACAGCAGTTATGTGCACTGGACAGACCATGGATTTACATTTTTGGATATTTTCATAACTCAGATGCAAGGCTAACTTTTTCCCGAAATGCTACAAATGTAAGGTTTTTCAACTGATGGCCGCTGAGAATTAAACTTGTATATGGATTTCTTTTCCCCTCCTTGACAATTGTGACTCTCGGTATTGCAGACGACACACATGCATCTGTTTCACTATTTTATAATCAATGAGTTTGCAGATTCATAAATTCGGCAATGCTTTTCAATGGAAGATTTGGAAATTTAAAAAATTTGCATTAAATGCTCTATCTCAGGGGTCCTCAATCACGGTCCTGGAGAGCCGCAGTGGCTGCAGGTTTTTGCTCCAACCCAGTTGCTTAATAAAAAGCACTTATTGCTAAAGTAACACTTCTGCTTCACTTTAGTGATTTTGAGCCCTTATTGCTTAATTTCGTCTTAAACAGCTATTTTAATTGCTCCTTATTATCAATAATATGCAAATGACAAGAGAGAGCAGCATTTCTCCATTTAGCTTATTTACATTTACACCTGTGTGTATTTATCTGCACTATTGGGTTTAATTAAATACTTGGAAGAAAAATGAAGAGAAAAAAGTGAAGGACTGAGAATTACTCGTCCATTTTAGCCTTCAAATCATTTGCATGATAGAAAGGGAAAGAAAATTTAGGATATGAGAATGACCTGACATAGCAGAGTTAATTTAATTTCATAGCTTAGTGCTGTATTGGCAAGAATTGTTTTCTAATTAAGTAACCAGGTCAGAACAAAAACCTGCAGCCACTGCGGCTCTCCAGGACTGGGATTGAGGACCCCTGCTCTATCTCAAAGAAAATTTAGCTCTCCCCACATATATCCTCAAAAAATGAAGGTGCCAAATTTCAACAAAATTGGTCCACTGGGATTCAAGTTGCTTCACTTGGATGGAAAGACTGACACTTTTTGGATTAAATGCAAACACACCCATAAAAGGTTTGTCTACAAGTATCCGCCCTACCAAACCTAAAATAAAGAGCACATTGTAGTTTCCCTGAAGCAATTTGCAACTATATGTAATAAAAATATATAATGGTGACTAAATTCACCATTTAATGCTAGGGCTAGTTTACTCCAGTTCTATTAATTTGGGCAACGTTTTTGACTCAAAGGAGGTTTTACTAAAAGCTCATCTTTCAAATTTGCACTCCAATATTTTCCTGTTAATCATGTATCAATCCTCTATACAAGAATAATCACTCATTTAATGTTTGCTCTTTATCATGACTGTTCTGAATGGCTGTTTTCTGGAGACATAGATTCAGAATTTATATATATAATTCACTAAGGGCACGCAAGACAGTGAGCACAAGCAAGACAGAGAGCCACGCCCGCCAACTCTAAGACCATGGGATACGCTCGACAGAGCCCCGCCCGCCAGCTTTAAACCTCCTACCGCATCATTGGATACGCTCAACAGAGCCCCGCCCGCCAGCTTTAAACCTCCTACCGCGTCATTGGATACGCACAGCAGAGCCACGCACGCCAACTGTAACCATCTTGGGGATGGCATGTGGTGCTTCTCAACAGCAGGGAGCTGGAGACTTCTGAGAATTGAGGGAAGGATGAATGCAGCCAAATGCAGAGAAGACCTTAAAGGAAACTTGCTTCAGGGTGCAAGTGACATCAAACTGGAACAAAGACTCAAATTTCAGCACAACAACAACATGAAGCATATAGAGAAGACAACATTGGTATGGCTTTGGGCCAGGTCTCGGGCTGTCCTTGAGTGACCCAGACTTAAACCTCATAGACAGGGAGAGACCTGAAGATCTCCATTTGCAGATGCTTCCCCTCCATTCCATTGAGAGGATCTGCCAGTAGGAATGGGATAAACTGCCTAAATGCAGTTGTGCAAAGCTTGTAGAGACTTACTCATAAAGGCTTGAAACTGTAATTGCTACCAAAGGGACATCTACAAAGTACTTAATTAAGGGACTGAATACATATATGAATGACAGATTTCACTTTGTGATTTTTAATAAATTTACAAACTTTTCTGAAAACATGCTTTCACTTTGTCATTGTGAGTTATTGGGTGTAGACTGGTGGGTAAAATTGGCAAATTTATCCATTTAAAATTAAATACAAGAAATTAAAATTTGCAGAAAGTGAAGGGGTCTGAATACTTTCTCAATCTGCTGTATGTCACAAACAGGTAATGAGGTAAGGCAAGTCCATCTTGTGTATGTTGATCCTTAGTTATACTGGAGTTTTACTTTATCTTCAGTACGTGTGGCTTTGTGACCATTCGGACTGACTAAGGGAGACTGGTGATATTATTAAAGGATGAAATTGCATATATGAAACTAAAAACTGAAAGCCAACCAGATATGGCCAAAGTTATAAAAGTGGTAGAAAAATAGTAAATAAGAAGGCTGTTCACTCTTTCATTAACTATCCTAACCCACAACAGGCACGAAGCAAGACCCAAACCTATGCTATGTGTCTCTTCACTGAGGGAGACTCTCACTCTTTATCACTGAATTTAAAACATACTGTATGTCTTTGTGATAGGAGTGAAATGTGAAATACATGAAAGAATCCACACAGATATGGTGGTACAGACGATGAGGAGCCATTACTGTAAATCAAGCTCCTTGACACTGTGCAGCAGAGTGGCTAATCACTGTGCCACCATGAAATAATGCTTGTTAAAGTCATATGTAAAAAGTAGTAAACATCATAGCATGACAGTAGGACAGAAACAGGTGATATTAATAGACAATAAACTCAAAGAGTGAACCATGCTGATCAAACGTCAATTGAAAGAGGCAGAGCTGAACATCCTAGGCATGAATTCTGCTTCATGAGACCCCTGCTGTGACAAGTATTACATGTCTAGCACATCTTTTGTTTCTGAATTTAAGAAGCTTACAATTTACATGCCAAGCTAGAGTCTCTGTCATCCTTTCTTTGTGCTGCACATGTCTTCTCATCAGTAAATATTTGAACAAGTTGACACTGCTAATTATTAAAAAAAAAAAGTCAAGGAAGCTAAATACTACACTCTCTGCAGCCCCTTTATGTGTCACATAAGTCATCACCCGCTACCGAGGTATCATTAATCCTCTAGACCCACACAAACATTAGAAATAAAAATAATTAGAAACATAACAAAATATTAAGGCAAATAACCTAATGTAACTCTCCAGACATGCTAGGTGTTTGCTTGAAATGCCCCTATGTGTGACCGTTAGTGCCTACATAAGTGTGCGTGTTATTTCTAATAAGGGGCATAAAATAGGGAATAAAATTCCAAAAATATTCTGGAAAAACAGTGAGCTTGCCATTTATTACTACAGAGTCTTTTACTTAGGAGTATCAAAGATAAAATATTTCATTTCATTTTCCATTCACACATTCATTTATATTCTAAATCAAATTCAGAAGCATGGAAGGCCAGAGCTTATTTTTTTTTGGTCATTCTGATTTACAAGCCTTCCAGGGCACCAACCCAGATGTACCTTCTGGTGGATAAGTCTGTGCTGCTTGATTGTAAGAGCTCATGTTCAAGTCACCTCATTTCACTTCAGCCCTATTATTCCCCTTATGGCTGGCAGCTGGGGGCTGACACCGAGAAGGACTGGGAGAGGGACTATGCCCTGGACCTGGACCACGAGAGGGCAGCTGTCCTGGTTTGTCTGGGGGCCACGGGAATTGAGCATGGAAGCTCAACCCTGTAGGGGCCCGCAGCCACCGGCAGGGTGTGCCCTGAAGACTTTGTTGCAGCCCTAGACGTCAGCACTTCCGCCACACCCGGAGGTGCTGGTGGAAGGATTACCAGGGACACCCGGATTGCTTCCGGGTGCTCATGCGGTACTTCCACCACACCAGGAGGTGTGGCAGGAAGCTCGTCAGGAGGCACCTGGAGCACGTCCCTCCCTCCCTCCATTTGTCAGCTGGAGTCGGATGGAAGAGGAGAAGAGTGGAGGCGGTGAAGGAAGGCTTGGACATTGAGAGGCCCGGACTGAGGGTGTGTGATGCAGGGGCACTGGGTTGTGTGCGATACACTGTAAATAATTGTAAATATGAATAAACCTTGTGTGGTGTTTAAATCATCAGTAATTGCCTGTCTGTGTCGAGGCTGGTCTCCACACCCTACACTTGAACTTCATTCTCTTGACCCCTATCAGAAGAATCAGTATTACAACTCCAATGTCATGAAGGACATATGGTGTGAGTTACTTGCCAGCTCGGCCAAAAACTTGAGTCCTGCTTACCAGATGAAGAGAAACTCCCTTGGCTAATTAAGAACTGAAGTGACAGTGTGTTACACTTCACCCAGGGTTCTTGCTCTGACTTAAGTTTACTTGTTGTGAAATTTTTTGGGTATGTTATTGTTAATTCTTTTTTTTTATATATATTGAGTGTACTGATTATTGTTTGGTTTATTGTTTTATTCTACTGTTTTTCAGTGTTTTTTTGTTATCTGCTCTGTCTCCTGTATGTAGAACCCAAGGCGGCAGGGCCACCTAATCATGCAGCAGGTGTTCTGCCCCAGCAAGTATTTAAGGGAAAGCTGAAGTTCTCCCTTCAACTTTGGCATTGTTTCTTTATGATTTTCACTTGTGATTTCTCTGTTTTTTTAATTATTGGCTTCAACATCAGCTACTATGAATGAATATATTTTCGACAAAATTAAATAAATAAATATTAATCTTAATAAGAGGACAAGTATCTGTGTATCTGTGTGTCCATCTGGTTACTAGGCTTAATAAGGTAAATTTAAAAATAGGGAAGACATGTAGAAGAAGAGTAATAAAAATACCAAGAAAGGGTCTAAAAAAAATAGAAGAGGTTGTATCAGTCTGTTGTACACAGGCAACAGCAGTGTGGTAGCACTTGCCACGTGAATGAAGTTTATAGCTGTAACTGACAACTTTGCATGATGGGAAATAAATGAGTGGAAAATAACAATAAATCAACAAGCAAGAAAACCCCCAACCCAATTAGGCTTTAGTCTCTAAATCAGGCTAATGCGGTAGCAATCACCGACAAATTTTCACAGCAAAACAATTTGAGTAGAGGAGAAGTCAGTTTAGTACAGAATGCCAAGAGGAAGCGGCAATAATGGGCAGCTCTATCTGAATAGGAAATGCCGCCATAAAGAAAATGGATCAGGTACATATTATTATATCAGATCAGTGTATGAAATAAAACACATTACGTATACGTTAATTACTTAGCTCTCAACCCATAGGTTAGCTAGTGCAAATAAATAAAAGTATGCTGAAATGTGACAATAAATAAATATTAACAACATGAAATGTGTGTAAAAATAACTAAATGTATCTCAAAATGTAGTTTTGTTGTTTATTTTTTATGTCTTTATTTAATTATCCCTTCATTTACTGTATATATTTCAGTGACATCACACATAACATGAAACATGGAAACTGTCACTTTTACTCATCAAAATTGAGAGGGTGGGTTCAAGTGCATAAAGTTTTTGGATTGATGAGTAAAGAGATTGAGAGGAGGTGTACCTGCTGACTGCTCTACCAAGAGGTGGAAAACAACGGGCCACAAGAGCAGAGTAACAAGAAATCTAAAGAGTAAGCGTAGGATGAGAAAAATCTAAACTAGAAAAATCAAACCAAACAGATGGCTAAAGCCAAAACAGTCATAGTTGTACGTTTGTTGACAAAAAAATCTGTAACCTGAAACACTTTAAATTACAATTACAACAGTCAACCACAGACATGGAATATATTAAGCTTCTGGCTTATAAACCGTCACCCTAACACTGTCACTCTATGCCACCTCCAGGTTTCAACATCTAGCAACCTGCACTTGCCTCCAGAGACAAAATGGCAGCACTTATAATGGAGTTATGGAAAGTTAAAAACAAATATTTAGGGTGTCATTGCATAAATTTGCATTTTCAAAAATTTAAATAGTCCAGAAAACTAATGAGAAAAAATATTAGAAGCCAGAAAAAATGTTTAAAGTCTAGAGTTTACAACACTGACTCTGTGGTGCCAGAACAACAATCTCACTCTTGATGTCAGCAAAACCAAGCAGCTGGTTCATCGACTTCAGGAAGCAGAAGATAAGTCCTGCTGCCCCCAAGATCAGAAAGCACTGTAGAATGTGGCAAAGAACATTACTGGCACAAAGATATATTCTCTTCAGGACATTTACAACATTCACTGCCTTAAACAGGCAAACAGGATAATGAAAGACCTCAGCTTTCCTGAACAGTCATTTTTCTCACAACTGCTTTCTGGCACACGGTAAAAGGTCAATGGGACTATATAAATAAAATATATTATTACTAAAAGGGACTTGCACCAGTAGATTCTGGGACAGTTTCTATCCAAGAGTTGTAAGATTATTAAATATCCAATGATATTGTACCATAAAACTACTGTGTTTATAATAATAATAATAATGCTTATGTATGTTGCATGCTATGTATACTTTTGTTTGTGTGTCTTTTTCTTGGTATTGTACTACTGTCCTGTTCTGAGCAGAAACGCAGGTAAGAGTTTCATTCTACAATTGCAATAAAATTGAATTTTGTACATTTTATTATTATAAACAAATTATCGGACAGATGCCTTTTCACTTTTCTACAAAGATATTAGTCATTTGCTCAGTTTTTGGAGATCACACAACTCACCCGTAGGCTCAGGTTGCACCCTGATGGGCATTATACTATGAGAGGTGCTTTACCTAGAAAATATTTCTTGACATAAGGCTCACATGCACCATATTATTTCAGATAGCCCCACCATTAAGCCATGGCCATTCCACTTCATAGTTTACTGGGCCATAAGTGTATTTAGGTATTGCAGATTCAGCTTACCTTAGGTATTGTCATACAGCATGCCAACATGACAACACAGACTTGCATAAAGTGCAAATGAAACATAAATGTAACCAAAAACTGGGTTCTTTCACTTGCCCTGGTGTTTTTTTTTTCTTGGATTATTTAAACTTTTTGTTTTTTTCCAAATATTTCATACATTTTGTTTTTGCTGTGTCTGTGTTTTATTTCTTTAACATGGTGTTGTTTATTAATTTCATTTTAATAGGAGTATTTTTATTAACAGTTGAGGTTTCATCCACAGTCTCAGATAATAAATATATATTTATTATCACACACATTTTGGACTCCGTACTGAGAACATCTCTGTACTATTTAAAAACCTTTTGCAGCCAGGAATAATATACGGGTGGCTGCCCCAAATCTTTTTAAGTGTGTCGAGTCTATTCATTTTTACAGTGGCGTAGTCAGCAAGATGATGACCTCCTGGAGAAAACAGAAGTCAGACCAAAACAAAGACTCAACACACTATACACAACGTAAGAAAAGTCAGATGGATAAGTACCGCTCCTGAATCGCTGAGTGGGGGTCAATAGGGGCGTGTCGGGGAAAGCTTGAGTATGCTTCGACCCATCATTCTGTTAAAGGTTTGGGGAAGAGTAGAACCAGGACCCACAGGATAGAGCCTGGTGCTTCTGGGGACACAATGGGGACTTATTACGGTCTCCTCAGTATGGGGACTGCCCCTAAATATCCCACAAAAGGCAACCCTTTTGATAAAGGTGGGAGAAACCCAGGCTGGCAGGTGAAAAACCTAATGGCCTGGACATATAAACCTGCTAAAGCAGAGAAAAAATAGGTAATGCTTTATGGGCTAAGGTGGTTAGTTATAACCATATAAACAATCGAACCATCAAATAGCAGAGCAGGTGGCCTGCACTTTGTTGCTCCGTGCCCTGCCTGAAAAAATCACCCAGCCAGCCTGGGGCTATACTGATATTGTCTCACTAGTCGAGAGAATAGAACACCTCAGGGCAGAAGCCGGCTTGGAAGTATCAGAACAGGATTCGTGTGAACCCGGGCGTACTTGCGTCCCTAACATAGAGTCTCATAGCTACAATGCGAAGCATACTCGAGTGGAACCTGGGACACGTTGGCCAGCTCCGCAAAGCGACAAAGGGGTCTGAGAAGTGATAAGGGGCGAGACACGGCGTGCACTCGCTAATCCTCTGGCCTTTCCGCATACTGTATGGGGGAAGTGCTAGTTAAAGTAATTAAGGTTATAACTTTATTTGATTCTGGCAGTAACATTTCTATTGTTTCTCGCCATCTGGTGTTACCGCAACAGTGGCTAAAGATTAAAACCTGCATTACCTGTATTCACGGGGATGTCCGGTATTACAGATCCGCCAACTTTTATATATGTCAGGACGGCGTATTAAAAAAGTTGACGGTGGCGGTGATGAATAATCCTCCCTTCCCCGTAATATTAGGCAGAGATTGGGTAGACATTAAAAGTGGTAACACAGATGCTTCTCCTCCAAGATCACTAGGTCTAGTCACAGATGTGGAATCAGCACCCTCAACTTCTTCCACACCGTGTATACAGCTGGCTGGGGAGAATAGTTCAGCCTCTGGTGATGATGGGGAAACACCCGGGACGTCATCAACAAGCACTGAGTGGACTCGGGATAAAACCCCACCCCTTGTGGTCGAATCCGATCCCCTCGAACACCTGCAGTTTCAATTCAGGCAGACCCCGACTTCATTAAAAAGGGAACAGTGGAATGACAACTCCCTTAAGTTTGCAAAGAATGCAGTCATTCTGATAGATGGCCAACGCACATTACATTCGATGCCACAAGGTCCTCACTTTGTGTTAAATAATGACCTGTTGTAACGGGTGGCAGAACATGAGAGAGAGATAAGGTCACTGTTGTTAGTGCCACAGAATTGCCGGCGACAAGTCTGTGAACTAGCACATACCCATCTCCTGGGAGCCCATTTGTTACCCAAAAAAAAACACTTGAGCGGATTAAGCTCCAATTCTTTTGGCCCAGGATTAATGAGAAGGTCCACCGCTTTTGTACATCTTGTCCGGAGTGTCAATTGAGGCAGATTCCTAGGAGGGACCGTGCTCCTCTAGTTCCTTTACCCTGAATAGATGTCCCTTTTGAGAGTATAGGGGTCGACCTGGTAGGACCCCTAGAACCATCAGCCAGAGGTCATAAATATATAATGGTCCTGGTAAATTATGCTACCCGGTTTCCGGAAGCTGTTCCACTGTGCTCAGCTACTTTAAAAGCTATTGCACGGGAATTAGTAGGGATCTTTGCGTGAGACGGCATCCCTAAAGAAATCCTGATGGATCAAGGGATGCCTTTTACCTCGCAGACGTTCAGGGAGACTGCCAAGCTACTTCAAATAAAATATTAAAAAACCTCAGAATATCATCCTCAAACCGATGGTCTTGTAGAGAGATTCAATCAAACTCTCAAACAAATGTTACATAAGATAGTCAATGAGGACAAAAGGAACTGGGATCACCTCCTCCCCCTCGTCCTTTTTGCATATCGGCAAGTCCCACAAGCCTCCATGGGGTTCTTACCTTTTGAATTACTATATGGACTAAACCCCAAGGCATATTAGACATTTTAAAAGAAGGCTAGGAGGAAGAGGCCCTCCCGTCAACAAATATATTGGAATATATGGCGCAATTTTGCGATAGATTTGAGAAGATTAGACTTATATTGAAAACGTACATGGAAAAGGCACAAGCAGCCCACATCCAATACTATAACCATGGTACGTCTCTTCAGGAGTTCAGCCCGGGAGATCGAGTCATGGTTTTAGTTCCTACCTCACATTCCAGATTACTGGCTCATTGGCAAGGCCCCTGTGAAATTAAGGAGTGGAAGGGACTGGTCGATTATTTGGTGAAACAACCAAATCATCGTCCCTGCGAACGGATTTATCATGTTAATTTGCTGAAACCGTGCAAGGACAGGGATTTCAAGCCCTCCTCCTGACAGCTCCGCTCTCTCTTCGCTCATAAATTACACCTTCATTTCGGAGATAATCTGACTCACCAATAATGACAGAAGCTCGAAGTAGTTATCCTGTCTGTCCCTGAGGTAAGTGAAAATCCAGGGCGGACCTCCCTGGTTGCACATAACATTGTGACGAAACCTGGGGTTATAGTCCAAGAACACCCGTACAGAATTCCTGAGGCAAAAAAGGCTGAAGTGGAGCTAGAGATCAGACGAATGTTGGACCTTAGTGTGATTGAGGAAAGTTATATTCCCTTGTCCAGTCCTATTGTCATGGTCAGTAAGCCTGATGGAAGTTGGAGGTTCTGCAATGACTTCCATCGGCTTAACCAAGTCTCCCAATTCAATGCCTATCTGATGTCGCAAGTGGACAACCTCCTCGAACAGCTAGGTAACGCCAAATTCTTGACTACATTAGACATGACTAATGGGTACTGGCAGGTTCCCTTAATGGACTCCACTAAGGAAAAACCAGCTTTTAGCACCCCTAACGGGCACTGGCAGTATCATGTTGTCCCATTTGGATTGCATGGAGCACCTTCAACATTCCAACATCTGGTGGACAAAGTGCTCCATCCTCATTATTCATATAGTGCTGCCTACTTGGATGACGTTGTCATCAATTCCAGCACATGGGAGGAACACTTATAGCAGGTTTGAGCTGTATTGCAGTCACTAGCAAAAGCTGGTCTTCGTATTAATCCAAAGTATCTCCTGGGTATGGTGAGATCACAGTGTTCTAAAATAGATGAAATTTTGAATTGACCCCGTCCAATAAATAAGAGGCAGGTTCAGGCCTTTCTCTGCTTAGCGGGTTACTATCGCCGGTTTGTACCCCAGTTTTCTGAGAGAGCAATGACCTTGACAAATCTCACAAAAAAGGGGAGACCTAATCACGTGGTATGGGATGAGACATCAGAGGCTGCATTCAGTGACCTGAAAATGGCCCTTAAGTCAGCTCCTATATTGAAAGCGCCTGACTTTTTTAGGCCTTTCATCCTCCAGACGGACACTTCGGACACAGGTCTTAGAGCCATGCTGAGCTAAAGGGTCGATGGAGTTGAACACCCCATTATGTATCTGAGCTAGAGACTGCTGGATAGTGAAACCAGGTATGCAGCAGTGGAGCAGGAAGCTTTGGCTATTAAATGGGCGATTACTCAGCTGAGATATTACCTGTTGGGGTGTGAATTCACTCTTGTGACAGACCATGCGCCATTACAGTGGATGGCCTTGCATAGGGAGTCTAATCCACGTGTCACAAGGTGTTTTTTAGATTTACAGCCTTATAAGTATTTGGTTGTTTATCGCTATGGTGTACTGCAAGCCAATGCTGATGCCCTTTCTCGATGCTACCACTTATTGGACAGGTACACCCGACCCGATGGGTCTGAGCTGGGGGGGGACATGTCACACACGTGTGACTAGGAGGACGTTGTATGGAGCAAGAAAAGGTAATTCCACACCAGGGCAGGGGGTGGCGGGGTGCACTAAACCTTCTCCTGTTATCTCTACAGACCAGCTGCGGGAAAACCTGTCTGATTCAGAGTAGATGACGTCACTTCCAGTTCTTGTGCCCAGAAGAATATCACTTCTGGTTTCAGCACCAAATCTGACATCTGAGAACATCACTTCCGGTTCCCTTATGTCACTTCCTGTCTGTTCCTTTAGCGCCGCCATCTTTACAAACCCTCGACAGTTCTGTTTTTTTGACTCCGTACTGGGAACATCTCTGTACCATTTAAAAACCTTTTGCAGCCAGGAATAATATACGGATGGTTGCCCCAAACCCTTTTAAGTGTGTCGAGTCTATTCATTTTTACAATATATATATAAACACATACACACAAACACACACACACACAGGTCAAATCCCATTATTCCATTATAGCAAATACTGAAGTAATAACATTTTCAGAATAACATATACTTTTTGTATGCCTGGACAAACATTCATACATCACTATGTTTCATTTAACAAAATATTAATTTCAGTACTGTGGTGGGCTGGCACCCTGCCCTGGGTTTGTTTCCTGCCTTGTTGGCAGGTATTGGCTCCAGCAGACCCCCGTGACCCTGTAGTTAGGATATAGCAGGTTGGATAATGGATGAATGGATGGATAAATTTCAGTATAACGAACAGTTTTTTGACCAAAAATGACCACTGAAGATACTAATGAGATCCAAAAATATTTAATGCCACACGTATACTTTCATTGAGTCTCAAGAACACTGCAACAGGCTGTCTCTTTCTTGTTAGACCAAAAGAAAGTGACAGACTGTTGGGAAATTTCCTGTCTTAGACAGTCTTGGTGAGGCTCAGTGAGAGCATAGGCATGACATCATACACATTTAGCCAAATTCTGAGTTAGTGATCCACCAAGCGTCGGGTGGGTAGTTGTGTCACGTGCAGATACTGTACTGTTCCGAGTTTCATAGCACTTCTCAACGTTTTCTTTGCAACAAACAAAAAAAAGTTAGAAATGGCATCAGTTTCAAATAAAATATTTTTTGCATTTTAAGAAGCGTTGTTTTTTATACAGGTATTGTCAAGCTTAGGTCTCAGAGTTAGTTTCATGAGAGACAGAAAGGTGAGTCCAAGTTTACAAGGAACATACAGGTACTTTATTACAGAGAAGGCAGGTACAGTCTCAAAACTTCTTTCAGAGTAGGAGCTGTTACTTCAGCACTCAAGCACACAATATAAGAGCCACCACATGGTAATAGTCTTGCTTTAGCTCCCATCTTCAGATAAGAAGAACACCAGCGGCTTGGAATCACAGCTGTGGCAGACCAGGAGAGTGAGAGGAAGAATAGGTCAAAGCCCAGTGTTAAATTCTGTTTTCTAAATATTGTGTGTCAGACATGTTAGGTGGTAAGCCTGATCTTGCAGAGGACAACCAATTACTGTGCTTTGCCCTTGGTTAACTGTTTATCCGATACAGCAGAGCAGCTACAGAGCTGTCCTTGTGTTGCTGCCATTAGAGATGGCGAATCGCCCGGAACTCCGCTCACAATAGTATACATCATTTCCCAATATTTGTTATAATGAAATTTCTGTACTAATGAAATATTTTTGTGAATTTCATTACAATGGGATTCTACCTGTATATAAAGTATATAAAATATAATATAGTAGGGGGCTTTGCCCCCTGCTCTCTTCGCTCACCTACCCCCTGGCCTACGCTACACGCCAGCCACTTCACATTTCTGCCGTTCGCGTATGTGGATTTCACTTTTACCAAATAACAAATCTTTTAATTCTTACGGATACGCCACTTCATTGGGAAGAAACACTACTTTTCCCTAATGGCAAAATGAATCAGATGATCTACAAGTCTCGGACTTAAAGTTTAAAGCTGAACAATATCTACATACTTCTGTCATATGATCTATGTCCATATATTGAATCTCTTTTCACCGTTCCATTATTTGACCGAGTCATAATTTCCATTTGTTAGTGCTAATGCGATCTTTACTATCAGTTTTTTGAGACTTTCGAATTTTAGTACTTTCATAATGTCTAACCTGCTCTGTATGTGTATCGCTCCAACATTTTTGAACATCTTTAAGATGTTCTACTTCGTCTTCTAGTCTTTGTCTTTTATTTCCGACCCCGCTTGGAGCTGAGAGCGCAGGAACTGTGTCTGACAATAGCATTCACACGATTGAGAAGTGAGTGGACCGTGGACGTGGTTGTAAATGTTTGAGAGGAGGGCAGGACTTGTCAAAATCTTTTGGCAAAAAGTCTTGTCTCACAGGACCTGAAATTATCTCTTGCGGGAGTTGAAATTATCTCCGAGATAGTCTCGTCTCAGGATTTCCATTTATAATCGAGAGATATATTATATAATATGTAATATATATGCATTGATATAAATAAGGTTGTGCTCATAAGTTTACTTACACTGACAGAATTTGTAAGATGTGTACCATACTTTAAAGAAAAGATGACTGATCAGGCAAAACACATTTCATTTACTTTTAATGGAATCCAAGTTAAACACAACGACTAACAAAACACAGTAATAAGGAAAATAATGAGATGGTCCCTGTTCAAACGTTTGCACACCCATAGTTCTTACTACTGTGTATTACCACCTAAAACATTAATGATGACATGCAGTCTTTTTTGATAGTTGTGGATGAGGCGCTTCATTTTCTCAGGTGGTATAGCTTCCCATTTTTCTTGGGGAAAAAGCTTCCAGATCCTGTAAATTTATGGGTTACCTTGCATGAACTGCATGTTTGAGATTTCCCCAAGGTGACTCAATGAAATTCAAGTCAGGAAGCTGTGATGGCTACTCCAATGCCATCACTTTTTACTGCTATAGCCACAGAAGGGTCAATTTGGTCTTGTATTTTGGATCATTGTCACATTGGAAGATCCAAGTGCGTTCCACATGCAGCTTCCAGACTGATGAATCCAAGTTGTCCTCCAATATTTTTCTGTAATATGCTGCATTCATCTTGCCATCAATTTTCACTAAGTTTCCTGCATTGCTGTAGCTCACACACCCCAAGAACATCAAAGATACACTTCCATGCTTCAGAGTAGGGATTGTGTACTTTTCGTCATTGGCCTTGTTGCATCCTCTCCAGACACAGCATTTATAGTGTGACCATAAAGTTCAATTTTGGTCTCATCACTCCAATGGATTTTGTTACAGACGTTTTGAGGCTTGTCTAGATGCTGTTAGCCATATTGTAAGTGGGTTGTTTTGTGGCATTGGCACAGTAATGGCTTTTTTTATTGTAATTGGACCATGCAGCCCATTTTTGATCAAGTGCCACCTTAATGTGCATCTTGAAACAGCAACACCACTTATTTGCAGGGAAGTCTGTATCTCAGCTAAAGTAGCTTGTGGGTTTTTTCTTGGTAGCTCAACAAATGATCCTAGCATTTGTTGCTGAAATCTTGATTGTAACCTGACCGTGGCCTGGTAAAAACAGAACCCCTAACTTTCCACTTTTTTATCAGAGACTGAATACCACTGACTGGCATTTTTAGATCTCCAGATATCTTTTTATATCCTTAAACTGATTTATACAAATCAACAACCTTTTCTCACAGGTCCTTTGAAAGTTCTTTTGCATTCTGCATGGCTTGGTATCCAGCAAAGTCAGTGCAGCTTTTTATGAATTTAAATGTACTATTTACATACACTGATTACAATCAAAGAAGTTACCGGTGTGGACACTCTCCCTCAGTTACTCTTAATTTGAATCTGTGTGTTAGCTTCTGTGTATATTATCAGCCACAACATTCAAGATTATGTAAAATTTTGGTCAGGCCCATTTGGATGATTTCAGTTATAATTATGATTTTTAAAGGGCACACCCAATCATGTGACAATAAATTACCTTGCCTAAGCACAATCCCTAATTAAAAAGAAAGCTTTCTGCATGATTACTTATATTTTCCAAACAATGGCCAATATTTCACAAATTCTGCTAGGGTATGTAAATTTATGAGCATGACTGTATAAAAAAAATGTAATTAAAGTACTGTTTTTAATCTTACAATTATTTGATTTGTTTACTTTCAATTTTGTCTCTTTAGGCAAAACATTTTTTTGCACCATTTTCCTGTCTTGCCTTTTTGTGCTCTTTTTCTTAAATGTCTAATAAATTGTTAAGTTATAAAAGTACTTTGTTGTTTTTTGTTCTTTGAACCATGGCTATTTAAATACATTTTTTCCAGATCTTCTAAAGAGGCGTTTCTGAACTTTAAGAGCCTTAGCCCCATTTTTGGGCCACTGCTGGCCATAAGCCTGCCCTCTGAGTTGGGGTTAGCCTGTCTGGGGTGAGGGCAATCCAGTGGGCAAACCTGAAATAAAGCCAAGTCTAGCTTTTTGTGTGATGTTTAGGCTGGCTCCCCATTTTTGAGCTTTGTTATGCCAGGAATCAGAATGGCTATATAGTTCATTGTATTGAGCACAAGATGAGAAAGGATATATGTAGGCTGTACTACACACTTGTGAGGCCACAATTGGCATAATGTACTATAGAATGTCGAAAGAAGAATGACTACATTAATTTCAATACAGCAAGGTATATGTTTTGAGGAAAGATTGAAACAGTTGAACAGTGCCATTCATTGATCTGTTTTCTAAGCGCCTTATCCATTTCCTAGTTGTGGAGATTCAGAAACATGACAGTACTGCATGCACACCAAGGCTTGTCAGTCTCACAGACACACCCACACACACTAATGCACACTGGGCTATTTTAGAGCTGTTTATTAAAACAACATGCATGTCTTTAAGGTACAGAGGAAAAACCAGAGTACCCAGGGTAAGACCCAAATTGATACCAAAAGAATTGCAGATGATGTTGTCCAGTTTGCTTCATCAGGCCGTGATCTTCAGCTCTCTGAATCAGTTCGCAGCTGAGTGTGAAGCGGCTGGGATGGGAATCAGCACCTCCAAATCCGAGACCATCATCCTCAGCTGGAAAAGGGTGGAGTGCCCTGTCAGGGTTGGAGGTGAGATCCTGCCCCAAGTGGAGGAGTTCAAGTATCTCTGGGTCTTGTTCACGAGTGAGGGAAGAATGGAGCGTGGATCGACAGGCGGATCGGTGCGGCGTCCGCAGTTATCCGGGTTCTGCATTGATCTGTCATGGTGAAAAAGGAGCTGAGCCATAAGGCAAAGCTCTCAATTTACCAGTCAATCTATGTTCCTACCCTCACCTATAGTCATGAGCTATGGGTAGTGACCGAAAGAACGAGATCGCGAATACAAGCGGCTGAAATGAGTTTCTTCCACAGGGTGTCTGGGCTTTCCCTTAAAGATAGGGTGAGAAGCTCAGTCATCCGGGAGGGGCTCAGAGTAGAGCCGCTGCTCCTCCGCATCGAGAGGAGTCAGATGAGGTTGCTCGGGCATCTGATCAGGATGCCTCCTGGACGCCTCCCTGGTTAGGTGTTCCGGGCATGTCCAACCAGGAGGAGGCCTAGAGGAAGACCCATGACACTCTGGAGGGACTATGTATCCGGCTGGCCTGGGAACGCCTCGGGATTCTCCCGGAAGAGCTAGAAGAAGTGGCTTGGGAGAGGTAAGTCTGGGCATCTCTGCTCAAGCTGCTGCCCCAGTGACCCGACCTCGGATAAGCGGAAGAGGATGGATGGATGGATGAGAATTCAGGTAGCTCCTATTGATCCTGAGCTGTACTGGCTTTACACCACAATACACCAAGACGTTTACTGCCTCATACACTGTCATGAAGATAGAGAGAGAGTGAAAGAAACATGCAACCCTATCAGGGAACCTAATTTCCAATTATTTACTAATCTCCACCTCTTGTAGATGCAGACCATATTTTCTGTTGACAGAAAAGGGTACCTGCTTATGATCAACCTCTCCATCCCCATTTCAAACACATCATATGCCACTGTATCACTTATCTCTTTATTTAAAGAGCTTCTTTAAAAAGCCAAATTTCCCACTGGGGACAAATTAATGTTTGTTTATTCATGCGTTTGTTCCTTCATTCAATCTATCTATCACCACATCCTCAAGATATGTAAGTAGTACTGCTTTTAATACTGCAACCACATCTCTGTGAAGGCTGGATACAAAAAACAGTTGCTAGGCACATACATGACAACAAAGCATTATCCTCTCTTCACACAAAATGATATATGAGATGATTCAACTGAGACACAGAATAGAAGAAGGACCACCCTTTACATGATGTTTGGTTCTAGAATTAATGCTGTGTGCAGAGAAGGGACAAAGTTACATACATTGGGCCTACATTGTCATGAAAGATTAGTCTGTAGTTGGGTGCTGCCATCTGAATTAAGTGAATCCTAAAAAAACAATAGTTTAATAGTTGATAATGAAGTAACCTGATTTCATTTAGTCTGTTTCTCTTGCAAGCACTGCTTATGCACAGTCTGGTCAGTTGTTAGTTTAGATGTTTCACAGATACTGGTTAACTGATTTTAGAAACATGCTGCAGCAAAGCAACGCCCAATAAGCAACAATTTTAACAATACATTTTCGTAATGTTTAAAATATGAATCCTTACAACCTGCTGATACGTTATAAACTTCAACTTAATTCCCACAAACGACCCATGTGAAAAATGTTGCCTTACTATCAGAGCTACATGTGATGAATGAACTGCCCTTTCAGGTACAGCCAATAAACTTCTAAATGATGACAGTGTTTAGAAGAATGACCCCATTTATCCTATGATCAGCACGAAAGTATAGTTTGAATATGGCACAGCAAGGGAAGCAGCTTTCTGAAAAATGGTGTAGACTCTTCTACGGAATACAAACTGGTAAATAAACCACATTTATAAATGTGGACTACTGGGCTTGCAGGACATCCCTCCAGTCATTAACAGAGAGCTGCGTATGCCAGATATCATCGAATGGCGAACCTGAACAGTTTCTTTCCCTCAGCTGTGGCTGCAGGCCTGTTAAAGAAAATATTAAAAATCTAATACCATTAAAGCAGGGATGTCAAACTCCAGTCCTGGTGGGCCATAGTGGATACAGGTTTTATTCAAACCTTTTTCCTAGTCAGTGACAAAGTTTCACTGCTAATTAAATCCTTTTCACTTCATTTTAATAGTTCTGTTTTTAAGGATTCACTCCTCTGAACTGATTCTTTTCTTCATTAAATGGCAGCCAAACAGAAATGAGACGTGAAACGAGCCAACAGATGACCAGCTAAAATGGGGTTTTAAACTCCAACCAATTTCACTCCAACCAGTTTCTTAATGAGAGGTTGATTCTTGCTGTTAATTAAACCCGTTATTCAATTCCATGGCTTGTTGCTGCTCTCATTCTGCCATAGCAGACATTTCCAAAACTGTTTAGTTTCTGTTTTTTTTCTAAGAACACCATCAAAATGTTTTGGTGACCTGAGAGATTAACCTTACTGAGACCTTCACTTTTCTTTATATTCAGATATTGTGTGATAGGCACAGGTTTGCTGGTCAGGTGGCTGCGTGTTTTGTGTCATATTATTGTTTGACTGAGGCAAGTTAATTAAAACTAAGCCAAAAGAAGTTAATTAGTACTGGTCACTAATTAAGAAGATAGTTACAATGAAAATCTGCAGCCACTGCGGCCCTCCAGGACCGGAGTTCGACACCCCTGCTTTACAGCATACCTGGATAAAGGTCATACAAAGGAAGAGTGTTGCATGTTTTAGCTACTTAAATAAGTCTTTTTCAACAGCTTAGAAATTATACTTTGCACATTTTTTTCATGTTGGAAATTAATTGGAAATGTTTATTAGATGAGTTTCGATTTAAATGTTTTCATTTTCCCTCAGCCCAGGTCAGAAAGCACAAAAAAGTTGAGTATCTTTATATAAAATTAGTTCAGTAACATCAACTACAAGCCACCAAAAGATCACAAATCAATCCATGCCTGCTACCTGCTCAGATTATCTAATAAACTGGGAACAATCTTGAAGGCTCCCCATCCCTCTACCCTAACCCAGTCTTGTGTGACTCGTCTAGATACTCACACAGCCCCCAGCCTCGTAACCTGGGGGAGACAGGGACCTAAAGGTCACTTATTTCTGGTATTTTCCATTGGGTTAGGCAGCATCCAGACATGTCTCTGCTTTTTGCCAGATGCCTGAGTCTCAGGAGATGCATGTGCCTTTTCTGGGTGCAAACTGATCACAACTTTGCTACAGAGGCCCTCATGTTCAGTTCTGGGTATTTAGACATGTTACAATTATTGTCAGGTAATAAAAAAAACTATTTAATCAGAACACAAATAATTCAATAAAGTACAACAGACCTCTGAAATAACCTGGGATACAGAGTTGCCTCCAAAATCAGTTGTGTTATTTTTTGTTTACATTTTTACATTATTTCCAATATTATTAAAGACTTCATTATGCAAAATGTGTAAATAGTTCTGCTGCTGTTGTGAATTATGTTATCTTTCTACATTCCCACTTATGGTTGACCACTGATATTAGCACTGCTGCAGCAATTTTGGCACAAACTGCTCTGTCCATATTTAAGTCAGGAGATTGGATTCATTTTGCTTTTTATAGTCAAGTACTGAATAAAAATCTTAATAAGAAGCATGCAACTTCCAAACATTTATGAAAATGTTTAAAATGAAAATCAAATGCTCTAGCACACTACAAACTGCAGCTGTCTTACTCCTTGAAGTCTTCTTCCTTCTATCTTAAAGAGAGAAATTTGAGTATTTTGTGTAGAAGAAACCTCTGTTTTAATTGCTGCTCACATTCAGCTGCAATGTTTAACAAATCATATTCCAATTAAATATTTTTTTTAAAACATAATGTTAATAATCTAATGGCATGCACCTCAAATGGAAATGTGTGTTTTGTGATTCTCAGCACAAAAATCTCAAAAAGTTGTGAACCAGCCTCAAAATGACCCAAAAGCACAGATCAGTGATCACAAATCCAAGTGACAAGGAAGAAAGAAAAAGAACAGCAGCAACATCTTCTGAGTGTTAAGCAAATTGCAGAAGCCAATTACTTGACAAAAACACCATAAAAGGAAGAAAAAGAAGAAGAGCAGTGCCATCTGCTGAGCATCAAGTACAGGATATGCAAGAATGATAAATGAAATGAAACAAGTGAAAAACTGTAGGTAGCAGCAACCTAGTGGTCATGGCCTGTGGTCAAACTGATCGAGAAACCAAGTGATAACCGCAATAATAGCAGAAAGAAAAAGAAGAGTACTGCCATCTGCTGAGTGTCAAGTGCACTGCAGAAGGCAGTTAAGTGGCAAAGAACAAGAATGAATAAGTAGACAAGATGCTTTAGCTCATAGACAAGTAGGAAGCAATGCTGAATATGAAGAAACTGAGCAGCAGGCAAACACGGTAGCTTATAGTCATGAAGATCTAAGAGACAGAAATGCAAGGCGACAATTGATAAGATCATCCATCCATCCATTCATTATCCAACCCGCTATATCCTGACTACAGGGTCACGGGTTCTGCTGGAGCCAATCCCACCCAACACAGGGTGCAGGGCAGGAAACAAACCCCAGGCAGGGCGCCAGCCCAACACAGTTGAGAAGTTCATCAAATACTTAAATTTGTCGGCCACATAAAGGCATTGATTCACATCCTTACGGCAATATTTCTTTAAAACTCTTCTCTGCCATTTCTTTTCAGTTCTGAGCCACCATCACCACCTGATCAAGGCACCATGCAGCCTCCTTAGATGTTGGAATGAAGGTGAATGTCTCAGCCGTCAATGAGACCAACTTCATCAAACCCTATCAAGTGACACATGAAAACTAAGAGGTTTTATTTAGGAACATTTGTTAGGTAGAATGCCCAGTGGGGGACTTAGTGGACTTCTGGCCTTAGAACCCCTGCAGATTTTTGTTTTCCTAACTGGAGGTTTCTTTTTTGTTTTTTTCTTTCCTCCCAGCCATCTGACCTTACCTTGTTCTGTTATTATTTATTCTTTAAAATGTATTGCCTAATCTTAAGTTTTTCTCTTCTTGTAACCTTTCTTTGTTATCTTGTAACACACTTTGAGGTACATTGTTGTATGCAAATGTGCTAGATAAATACATGTTGTTGTTGTTTTTTGTTAAAGATCACTACCTGCCAAAGTTACATCAGCGATATGATCAATGTCAAGCTGTATTTTGTAATGTTGAAAAGCAAACAATGAGTTGCCAAAATGGAAAAGTTCCACTTGGCCACCAGAAGAAACAAAAGTAACAATTTAGAAAACATACTGTAAGAAGTGTCAACAGCTCCTTATCTTTAATTTGGTTTTTACTTGAATTTTATTTTACAACCATAGGTCCACGTGTTCCAATAGTACTACATAATTACTAAACAACACAATATTAACAAAAATGTACCTAATAGCAAAAACACATAAAAAGTAATAATTCAAAAGCAACAAAAATAACAATTAAAATGAAAATGAAAACAAACATAAGCCAGAGAACTAGTGTATATGGTGTATTACCAACAAAGTTTTAAATGCAGATTTATACTCGTACATATTAATATTTTAAATATGAAACCTTCTATTTTAAATTTAAATTTCAAAATTTAATTTAAAATGCAGATTTACACTTGTATATATTCATATTTTCAATATGAAACATTCTGTTTTTAATTATTGGCTGACAGATTTGCTACTTATGCAAGGGTCCATCTGAGATGCAGTTACCCAGAGTTTAGACTGAATGATGAATCCGTGTGCATTAAATTACCATAATTCAAGTATCTGTGGAGATATTTGAAATCCATGTCTATGATCAAAAGAAAATGATTTAAGAGGGATGAGCTGATTTAAGACATTTTATTATAAGGTGTAATGGATTGATACATTTTGCCAATAGTGACATGATTTCAGCTTTAACTTCAGTTATATAAAAAATAATCATACATTGCAATACATAAAACAATTAAACTGTAATACTTTATATATTCCAACACATTTTTAAATAACTGTAATAAAGTTTTATCCTTTGGGGTTCTTTATGATCCTTAGTCTTGTGACCCAAATATCATAAAATCATCATATGGTGTTAAATATCTGTTGCTGTTGATTTTGCTAGTAGACTACATAACAGAGGCACTCAAACTTAACAATTTTAGAATTGGTTCTTCACATGGTTAAAATTGACCACAAAGATAATGAGCATTTCTGTTACTTTAAACACTTACTTTTCTGGTCTCAGATTTATGACTTGCCCATGAAAATGTTATGTAGCTCTACCCTCCTTGTAGTTTCTGGAGTACCTCTTTTAGAGGGGTTTATTTGACTGCATCTAGACAGTGTTTTGCAGTCTCTTGGAGAAGCTACAGTATACAGTATACAGATATCTCAAGTGCAAATTTGGATTTCCCAGCTTTAAACAAAACACTGCTTTGGCCAAATGTCTTTGTCGTACAGAAGCCACCTGGCCAAAAGTGTTCACTGGTTATGGGTGAAAAAGATCTCATCATTTTTGTTTGAATTGTCATATGAGGGCTTTTTTTTTTTTTTAAAGAGCACCCTTGTCTGGCCCCTCCCATTGGACCAGTGTGACATGGGTTACTTGGATAGCAAGATTCTACAGAGGATACCTCTTAGTCATATAAACCATCTACCACATTAAGGTCAGGTTCTCGAGTAAGAAGACCTTCGTTCTGCTTAGGATAATTTCAAACTACAATATTTCTGCTGTTACTGTCGGGTCTAGTGACACTGCCACCTCCCTTTCAGCGCCAGGCGCGCTTGAAGTGCAACCGAACATATGACTCAGGCAGTCCACCCCCACTCTCCTGTTCATAGGCTCGCTGAGCAGCTTCTCGCTATCCTATTGGCTATCGTCTGCTTCTACCGCGGGAGTTCCGCTCCGCTCGGTTCCTAGCAGGGTGCTGTGCGCATCCGTTTGGCCTTTTCCAGCATGTTAGTCAGCGGTTGTAGACGGTTTGAGAGAGTGTCTGGGATTAAGTCGTTGCTCTAGCTTTTAGATGCAACTAGTAATCTCGCAGACCTTGAGTATTTAAAATTATAGGTGCTAGTCTGTAGCTTCGTTGTGTATTTTTAGGGCTATCGCTTTTTTTTTCCACTTAATAGCAATAAAATTATTTTTTTTCTGTAAGGGTAAAAATGGCGGACACTACCAGTGGTGCAGATAAGAGTCTGGACGACTTCTTCGCCAAAAGAGACAAAAAGAAAAAGAAAGAAAAAACGAAAGGCAAAGAGCAAGCAATAGTACCCGGACCAACTGTCTTAAAGAAAGGAAAAAAGGAGAAGGAGAAGTCCACGAAAAACGACAGCCAGGACACCCAGCTGGAAAAGGTGGCGATGACCGTAGTGGTCTTTTTTCTTATTTTAAAGGGTAGAAGTGTTTTTGCTAGTAATAATTTAGCTAGTGTCTTCCTAAAACTTGCTGACAGCCCATTATTATTGTTTTTTACATTTGCAAACGTAATATCCCGGAGGTCGTAGGTGTTTTCTCCTATCAGGCGGCGCTGTGGCTGATTTTCACGTGTTAACACGGCACGCCGGCCGCTCCACTGACAGTAGCGGGGCATTTCATTAAATTATTGAATACTGCAGCTGACAGCTCCTTTGAACCTTTCGTATTTCTCAAAAGTCGGTAGCAAAGTGCGTGTCTAGGTGTTCAATTTGGTCATTTGATTGTTCTGGAAACTACAAGCGCCCATTCATTCTTCCGCACAGACGTGGTCACTCGTTACGGATTATGGATCCCCGCTGGTAGGTGTCGGTGGGCTCTAATCCTTCCCGGACATTGTCAAGTTCATGTGAACTATAATCAGTTTTTACTGTTTGTGTCCCATTCATACATAAAGTAAATGCCCGTTGAGGGCGGATTATGGTGGTCAGCGAAAGTGCCTTTTTGGGGAAAAAATAGACATTTTATTTATTTGTTAAATTCAGTAAGATTTTGTTTGCATTTTTCTGCGATCGGAATTTTTATCCGTTTTCTGCTCCATTCTGTCGACATAAACCTTTATTTAGCTTGCAGACAGGAATGTTCTTTTTTTTTTTTGCACTGCTCGGATTTGCTCATGGAGTTGACCCCCTTGTGTTTTGTCTTGACATTGCTGACAAAGCAGTTATATGAGCATGTTGGGAACGCGGAAGGCCAATGGCACATTTGTTGTCATCTGTGTTTTTGTCATTGGGAGCTCCCTTTTTTCTGAAAAAATAAACGTTAGATTTCTTATTATAATACAGTTTAAGTAATGGTATGGGCTAGGGGTAATTAGTAATTTTGTAAAGCTCTGCACATAATCCCTGCAAAGGCGGCTTGTTGACAATTCTGAGGTTGGAAAGGATTGTCAAAGTACGGTCTATTTTAAGTTAACCAATACCTGTTCTGACCCGTTCCATATTGCGTTTATCCCCACTCCTCTTGCAGTTTGCATGCATTGTAGTGGTGCTGCAATAACTAGATTCCCATAAGGGTGTAATATTTTAATTATGTACTGTACACTTTGGTTTATACATCGTGTACCTATTCTTTGATTTAATCAGCTGCTCACTGTGTATGCTCCCAAAGACCAATCTGATCAGCCTGTAGCAGTGACGCTGTACCACCTACCACCTCAGGGTTGGGAGTAGTTAACACCAGGTCAGTGTTTTCACTTACAAAGATATTGACAACCAACACTTCATTCTGTGAGATCAGTTAATCTCACTTGCCATGTTGCTATGTTGTATACATGCCTCATTAATACTAATGTGTATTGTCTGTGCCACACCAGTGCTCTTCTGTCAGGATTATATTTTGTTTCTCTTGTGAATTCAATGCACACACCATCCCTTGTTATAGACTTGAACTTAATAATTGGAATCAGGTATAATGCATTTTGTATAAGGTTAAAAATATCCATAGAAGCTTAAAAAAAAAGCAAAGAGGGTTGCTGACAATCTTTTTGTATCTATATATGTACTAGCTGTCTCACCCCTCAATGGGATAAGTAATCAACTTAGGACTCTGCTTTAACAACGTTTGGAGTGCACCATCTATTTGAATTTATTTTGTAATGCTTATAATACACATAATTTGACCAACAGTTGGTGCTTTACAAATGTGTAGTAATAAAATGAATGCATTATTACAAATGTTTGTGATACATCTGTTGGAAAGACAAATGCAATTCATTTTATTACTGCACATGTTTGTGAGGCACCATCTGTTGAAATATCAGACATACACACTGGATGGGCAAACAGATACACAGACGATTATCCTTGTATTAAGGGTTATATGTATGTATGTATATATGTACGTGTATGTACAGTAATGTTCATTTTTAGCACTGAAATTGTATGTGTGCTAAAATGACCCAAACTTTGTGATTCTGCTCAGGCAAGATGAGTAAACATGAAGTAAACAACTAATTGTTGAAAGAAGGTTTGATGTTATCCCCATTTTTTTTATAATGAATAATCTCCAAAACATTTAGTTTTGAGAACGATAAGCAACTTACCAGTCAAATGTACCAACTGGTATCTATGTGATAATCTTGAGTAGTTTTTTGGGGCTATTTATTCCCAGACGCACTCTCCCTCCCGTTTTTTTCTTCACATAGGTATTCTTAATTTTTTTTTTTTTTGTGTGATTCATATCGTATGCACTAGGCAGGAGTATGAATTCTCAATATTAAATCTGAAAACCGGCTTCATGCACTGCATTTAGAAACGCAAGGCAGATTTTATTAGTCCTTATTAACCAGCAGTTAAGTATGTTTTTTTAATTTGTGACTCTGCTGATGTATAAAATATTGAAAGGGCTACATCCCTAATCAGCCATGATAATTTCACAGAAATACCTCAAATTGGATTAATTTTCAGTCTGTGGACAGAGTAATCAGATTCATTTCTAAAAAGTAGAATTGAATGCATCCCTAATATGGTTACTGCTTTTGCTGTTTATTTGTGCTCACTTTAATAAAATCTTGAGCTGCTGGATTTTTGAAATGTCTCTATGAGTCCTTACTGAAATAGACTGCAGGTTGGATGATGGATGGATGTAGTGCAGAATTCTTGGGACTCTAGGTGGCTCTCATCTATTACCTCCCCCCAGTAAGCCTTGAATCCTTTGTATGAGTTCTTGGATGTTAACACTTTTGACTAATTCTGCATGTGCAACTGAAAATGTGTGAAGATACATTATGTATTGTTTATATTACTAAGCATGAATTAAACTGTTTATTCACTTCATAGATAAAACTGTCTTCTTTTGACAAGAAAGACTAAGAAAACATAATAGTAGGGTATAATGAAATAACTGTGAAACTGACACAAACACTGTAAGTAGGCAACATTAGTCAGATGAATTTATGAAAAAGCACCCATGCAGAAAGTGAATATATATTCCGCAACCTAGGACTCGGTTACTCTAAGCCCCCTTCAAGGACATCCCTCTAAACTGCAAGTGTGGAAGTTAATTCACATTTGGTTTTCTGTGAAAGGAACTAAAATATTTGAAAGGGAAGTCCACAAACATGACACTTTATTCTCTGGAGAGGCCATTCAAATTCTTTCACTCGCCAGACAAGCAGCAGGTTAAGCATATCTTTGTCTGTCTTTTGATAACATTTTCAATATATGTACCATATGATGGCTAAACTTTAAGGTGGTGGGCTGGTGGCCTTCCATTTGTAAAAATATTTGTTTTCCCCACATTTTCTATTATTACGCTGTGTACAGCCAATTAATTAGACTGGAACTGAAAAGAACTTTTCTGAGCACTACTTCTCTTGTTGATGCAGTAACCTTCTATATATTGTCATGGACATAAAATAGATTTGGATTAGTGTGATTAAATTAGACCTGTAAAAACTTGCTGAAGAGCCATTATCCCCCACAGCAAACAACGTGTCCCAAAGGGTTTTTTTTTTTTTAATGTCTGAATAATACATATCCATATCCGAATATAATGGTAGTCAAATGGGCCTGTCTCGTAGTAATCAGAAGCAGCCTTTGTAGGCATGCAGCCTGTTTTGCTTAAGGTGGATTTTGTCAGCCTGCAATTCTCATGTGTAATTAAAAATGTGCCTTGTGGCATTAGAAACTTGTAATGCACATGTGCCTAGTTGAAACAAACCTAACAGGTTATCAATTAAAATTTTAGTGCTGATTTCAATGGCAGAAATAGTTGTTTTATGGAACTGTGCTGTTTATTAAAATGAGAGAAGACATATTTTTCCAAGATTTTTGAGTAAACAAAGATGATTTTTGGAATGAACTAGACTTTACAGTATAGATCTGGGGTTTTTAACCTTTATTCCTCTAAGGTTCCCCAGTGCACTACAAGAATGTTTAAGGACATGGCTTAACACTGTTGCTGTAGTATTTACATAGGTGTTTATTTTTGAACTTAACATTTATTAATAAAAACAAACACATTCTGCTAGTTCTGTTATACTTCTGTGGCTTTTTAAAGCATTATACACAATGTGCTGTTTTGAAAAGAGCCTACTGTATATGTTTTGCTCGTGCCTGAATTTCTTAATTATATACAAGTAGGCATTTTTTAACAGGTAAATATTGACCAACCATTACCAAAATAAAAACATTGTCACTACAGGTATTTTTTTTATCCTTCACACAGATGCCCAGTCTGAGGGTTCACTGTGAATTGTTAAATTGTGGCATAGCTTAAGTAGTTAAGGTGACTTTTCTCTTCATGAGCAGTTATTTTGTGTTTGTAGGTTTATGTAATGGAACTGAGGGGCTACCTGGACTCTGGCTTCTTAAACTAATGTTAGTAATGTGCCAGCAATTTGAGTGAAATTGAATTTGTTTCCCCTCGTTAAAATAATTATGAAACTAGGCCGCTAAGAGACCGGTTAAATTTGTGCCAAATTTACAGATGAGAAGACCACAAGAACCAGTTTAATTTGTGTGTTTCATACGGAGTTTGAATGGGAAGAGCATGCAGGTAAAGTGACTCATACATAGACTTAGCTATTGGACACTTTTTTCCAAAATTTATTTTCTGAATAGCAGTGCCTTAAAGAAACATCTCAAGTAACATTTTTTACGTATGTAATATTTTTATGATTTACATTTGTAATGCCTTCAAATTATGTATTTGCAAATCCATCTGCCATGTTTCATGGTTGCAGCTCTAGTC
Organism: Polypterus senegalus; assembly: GCF_016835505.1. Lineage (NCBI taxonomy): Eukaryota > Metazoa > Chordata > Cladistia > Polypteriformes > Polypteridae > Polypterus > Polypterus senegalus. The sequence continues at coordinate 146,507,808 of NC_053158.1, forward strand.
TGCTTGTCTTCATCTTCTACCATCAGAATCTCCCTATGACCCTTACCCTAGGGTTCATGATGCTCCAGCTTGACCTGGTACTTCCACCCAGATGAAGCCTACCTTTATTCACTTTCCTGCATTTGTCTGACTGGTAAACTGTGGAATCTTTACTGTCTTTACAGCATTGTTACACAGTGTTCTTATATATCCTTATAATCTTCCATTACTGATTTTGTTCCCACCGCTGTACAAGCCGTAGGAATGGAGACTGATGACCATCTCCTGAGGAGGCTGTTAATTTTCCACTTCAGTACTTTTGTCATGATCCTCAAAGGAGCTGTGGCAAGAGAATAGAAGCATGGGAGCATGATATGTTGATAGCTCCAAGATGTAATGCACCATACTTAACCATGGTACCTAAAACAAATTACTGTGTTGTCTAAATTTGACTAAGTGAGTTGTTTTAAAATTAACCCTTATGATTAAAGAGTGATTGTATACAAGAAATTCAAATAATGTTTCATATTTAAAAATGCTGAAAATATGCAGACGTGCATTACCATCATCATAATTCTTAGGGCCATCTTAAATTTTTCAGCTATGAGGTGTATGCATATCATTTACATGCTGTTTTCACACTTGTTTACAGCAGCAAAACATATATAATACAGTTCAACAGCCAGGGACTAGTAAAAGTTCCATGGTAATGAAATTGCTGGTTGAATTCCTGTGAAGGTTCATGTTTCCTTAATTTAAATTTTTTTACATTAAATTTTATATCTTCCCTACATGTTTTTGAGTGCTCCATTCAAACCTTTGCCAGCATCTGTGTCTGTCAGTCACCGAGTGTGTTTTCATACATACACAACCAGACTGAAGTCATTAATCCGGTTAAGGCAGAAGCGTAGTTTCTTAAAAATCCAAAATAATGTTCTGGAGTTCTCCTTGGTCAAAATGTTCCAGTGTCATTAAAATGCTTTTAAAAAAAATATCGTTAAACATCCTCATCAGCCACTGAATTTGAAAATAAGCATATGACACCCTTGATATTGAACTATCTTGCTCTTTAACAAATATGTTTAGTTTAATTGACCCTTTATTTATAGATTTCTGTTACCAGAATGCACACAGCTCTTTTCTTCTTGGCTGTTCAAATAAACCTTGTGAAGGATCTGGTATGTGTGCCTCTTAAAAAGTAACATACATACTATGTAATGCCTGTTACTTTTAACATTTTATTCTACTGCTTTCAAGATTGTGCAGCTGAGTTTACCACTGTACATTCAACTCAACATAAGTATAACCATTTCTAAAATATTGAGACAGATTATTGCAGCCAGGAGAAGAAATAATATACAGTAATTGATCAAACATTTGCCTCTGGAAATTTATTTTGCGGGCGCTTGAGTGTGTGATGCAAATTTTGCAGGCTGAAAGACTGCAGTAGATATGCAAGGTCTACAGAGAAATCTACCTCTGTTTAACAAGTTTCTCATGCCAATAACCCAATTCCTGTAATGAGAATAAGGGTTTACATGACATTAAAAAAAAAAAAAAACTTGCTTTCTGTATCATTTTCTCTGCTTGACTTTCTTTTTATGAGGTGTAATCATTTAACTTGTGTTATCTTGCATTTGTAACAGGAGATGAAAAGATATACATATGAATGGAGGCTTTGCATTCATTCTGTTATTGTAATGAGCACTTCTACAGATGTCTGTCAGTCCAAGCATCTGTCCATTTTCTAACCGGTTTGTACAATTCATGGTCGCTGATGGGGACCATATACTTATCAACAGTTATGCATACAGGACTGGCAGATGTGTGTAGTGCCCACAACATTTGCAATAAGTAAACATCAAGGCAGAGATTCAAAGTGGCTAATTGGCTTGTCTAAATCGATGAAGACATGAGCAGCTCCATTTGTTAATACTAGAGATGCACGATATATCGGAAACTGTATTGTTATTGTCGATGTCCATTAAAAATGGTGACCTCAAAATGGGACAGATGTATACATTTAAACCAATATAACGGACCGATATAATTTGGGCTTGCCAACATTGTCAGTTCTTTAAATAATTAAATGTTGCTTTCATTGTTCGGTGAGGCAGGTATTAAGCTGCTGAAAAACATGCATGTAACCACAGCCCCTTGCGCTCACATGTTTTGCTGACAGGAGCACTATGCACATTGTTTATTCATTGGGCAGATATCGTTAGTAAAGCAGAATGTAAGCCGTGCGGTCATATTTTTCTATGAAAAAGGAACACAACAGAATTGCTCTACCTGAAAAAATGAGACAATGTGAGGAGACTTTACAATTAAATCTTTCAATTCCACAAATTTAATTACCCATCTGAAGAATTACCATAACGAATTATACATGGAATTTAGCAACTAATGCTACCAAAACAAAAGTTAAATCTGACGCTACCAGGCTTACTAGCGGTAGCCTCGTACAACAAACTCTTCAGAATGTGAAGACATTTCCCCAAGACAGAGCCAGAGCTACTAGTAGCATAACTACTAAAATAATGGAAATGATCGTACTCGATGATCAATCTTTTTCCCTAGATGAGGACGGCTACTACAACATGAGCAAGTTGAGTCTAACAGCACACTGGATTGATGAAAATTTTGAGTCAGAAAAAGTGGTGTTGCATGCTGAGGAGTTCTCCGGTTCTCATTTTGCAAGCTTTCAATTTCATGTTAACGAAGTGGAACGTTTCAAAAAGTAACGTGCACGTTGTGCTTCGTGACAGTGCTCTCAATATGGCAAATGCTATGGAAGAAAGTGGCATTAAAAGTTTTAAGCTGCATGGCTCACACTTTGCAGCTTGCTGTATGGTAAGGTTTATTGAGCCAAAGAAGCATCTCTGACTCTCTTGCCATTGGGAGGCGAATAGTTACTCATTTTAAGCACTCACAGCTTGCTGTTTCGCTGCTGAGAGAAATACAACAAGATTGCTTCAGTAGGACGTGCCGACTCATTGGAACAGCACATATTATATTCCAAAGACTCTGGTTTATCAGAAGCTCACTCTTACTGCATATGATGCTGAATACGAGCTTCCTACCTCTCCCACGGTGCATCAGTAGGGACTTGTGGAAAACATGATTTTTCTACTTAAACCATTCGAACAACTTACTAAAGACATAAGCTTGCATTCATTTATAATTGCGGATGTGATTCTGTCTGTTGAAGTGCTTAAAAGTCTGTTTAGCCAGTGTGGCAAGACAGATTCCGGAGTTCAGATTGCGAAAATCACACTTTTCGAGGCTGTCACAAAACGCTTCAGTGGTGCATTCTCTGAGCCACTATATTTAGGGCCCTATGGAATCCATTTTATTTTTTCACAAATTCAGTTTTATTTTTTATTTTTTTTTTAGATTTTTGGTTTTCATTGTTTTATTTTTCCTTGATTCTGATTTTTTTTTTACTGTAAGCAGCAGTAGCTACAACAAACGAAGCACTAATTAAATGGCACTTTACTTTCCTTTTAATGAAGCAGCACACTAGCGCAACCGAACCTTATTTTGCAGTTCCATTCATCAGGTAGGGGCCCAGATCCTCCATGTTGCTGTTTGCTGAGACTGCAGTAGGATATTGAGTGCCCTCAAGAATTGTAACGCTGTTACTAGTTTGATGCATTCTTCTGAGATTAAGGTTAACTTCACTTTCGGGGTCTAGGATATTTGTTACAGCCTGAGCTGATGTGTTCTTGGCGAATATGTTCGAGGTACCCTACTGATTCAAACCATCTTATTCCACCTGGTGTTTCCTGCCTCGGGGGTTCCAGGCAGGCATTTTGAAGAAGGCAGACTTTACCCACATCACTAGTGATGCTGCCTCACTAAAGTATTTATAGTGCTGCCAGACGTTAAATCTGGGAATTAAATAGAAAAAAAAAGACCCACTTTTAAGTGCTTGTTGTATCTGAGGAGAAGCCTGCTCTTCTGCCCAGGTTTGTAGGTGCCAAGTTTATAATGGAAGAATCAAATGTGGACCTTGCGTACCTCATAACTGAGAGTCAAAACATTTATTAAATCCAGAAACATCATTGCTAATTTTTTGAAAGGGAACCCGTTAACAACCAGTGCCGATCACTAATAACATTTTTCTATGGGAAAGACTGTTAATACCAGTTAAATATAATTTCACCTACAATTAGTACTGTCTACATAAAATAATTACTATACAGCCAAATGTTTACTCACCTGTCACTATGCTGAGAACTATATATCACCTATTTGTGCTTTTATTAGCTACAGCATAAATTTTACTGCCACAAATCTTTCGAAGAACGGCGTCCATATGACACGGGGCAAATGAGTTTGACAAAGGTTGCTCTCATTTTCTAGCAGCACACCACACCTTGTTTACAATGCTTCATAAAGTAAGGGTGCATCTTCCATTTTTTTCGAGAGGTATGTTTGACACGCATGACCACAAAATCCTCCACAAACTGGCGTTTTGCATGTGATGATGTTGTTGTTTCCTCTATTGTTACCTGAAAGGGAACACTTTTTGATCTTAATTTCTCCTTGTTCTTGAGATGGGTTTTAGATTTGACATGGTCATTGCAAGTATCTTTTCAAGTCCAGTCTATGGTATGGCTGCAAAATTTGCAGAAAAGTTGTCCAGATTCGTAAAAGTCGCCGGGATATTGATGTGCACTCAATTTTGCAGCTAAGCTCGTGTTTCTTAGTTTTTTCGATGTAGTTAGGGTATCTGATTCTACAACATTTCTGTCTTGTGCAGCTAGCCAATTCGCACAAACAGATAGAGGCATGATTGATTTTATACAAAGAATTGCATTTGCTTGAAAAACAACAAACTAGAAAAAAGAATCTAAATGATAGATCAACAGATTATTCAATGGTTTAATTTATTGAGAAGTTTTGCAACAGTCACCCCTTCAGTCTCTAAATTCCGCACATTTCCTTTTTTAAATCTGAAATCCATTTTTATGCATTAATTCTGTGATTCCGTCCATGTTTTCCGCATTGTGGAAATCATAGGACCCTATATACTATCTATCTACTGTCCTTGATCCACGGTACAAAGGTCGATTTTGTGACCAAGATACTGTACCAAAAAACAAATGCAGAAAGCACTTGAGAAACGATTGGTTGGGATGTCAGCAGGTGAATGAGATACAGAGAGCAACGGCGAACACAAGAGAAAAAGATTTTCACTCAGAGAGATGTTGCTGGAGATGTGTGAAGAAATTCTTGAAGAAAATTCGTATGCGGCTGCAAAATCACATTCAACTGTGGCTGAGTTAAAATAACAATCATAAAATTAACAACAATCATACTAATTAGGATGACCAGACGTCCCGATTTATAAAAAAAGAAACAACTTTATTACGGATTTAATTTAAAAAGAAAAAAAGAAACACAAGCCATACACTACAGCTTCCTCATATCAAATTGGTATCATCGTGCATTTGCCAGAAACTTGCAGCATAACTTAAAAGTGCGTGGCAAACTACTCTGCAAACAGCTGAGAAGAAAAGGAACGCGTTAATGTCATCACCTTGCCTTTTTCGTCATGTTTTTACACTTTTATTTTCCAGATTACCTACAAAACTTATTCCAGCAGCGCAGTTTGTGGGTTTTCCATTTTAGACAGTTGAGTCGCTGTGGGGAAAAATGTTGGAGTAATTTAATTCAGTGGGTACTTAACAAAGAGAAGGAACAGGTTTACCTGCATGCTAGAATGCAGCTTCAAATTTTGTACTTTGTAAAAGATTTCTCCTGTGTTTAAACTGTAAAAGATTTTAAGGCAAGATCTACTCCAGTTTTAATGTAAGCATTACCTTAAAACAAATCACCCTAAAATATACAGCAGTCTTTCAATTTTTCAAGGCACACCTGTGTTACAAAGTGTTTCATTGTGAAACAGCTTGTGAGGCATCTCTTAAAAGTCCATCCGCATCACACAGAATGCCCTTTATATGACTAAAATCATCAAGCTTTCAATGTCACAAGTTATTAATGGGTGGTGGTTGGTACAGGCGGTTGTCCTGTTTTTCTTTACCACATATCAGGTCAACCTAATAATAATTTTATTATTTTTTATTATAACCTAGGTAAACCGTTTTTCTTTTCTTTTTTTTTTTTCTTTTTTCAGCTGAATAACTATCTCAGCGAGCCCCCTATCTCCAGAAATAACTGATCCCTACAATACTGGAAAAGCAATTCCGCCTGTTTCCCAACCTTGGCCGAGGCGGTGATCAAGTATCTATCGGCACCTTGTACCAGTGTAGTCAATGAATGCCTTTATTCAGCTGTGTCAAATATAGTAAATGAAAAGAAAAACAGACGTGCTGGGGAAAAAGCAGAAATGCTTCTTTTTGTTAAGAAAAACCTACCATTTGTGCTTTTAAAGAAGCCAACTTAAGACCAAGGTTACTGGCCTCATTGTACCTTTTATTTTAGTTTTACTTACAGTAATATATGTCTGATTGTGGTACAAAGTATGTGCATTAATTTTTTTCTTAATATACCCAATGCCATGTTCTGTAATGGCATGGTGTCTTGATGTGCTTAAGTTACCCAGGATGTGTATGTTAAACAGATTTTTGTACGTGACCTAGAGTCTCTTTCTATAGAGACCAGCCATATCTTGCTCTTTTTCCCCACACAGAAAGTATTGGCTGCTTATATCTATATCAAAGAGGAGTGTAAAAGTCAGTTAGTTAATAAAAAAAAAAAAAGTTAATCTCTGTTTCATATGCTTACTGTTGTTTCTTTGATAATGCAAAATACATTTTTAACATAACTAAAACATTCAAACCTGAAGTTAAAAAAAAAAAAATCAGCCATTGGTTTTCAGTATTGGCAGAGATGGACAAAAACATTGATTATCGGTATCGCCCAGAATTTCCATATCTGTGCATCACTAGTTAATACCAAAATAAAATGAAGTGTTTCAGTGCTTTCAAGGACACCCCCTCCTTAATGTGACATGTTCTGTTTTAACACAGACTTATAATTGCCTGAACACGCAGTTAGCAGGACAAGAAAAAACACATACTGTACTTCATTGCTAAATATGAATCTGAAAACACTGAATTTGTGTCATTCATTTGGCTGTTGAAGGCAAACTAATTCTCATGTATAGTCCATAAGTAAAAGCACATGTTGCATTTGTTTGAATGGTACATTGAAGAATGTAGTGCTGCCTGATTGTACAGGTGATGACCGAGCAAGTAACTTTCTAATTCTGGATTTGAACACAGGGATGAGCAGTAGCAAAATGTGACTACTCGGGTTAACAGGAGTCCTGAAATAAGGGATTACAGTAATGCTAAGTTTGATTTCATATAAGAAGCTTTAAAGTTGGGACAGATTTGGAAAATTAATGTATGTTTAGTTTCTGAGATTTGAAGTAATTTGATTCATCTATTAAACCAGATAATGTTGCAAATATCAAATCTTGCAATAGCAAATGTTACAACCTTAACAGGGTAGTTCACTGAAAAAACAGATGTTATTACAAAAACAGGTTTAAAGAGTTTATTTAGATGGAAATATCCCGAGTTATCATGGAATTCACTAATTTAGCAGTACATATATAATAATGTTTGGATCTTTATATTTAGTATGGACTTTAAGCAGCATTTTTCAGTTACTGCACAGAAAATGTCAGAGAATAAATTTAGAATGTGCACATACTAACATAAATCTAGTTTATGTGAATTTCCCCATGGGATTAATAAAGTATCTATCTATCTTATCTATCTAGTTTGTGATTGTGTCATTCTTTATAATTCCTATTCTAAAATCCCCCAAGATCATAAACCTAAATTGTTGTTACAAGTGTTTGGTTGAGTTCACATTTCTGCCACAAATTATAATTCAAGCTTTAGTTTGTATTTTGATACTTGTTAATTTATTGATAGTTGGGTAACTTTTTGATAGATATACCAGGATTTGTATATTTTATTACTGTTTGCTTGAATAATGAAAAAAAAAAAAATATTGGAATGGGATTTGTGTTTTTGCCCGTGGTATTAAGTTATTGAGTATTGTAAAATTTCACTGGCATTGGTGTTGAATACAAAAATTCTGGTATCGTGACATCTGTGTTCCTGAGCAGTCTTTATCTTGGCATGGTTTGACTAAAAGAGGTTTGGAGACAGGAAGTATTTGTTTCCTTATAGTCTGTGGACACAGGAGATAAATGGGGGTGGGAAAGACCGTAGAGGAGCCTTGCAACAGGAGCAGCATGAGACTGTGTGATGGGACTGAAGCGCAGCTCAACGTGGAGCCTCGGGTTTGGCAGCTATGTATCTAGTGGCCCTTTCAAGTCCCACTTTTACCTGGTCTGTTTTGTTTCCTTGCCTGTCCTCACAGCTGTTGGCTGTTTTTTTTTGTTGAAACTAAGCAATTTACATTTTTTAAGTAGTGTCACCTTTGTTGGAGCCATGACCCCCAGTTTGAAAATCACTGGCTTGTTAAGTTCCCCAACTTTAATTGCTTCTTTTAGTCTTAAACAGCCGCAGTCACTGTTTTTATTTACCCGTTATTAACATTAAGGTGCAGGTGGAAAAAGACCCAACAATTCTCCATCAAGCTTGTTTACATTTATACTTGTGGTGTATTCATACTGAATTATATATAGTTTAATAAAATATTTGAATGATAATTGTCAACTTCAGATCATTTGGATAACATCCTTAAAAAGGAAAAAATCTACAATGTAAGAATTAGCTGACATTGCAGAATGGAAACACTAGCAAGCCATGAAATTAAATAAGAACTGTTATTGGGAAGAATTAGCATTTAAGCATTCGGGTTGTAATGAAAACCTAAAGCCACCTCAGCCCTCCAGGACCAAATTTGCCCAACAATGTCTACTTCAACAAGCAGTGACACCAACTCAGCAGTTAGACCAGGTGTTCCAGTGGATGACCTTGTGAGAAACTGAGGGTTTCTATCTATCTATCTATCTATCTATCTATCTATCTATCTATCTATCTATCTATCTATCTATCTATCTATCTATCTATCTATCTATCTATCTATCTATCTATCTATCTATCTATCTATCTGCATTCATTTAGCATGTGCATAATTAGCTAATAGTTCTTACTGAATAAAATCATATCGGTTACACATACAAATTAATCAACAGATGTATTTTAACTACACCCTTAGTACAAACCTGTTCAAATCACTGTAGGAGCAACTAGTAAACAGTGTAGCAAACACAGTGTTAAATCAAGACCGTTAGAAAGAATTTCAAGGTAACAGCTTTAATATGCTGTGCGGTATTTAACTTAAGTTGACTTTTCCGTTGAATTCAACAGATGTTTAAATTTAGTGTTGTGTAGCAGTCTGACACTACAATTCTGCCTAGGTTTTTCACTTAATTGCTGATGGTTTCTATAAACAGTTGAGTTAGTGAAAGGTTGCATGCTGGAAAAAATGAATCTCCATGAGCAACACACAAAGGTCTTTTTGGTCTTTGTATAGGTTTTTAGGCTGAAACATAGTTTACTTTGTATTCATTTAAAAAATGATTATGGAATTCATATCGTAACTTGCACGTAGTTATAATATGGTGTACCTCATTCACTTTTAATATTGTATGAAATAGCTGAGTTAAATTTTTTGTTCATTTGACAACCCTAGAGAATAGAGTTTAAAGTTGAAAAATATAAATTAAATCCTTTATAGTCTTCTTTCTTGTAATATATATTTAATTTATATCTAAAAATTCCATTATTTTCTCATATAGGAATCATGAAAAAAATTCAGTCTCGAAATTTTGATGAATCTTGATGTCTTAGGCCTTCTTGAGTCTGAGAATACCATTTTTGAAATTATGTCTATGTGTAAACAAGATAACTCAATAGGTCAGTAAGATTTTGTTCATCTGCTTTGTGTCAACAATAAGGAATCCTATCAACTTTTGGACCACTTCTGGCAACCAGAAGTGGTACTTTAACTTAATACTTTCACAAATTTAAAAGTAAACTATAGATATTACAGATTATTCAACTTTTGTACTGATATATATGAAATTTGAAACAAATTACTCAATTGAAGTAGTATTTTATTTAAACTACTATCCAAATTTTTTGTGTCATGGAAATAACAATTTTAAAAACTGTATTCAGTATAACGCATACGCTTTCAATAACTATTATTTGTTTTATTTTAATTTATACATAATCAGTTTAACAATAACGTGAACATTAAACATGTCATAAATATAAAGATGTAATGGGAACAATGAGCTGCACAACGTCCCTGTCGTTTTCCCGGTAATACATTTATTTATTTATTTTTCTGCCATTTATCATAATTAAGTGTAGCTAAATGCAGTTCTACTTGTAGCAGTTTATTGCAGCGAATATATAATACTAACACTTTTTCTGTTTTTTGGTGACTAACTCTTTTTACTTTGCATGTAATCTAGATAATGCATATGTAATCATGAAAAAAATCACCTCATTTTTGATCTCCCTAAGTTCGTAAATATTATTTTAATATAAAGTTTGAATATAAATAGAATTGTGTATCAATATTATCAATTAGTTATGTTCATGAGAAACAAAGATATATTTGAGAAAGATTGCGCAACTAGAAGAGGTTCTGATGACCTTTTCCCCTATCTCAGTAGAAGTCAAGGGGAGCACACTCCTGATATTTTTTTTTTTAAAGTGTAACTGTTCACATATTGGTTAATTGTGCTAGAGATTTTTTTATATTGTTGTTATTAATATGATGATCAAAGGAAATTGACAGACTATGTTTGTTCTTTCCAGATTCTATGAAGACAAATATTAACTCTTCCTTTGTGTTTAAGCACCCACCATTTGGCCCTGGATGTCTTTTTCTTTGAGCATTGTGGGAAATTCTTCAGTTTGTTTTTCTCTTAACTTGAATAAGTAGATTATACACTTCAGGCTTGGATGGACAAGCAGTATACTATTTTTTTATGATTTTGCCATCACTATCTGTCAAGCTTTTATCCATGTTACATTAATGTGCTATATATAGTGAAGCTGGCGTATTGAGACTGTCTAAGTCATCATTGGAGATGAACTGAAGCAGATGGTTCACTGAGAGACCCGAATGTTAGACTTGCGGCTTTTAGGAAAATTAGTTTTTATTTTATGGTGTTGGGTACATTAGTTAACTCCTGTAGGAGTTCGTGTTGATCAGTTATTTTCCATGGTGACCTGTATTCTTTTATAGATGCATTTCTTGGCTTAATTCTGTGAGATGCAAGACTAGTTTATTGTGCTTATTACCAACAACTTTATAGTCATTTGATCATTACTTATTTTACCTCAGATTAACAATTAACAATTTTTGGTTACCTATACAGGAAGATGAAGAATGGAAGGAATTTGAACAGAAGGAGGTGGACTATACTGGTCTAAGGGTGCAAGCGCTCCTATTAAGGTAACTTTTTTTTTTGTTTTGCTTAAATGTGCATCAGTAATTTGCACCACACTGGGTTTACAATTTCAACTTCTTCTTTCAATATTTCCTTTATAAACTATAGTGAGCCTGAAGAACAGTTAAAAAAAAGTGCCTATGCAAAATTGGAAGCATACTGCAAGCCTCTTCATGGTCCTGTTGCATCTGTGATGTCCATTAAAAAGAATCAGTCATTTTACTCCTTTTCTTGAACCATACTGTACTGCATATAAAGTAATAGAAAATCCTTAGAAAAACTATAGAAGATAAAAAGTAGTGTTGAGTAAATATTGTGGAGTTCATGTTGGCTGTGAGTTTGGCAAAATCACAAAAATATTTGCAGACTGCGTTAAAAAATCAGCAAAATGCATTAAAGTCAATGGGGAAGGAGGACGAGAACTAGTTTTGAGTGGATAACGATGATGCAATGGTCTTTTGTTGTCCCGAGGGCTAGGGCAAAGTAAACTATACTGGAATGATTACTTTGTCCAAATATGTAATCTGAGCTGTAAGGCAGCAGTGCTAACCACTGTCCGCTGTGTCTCAAACAACAAAAGATGCAAATGGAATGAATACTACAAACTAGCATTAAGTAAATAACATATAGACTAATAAACTCATAGTGTTCCAGTCTTGGGGAGCACATTGGCCATGCCACAGAGTTGACTGTATGTGACTGGCTTGTTCCATTGTTTGAAGTCACGGCTCTGGGTGCAATGGAAAGGTTTTTTCTTGTTCCCATGTGTCTGTGCAGGTGCTTTGCACATTCTTTATAAGCAAGAAGGGTACACCTTGTAAATAGTAATCACTTTTTTTTATTTTTTCAGTGTCCTGTTTTTTCTGTTGAGGGCAGGAGGAGAGCGTCTTTAAGGTTGTTTTGGGAATCATAGCTAATTTACATGCATAACTAGCCATGTGGCGCTCTAATGCCAGGGCACAGGGATTGGTATTATGTGTCTGGTGACAGTACATGTGCTATTCTCATTGTATTTGGTTTATGTATGCCTCAAATAGCAATTCTTTGTTTTTTTTATTTTTTAAATGTATGCAAAAGGCAATCCGGCAGTGTTTCTAAACCTTTGTGACTTGAGAACCTATGTTTAGTTTTTTAAGTTGGTGATGACCCACATACAGCAGATTTGAGAGGTTGAAATGACTGTGAGTGGAGTAGCAAGATTCCCCCTTGGTGAAACGAGTGCAGTAAGAGATGGGGAAAAATATTGCTCAGCACTGTCAAAAACTTCAGTGGAAGGAGGGCATGGGGTGGTTTCAGCACATCTCGGCAGCTAAAACACTGTTTTGTTTTTTTGTTTTTTTTATCCCCTTTGTGTGCTTCCAGTCCAGTGATGGCCACATAGGCAGCAAGCTGATTTTTCTGATCTCACTATAAAATTTCATTGTGCTTCAATTGTGGTATATTGGTTAATACTGTTGTTGTGGTCATTTTCACATTTTTCATTTCAAAAATCTAATTATCATATAGCAACACACAGAACTAAATGGCCAGTGACAAAATCATCTGAAAACTTTACTGGAACAATCCAAGCTAAACACACCAAATGGTAAATTACATACAGGTAAAATTCCATTACAACAAACTCCCAGGGACCTAAAAAAATATTTCGTTGTAACGAGATTCTGTATTTGTTACTGTAGTGCTTTCCTTATCTTGCGTCCAGGCATTTGCAATCATTTCAGTAGCTTCTTTCGTGTTAATTTTAATCTCCTCCTACCTACAAGTTATGCTGATGAGAATTTTTCTCAGCTTTTCCTTGCCATAATACACTTTTAGGTTGCGAATGATGCCCAGATCCAATGGCTGAAACACTTCTGTGCAATTGGGTGGGAGTAATTCAACGCAAACATTATCTAAATATGGAAGCATGTTGTGTGCAGCACAGTTATCAATCAGAAGCCAAATCATCCATTTCTTCTTCTTTATATTGTTAGGTTTCTGAACACTTTTGGAAATTACCCCTGCTCCCCACCCAACGGGAACGACATGCTGAAGTGCGTTCTGAAGCGCGATTGCAGCGTCTGTGGAAGATTGTTTGTCCGTTTCTGGGGCAGGGTAACAGCAGGCTCACAGTGCTTCAGTGAAGCGCCCCAGAAGCACATCATAAAAGATCGGGTCGCGCTATAAGACCCTGTCTTACACCCCAAAACACGAGGTTTAGTCTCAGTACTTTAGCAAAACCAGCTTTATTCAGCTTGAAACATTTACGTGCTCCTAACCTTGCATCACCCAATGAGATCTTTTCTGTTTACTTTGGCGGAGAGACGCAGCATAGCTCTGAGCCTGCTGTTGCCCTGTGCAGACGCGGAGATCACACTTGAGGACGTTCTTTGGCGTGCTGTCTAATTGAGGGAGGTCCCAAGAGAGTTTACAACCTCACATTTTCTTGAATGAGTGCTGCATTATTAGGAATGTTTCTTGAATGAGCATCACTGAACCACATAAACTGCTTTTTCAATGTCTTCAAATGCAGCAGTTCACATACGTTTGCAATCCGAGATTTTTCTTCTTTTTTATTCTCGGTCTTTCAAGAAAGTTGACAGTCGATGGCGAAATTCCGAATTCACTGGCAACGTCTTTTTTTCTTTTTGCCGCAATCGATAGCTGCAAAAATGTAAAGTTTTTTTTTTCTCTTTCTAATATGAACCGTTACTGTTTTTTCATGTCTCCCATTTCTATGTGACAATGAGTTAAATTCTAATGGATGTTTTTCAAATGTCGACAAGCAATAAGCAAAAGGTATCCCTGAAAACCGCAGGAAACAAAAAAGGCAAAAAAAACAGTACAAGGAAAGTTCGAAGAAAGAAAAAAAAATGACTTTCTGTTTGGGGATTGTTGTGCACATCTGAGCTGCAGCCACAGAACTTACTGCTCTGTGGATGATTCATGCATTTCAAGGTGTTTTGTGCACTTCGTTGTAATGAAAGTGTCTGCTGAATATACTTCGTAGTAACGAGATTTCTATAGACACGTGTCATATGGGGAAACTGTCAGGACCATAAAAATACTTCGTTGTAATGAAAATTTTGTTGTAAAGATATTCGTTGTAACAGAATTTTACCTGTAGTTTCCAAAGCTCCAGTTCTCTCTGTAAAATAGACCATATTGTAGTTGATGCCACATGTCCTATTATTCCCTGTGAAGTTTGCTACTCCTTAGGGTGCATTGCAGGGAAAGTGGACACTGTAAGTACACCTTTTAAGGGGAAGGTCATAACACGGTCTCAGGGCATTTGGTGGTAAAGGCTTAAAAAATGGAAAAGGGGAGAGAGAGAGAGAGACATCTTGTGGTGGAGCAAAGAGAAGAGACGAGGTAGCGCCAAGTAAAATATCTGCTGGAAAAAGTTTTTTTTTAAGACTCGGCGACACAAGGGAGATGCGTCTCTGAAGACGGACTCTTTTCTTTGGTGTCGCTGACGATTACTTGGACTGGTATAATTGAACTTTGTTGTTATCGGCTCAACGGCCAGCGTATTCCGGTAGGATTTCTCTTTGCCAAAAACAGTAAGGACAGTAAACCAATTTGGACAAACTAGTTTCTCCTATTCATGGACATCGCGCTCCTAAACCGGGAGGGGTGGTTTCGATTGCTATGTACTTGTTTTGGTTTTTTTATATGTAAAATAGATATGTTATTCTTTTGCCTCTTCTTTATTTTGTGACATGGCTTGTAGTTTAATGCTGAGCTGAGACTTGTGGTGAGGGGTCAAATAAAAGGACGAGCGTTGGTCACGTTGCTCGATAGATTTTCGACATTGAACTGCTTTGCTCCAGCAGTTTTCTAATCGTGTGGTAACCCGGGGGTTAGTTGTTTTCCCGGGGCAGCGGTGCAAGTGTGTCCAGTTATGCCTTTTTCTTTTCTTTGTATATTCAGAACATTTTTAGAAGCCTGTGGCCCTTTTTTTTTTTTAATGAGTAAAACTGTCCATTGGGGCATGTACACCCATGGGTCTTAGCACCCATGTCAGCCATACCAAATGCACTCACATAGTTTGAGCATATATGACTGCCGTTTTTTTTTTCTTTTTTTTCTCTCATGCAATATGAGTACAGTGGAACCTCGGTTCACGACCATAATTCGTTCCAGAACTTCCAGAGTTGGTCGTGAACCGAAGCAGTTTCCCCCATAGGATTGTATGTAAATACAATTAATCCGTTCTAGACTGTACAAACTGTATGTAAAAATATGTAAAGATTAAGCACAAGTATAGTTAATTACACCATAGAATGCACAGTGTAATAGTAAACTAATGTAAAAACATTGAATAACACAAAACACCCAGGCTCCCTGCTCAGCTACACGAGCTGGCTCTCTCCCTCTCTCTCTGTAGCACACACACCAACAAAGCCCCTCCCTCCCTCAGCTACAGGAGTAGCCTGGCTCACGCGCGCTCTCTCTCTCTCTCTGTAGCGCGAGTACACACACACACACACACACACACACACCCCCCCCATCCCTTCCCTGTCAGCTGCCCTCTCGCTCTCTGCACTTGCTCGCTCGCCTCTCTAATCTCTCTGTAGCACGTGCTCGCGCAGCATTTTTTTTAAAATGAGTTTTAAGCACAGCAGAAAAAAACAAACATTAAAACAAATCCGAAGTGCATGCAAAAACCAACTCGCAAGCAACCAAAAAAGTAACATTGCAACAAATCACACGATGAAGTCCTCCATGTAAACAATTTTTTTAATGAGTTTTAAGCACAGGGAAAAAAACGAACATTTGAAAAAAAAAGAAAAGTAACACTGCAACAAATCACAGCATGATGTGAAAAACTAACTTTTGAAAAAGCCGTAATACAAAAACTACTGTACGGTACAGTACAAACCACCAAGAAAACTAACTTTGCATGAGTCGAGTTCTGGCATGAAGTGTTTTCCTTCAGGTGTTTTCTCTCTTGTGATATCTTGGGTTTCTGGTGCTTTTAGCTGTTTAGCTGGTGGGAGTAAAAGCCTCATGCAGCCATTCCAAAAACAAACTCCTTGTGACCCAATCCTTCGTGTTTGCGCCCCACATTACTGGCAGTCTGGCTTTGTTTACATTGTGCTGCTTGAAAGCACGAGGGTTCTCCGATTGGTAAAAGAGTAAACTGGTAAACAGTTTTTCCACCTCTTGTAATTTCTTTCTTTACTTCGATTTCAATTTTCTTCTCACCACTATTCACTTGCTTAGAAGCCAATGGAAGGAGAACAATGAACAGAGAGCTCTTGCAGCAGCGCTCGCCGCTTCTCTCTCTTTCTTTCTCTCTCAGGCTGCCTGTGCTGGGAGATGGTGCACTAGCACGTACAGCCTGCAAATAGGCAAACACGTGCAGCAATCTCCTCCTCCTCCTCCCCAGCAGGCACGTGCTCGCTCGCTCTTGCTCTCTCTCTCTCTCTCTCTCTCTCTCTCGCTCAGTTCAGGCAGGCAAGGGAAACTGGCTTGTTCATATATCGAGTGTGTGGTTGTGAACCGAGGCAAAAGTTTGGCGAGCTTTTTGGTCGTGAACTGGGACATTCGTGAACCGAGGTTCCACTGTAGTTGCTTCCCATGATTTCTGAAAATTGCACCAGGTATGCTTGCCATTACTGTAAGCAGCTCATGTACAGCTCTGTGATGCCATGCTAGCCTTCACAAGGCACCTGGGGGAAAAAAAATTTGTCTAAGCCAGCTGAAAGACAGATTTCCAGGAAAATATTCCACAAACAAGGACACCAGCAAACACAGCATATTCAGTACAAAAAAAATGTTTTGCCGAATTATGCCAGTCAACACTAAGGAACAGTATTTAACAGAATATGAGACACCTAAAACAAAACAAATGCACAAAATTGGCAGCCAAACCAAGCAAACCTTGTTGCAGTACCTCTGCACTGCTGCTGCTTCATTTGCAATCTGGAAAGGAGCGTAAGTGCAATAAGTGTACAATTTGATATCGTTGCTTAAAGAATTTAACATTTGTCCATCCATTTTCTGTACATGCTAATATAATTCACTATTATGGAGAGCAAGGGCATATCCTGATGACTTTGGGTATAGATGTTTCGGGCATACTCAGTGAGTGCAAGCACCTGTGCACATTATTTGCCCCTTTCACATTCTCTGGTAATTCTTCCAGCACAGAGAGAGGACAGGAGCAGAAAAAGAGAGGCATCCTAATAGCAAACGGGAGAGCACATGCTGCACTTCTTATAACATTTAGACATTAACCACCCAGCATATGCATAAACTGTAAATGAGTTGCGTAGCCTTTCTGTCATGACATTCCAGATGTGGTCCAAGTGATCTTCCAGTGTTCAGCAGAATATGCCAAAATATGCTTAAAATTAAATATGCCAATTTTGAATTGCTGTAATTTGAAAGTAAGCTCAGAATCTTTTGTGGAATTATGCATAGTAATTTTATTTGATGCCCGCTGCCCACAGCTATTTTAACTGAAATAGCTAATCAGTCTTTTTTTTTTTTTTTTTTTTTTATGTTAGCGATGAAAAGGAAGAAGAGGAGTATGACAAAAAAGAGGAAATTGGCGAAGATGGTGAAATGGTAATGGTTAGTGGAGGAGACAAAACATCCGGTCCTTGGAATAAATCTGCTCCACCACCCACTGTATCTGTACCTGTTGGTAAGTTTTTTCAGTTTATGGGATATGCTATGAATAAAGTAATATGCTTATATTAAGTCCTAAAAATATTGCCTTTATTAAACCTTTCTCAGTGTGGATTTTTGACCTCATCATTTTGACCTGAAATACGAGTCTTGCGTCAAAACAAGATGAGGCTGTTCAATGCATTTTCCAGACGTTTGTCCTGGTGAAGGTTCTTGTATTGACAGACTGACCAAACTGCATATCCCCATCAGTATCTGAAGCCCCATTTCTTGTAATTTCCACATCTAGTGAAAAGAGAAAAATTATTTAAAGTTTGTCATAGTCTGTTCTAGACATTTCCCATATCATTAAGTTTACTTTACATCTACCATAAGTGTCATTCTGGAGGTATCCTCACAGAGTACACAAATAACCTTAGTTGGCTGCTGTCATTCCCAAGCTTAACAACCATTTCAAGAAA
The DNA here is from genome assembly GCF_016835505.1 of Polypterus senegalus. Taxonomy (NCBI): domain Eukaryota; kingdom Metazoa; phylum Chordata; class Cladistia; order Polypteriformes; family Polypteridae; genus Polypterus; species Polypterus senegalus. The sequence continues at coordinate 146,526,300 of NC_053158.1, forward strand.
TCTTATTTTGGACGCTTGTACCCACAATCTCAGTTGTGGTCAGTAGACCCTTCCTTCTCAGGTGACGATCTGGTTCCCTATTTTAACCTCCCATAATACTGCTGCTGAAGCAAACCATTGATCAGTCTAATGGTTCTGTGTGCTTTTACTTTAAAATACTGTAGTTTGCAATACTTGTTATATTTATCCACTTGTGAAATATTTTCCCCTCTTGTCAAAATGAAGACCAGTTTCAAGGAGAAATGGACACTCTGACGTTTTTAGGTGCTTAATTAGATCATACTTGTCTGAGAGCCAAAAATCATGAACAGAAAAGACAGTGAGAGTTAAGATGCAACTTTGGCAGACTGCACTGCCCACCTTAAATAGATTAGACTTCAGTGTGTTCTGTGAAGGAAAAGCAAATGCCTACTGGCATGAAACCAGTCCTCTGTAGAACTTGTAACAACATATCCTAGTGTGTGTCCCTGTATAGATGGGATTGCATATTCTATTCTATGTTGCATATAAACTGTTTGAAAGTTTAAATTTGTTTTCTCATTGACTATTTTAATTTTGCAGAAGTGGAAGTACCAGAGGCAAAGCCTTCAGGTGTTTATAGACCACCTGGAGCAAGACTTGGCCCTACAAAACGTGGACCGACACAAGGACCACCTGAGATCTTCAGTGATACTCAGTTCCCATCTTTGCAAGCCACCGCGAAGCACGTAGAAACCAAAAAGTATGTAATAAAGGAAAATTCAGTGTTCTGCACCAAAGAGATGGCACTGATGTTTTTTCTTAGTTGTATATCTCTTGCATTTATCCACATTTCTGAACATACAAACATCAAATCTGGAAAGGGACAGTTTTCCTCACAAACATGAATTGCATTTACATGAATTTTAAAAGTTTTGTCTTTTTAAGCAGCTTACAAGTCCTGACACTACTTTTGTGGCAAAATGACAAAGGAGAAAATACACTTAGGACTGTCTTTTCCAACTTTAATCTCCCAAGGAGCATTGTTCACCCATTAGAATCTCTCCAGAGAACCCATTAAATATTTTACACAACTACATTTATTTTACAAGGAGTTTAGCTTGTGGGGGATTTGATGACTTACAGTAGTGGTGGTGATTCTGTTTGATTCACATGAGGGTTTTGTTTACAATGAACGTCTAATTTATACAAATGTCAGGTCTTGTTGACTTTATAGAACAGTGAGAATATTAAAGACGAGTTGCAGCCTGCAGCTGAGAAGAAGGCAGCTTTCTCTGGTATACCAGTAGACACCAAAACTGGTAACAAACATTTCATACTGGAATACCCTCTATATCTAATATAATCCACTACTGATGTATAATCAATCGGTCATCAAGGAAGACATTTTATCATGGAATATATTGGGCTGCAACACTTTCATTGTTTGTTTTCATTGAGACGGTAACGAGATGAAAGTGGTTTAATGTGTCTTTGTCTTTTTTATTTCTTTACCTTTCAGGGATCGGGAAATGGAGAAGACGTTTGAGGTTGTCAAACACAAAACCAGACCTAGGGAGGAAGGTGTTGGCAAAGGTGCTCCTCATCAGCTACAGCTTGACAACCAGTATGCTATTCTTGGTGACAAATAGTGTGCTGACCTGTTCTGTGATGCTGGCACCCATCTGGTCACGGGTGGTAACAACTACAGCTATGGATTGCATGTGTCTTTGCTGAATGGGCCAAAAGTGAAAAGACTCGGCTGGCAAAGACTCGGAACAACCATAAGGGCCATCATGACAGTGATGACTTTTAGTGCTTGAAAAGCATTTTTTTATTATTATTCAGTAAAAGAGGTGGTCAGCAATGTGTTTTAAACTTGCCACTCAAACACCAAGCCAACTTGTATCAAGAGTTTTACAGACTACTTTTTGTAGAATTTCAAATCATTCAGTTAAAAATATTTTTGCAAATAGAAGCATTTGCGGAGCCTTCTAAGTGGGCAACTACCTCAGGTGTACATTGTGCACTATTGGATATGACTCTGACCACGTCTTGGTTGTAACCTTGAGGTTGGAATTGCTTTATACAGAAGGTTTGGATGTGCTGCTCAAAGCTTAAAGATGTTCATGCTGTGGGAAGAGTTGAGAAAAACTCCGCCATTGCAGATTATCATCTATTTACGGGGAAAAAAATTCAAGTGGCCTTAAAAGTTATCCGCTTTGTCCTTCTTAGTTTTTTTTTTTGTTTTGTTTTTTTTTTGTTTTTTTAGGCTGCATCTGACTGCTTGGAGCTAAACCACTTCGATTTTTTTTTCATAGTAGCAGAAATTTGCATCCTTTCTTTGTATAAAGTACTGCAGAGCTGTAGTTTGCTTACTTGAACGTAAATGTTACTTTTTCACCCACTTTGATAATCCTGTCCCCAGGCTTCGTTCCATGTTGAACATCACAAGTGCCTATTGGAGCCATGTGTTGCATAATCATAATTCTAGTTCTGGATAAGAGTAAAAAGTAACAAGGAGAGGAGGATTAATGCCACTTGTTTATCCTGTTTGCTTCCTTTGTTTAATTTCAAACTGTGAAAGTGAAAGCTGAATCACTGCATCCTTGTGAGCGCCACCTGATTATCGTGAGATTAGTAGTAAGGACCCTCCAAACATCCGCACACGGACTTGTGCTCGATCCCGCTCATAGCTGGCTTATGTGACATGCTTCCATAGTAGAGTCTCAGACAGTACCAGACGCCGAGCACATCCTCACTCTTACTTTCTTTTTAGTTAGTTAATGTGTGAGCTGTAAGACTAAACTGATGATATAACGGATTTTAAAACATGTTTAAATCCCCCACTTATTGTGATTGAGACGCCATTTCTGATTGAATGGAGCTTACACAGTTGGAAGGTATAACAGGGTATTGGTCAGTGGAGTGGGAGGGAAAGGGGCTTTAGTTTTCAGAACTTTAAATGTTTTCATAGCAAGCTAAATCTCTGCAAAGTGCTCTCTTTGCCCACCTTCACCCCCAAAACACACACACCACAAAAAAACTGTTCCTCTTATTCTCTGTGCTTTGTGGCCAACACACAAGTAAGTGAAGGCGAGGGAAATCATGGAAGTGACGCTACACTGTTAAGTTGTTTATATGAATATTTTGTTTGGAGGTGGCGTTAGTGTTAACATTGCCTCTCTTTTAAAACTTTCAGTCCAGTAGTAAGTATTGGATAAGGCTTTATACTGCTGTCACCTGTGAATTGCCATTTTCTTTTGTACCTGCAGTTGGAATTTGGAGATTAAAGCATGAAATGATGCCCAGAGGTACACATTCTAGGATGGGTTCCATTTGTCGAGTAACACAACTGATCATTCTTCAGATTTTACCGGGGTATGTGCTATGGCAGTGTCAGAACAGCTGTATGACTGAAGAAATAAATAAATTTGCAATATGTCTGGAATGCCCGAACTCTTTATTTTATGTTTGCCTTTCTGTATATTTGTGTGGGAGATGCGAGTGTTACGCCGTCTATTAATGATCTTGGATGGATATGTGCCGTGTCCTGGGCAGTTTTTCCTGTTGTCCAACCAGTGTTGCCAGGCTAGACTTCAGTCCTCTGTGACCCTGAATTGAATGAAGCCTTTCTGAGAATGTTAGTAGTCGTTTAAAATGTACTAACGCTGAGAACATCATTCAGTTACTCGAGCATTTGCTGCTTGTTTCTCTCACTACGTAATGGGTGGCGCTGAACTGTTTTTCAAAACTAAAAATGCTTTTAGGATTGGACTGGCACAGTCACGACTGGTAACACCACGACAGTCTAAGGAGACATTGACCAGAAAGGCACGGGGCTGCAATGTCTGACAGGAGCCTTCAACTTTAGGTCAAAGCCTGCAACATCATTGACTCCCGCAGGCCCAGGACCTCAGCTATAAAACTTGCATTTCCTTGGAAATTGGCCTAAAATTAGGGAAAGTTTCACCATACCTGCAAGTCACAGACTTTTGATACGTGTAATTTTATGTACTCCAGAAAACAGGACAATGAAGTGAACAGAAAGTTGTGCGTTTCAGTGATGCATCATGGGTAGATAATCTCAAGTTCATCCATCTATCCAGTTTCTAAAAGTCGTTGCTAATGGAACAGGAATTTACAGGACTTCTATGTGACTGTCTCTGTAATGTAGTCTTCAGTTGAGCCCACGCCTCTGAGCAGCCATACCTTTAGCGCCATTTAAATCGGGGGGTGGGAGGAGGAGGTTTGTTTGGTGTTTACCCGTATTTCAAAAAGTCAAAAACTGTGCATAACGTAATGTTTGGTGCAGCTTTGTTAACTGATTTGAAAAAGGGAGTGTTTTCTGTTATTTGACGGATAACGACTTTGTTTTTTAAATAGTCCATCGTGGTTTGTGCAGGCAGGCAGAATCGGTACACTCTTCATTGTGCTGACCACTGCAGCGTCCCATCTTAAAAAAACAAACATTCTGTAACTAAACTAGCATTGTAAAACATCCTGAAAATACAGTGCAGGGAAATGTTACAATCTTGGAGGGATGTCGGCATACTGTGGAGTTGTAAAGAATGCCACTATGATGGAATACCTCCTTATTAAAAAAAAGAAAAATCCATCCTAAAAATAAAAAATGTAAACCTAATATCAGAACTGCTGCATTAGTTCATTCAGGATGTTTTCTTTAAACGGTCTCCTCAAAGCTGTTCTGTCTGTCAGACAATCCCTCTGCAATATTTAGCTGCTTAAGACAAACTGAAGAGCAAAATGGAAAGGATTGGTTCAAAATAATCTGCTCCTTTTTATTTTTATATTTTAAGTCTGAATCACAACTTGATTATTGGGTGTTTTCCTACCCAGGTACCACTTGTGGTTGGTTGACCAGTCGGCAAACATTCGCCACGTGCTCTTAGTTGCAAGAAGCAGCTCATAATAGATATGTGATACGGTATCTGATAAATAACACAAAGAATGCACGACACGTGTTTCACTTTTTTGGGGGCTCGTCAGCTGTACGCACTTTTGCATCCCCTTATAGGGATCAAACCTCGGACTCTGCGCCATGTTCACTTGTTTATCTACCAGGTGACAGTTGTGGTTGATCAGCTCAGTTGTGAGAAGAAGCTCATAGATGTGTGATACGGTATCTGCCAAATATACACACACAGTGGATATAAAAAGGCTACACACCCCTTCCAAAATCACAGATTTTGTGTAATGAAAAAATGAAACCAAGATAAATCACTTTAGAGCGTTTTCCACCTTTATTGCAAATTTACGATACGAAGAAGGTGAAAACAAATCGGACTATTTAGTGAAAAATGGTATAAAGAAAAAGTACAAAAACCTGGTTTCATTAATAATCGAGGACGTGGCCGTGTTCAGAATCAACTAATCACATTAAGCCTCATCTCAAATAGTAGCTAATTTACACCTACAACAATGAAAGTGGCTCAGATAAAGTGTGGCTGTTTCCTGTTGGATTATTCGGATATCCTCTTGGTTGCAGTGTATTTACTCTAAAAGCTGTGGTCTGTGAAGAGCTTTTAAAACATGAATGGGATCTCATCATTGAAAGGAATCGATCATGATGGGAGTACAAAAAAGTCTCCAAAGCAATAAACATCCCATGGAGCACAAGACAGTCAGCAACAAGTGGAGAAAATGTGTCAGCAGTGACTACCTCGATCAGGACAAGATTGATGAGAAGATGAGGAGAAAACTGGTCCAGGAGGCCGCCTACAGAAACAATAAAGGAGCTGCAGGATTTCCCAGCAAGTACTGGTTGTTCCCTGCCTGTGACAACAATCAGTCGTTTTCTTCCTAATTCTGGGTTTTAGGATAGCAAAGCAAAAGCCTTTTCTCACAAAGGAAAACACCCAAGCCCAAATAATCCATCCATCCTCTTCCGCTTATCCGAGGTCGGGTCGCGGGGGCAGCAGCTTAAGCAGAGAGGCCCAGACTTCCCTCTCCCCGGCCACTACTTCCACCTCTTCCGGGAGAATCCCTAGGCGTTCCCAGGCCAGCCGGATACATAGTCCCTCCAGCGTGTCCTGGGTCTTCCCCGGAGCCTCCTCCCGGTTGGACATGCCTGGAACACCCCACCAGAGAGGCGTCCAGGAGGCGTCCTGATCAGATACCAGAGCCACCTCATCTGACTCCTCTCGATGCGGAGGAGCAGTGGCTCTACTCTGAGCCCCTCCCGGATGACTGAGCTTCTCACCCTATCTTTAAGGGAAAGCCCAGACACCCTGCGGAGGAAACTCATTTCAGCCGCTTGTATTCGCATCTCGCTCTTTCGTCACTACCCATAGCTCATGACCATAGGTGAGGGTAGGAACATAGATCGACTGGTAAATTGAGACCTTTGCCTTACAGCTCAGCTCCTTTTTCACCACGACAGACCGATGCAGAGCCCACATCACTGCGGATGCTGCACCGATCCACCTGTCGATCTCACGCTCCATTCTCCCCTCACTTGTGAACAAGACTCTGAGATACTTGAACTCCTCCACTTGGGGCAGAATCTCTCCCCCAACCCTGAGAGGGCACTCCACCCTTTTCTGGCTGAGGACCATGGTCTCGGATTTGGAGGTGCTGATTCTCATCCCAGCCACTTCACACTCAGCTGCGAACCAATCCAGAGAGAGCTGAAGATCACGGCCTGATGAAGCAAACAGGACAACATCATCTGCAAAAAGCAGTGACCCAATCCTGAGTCCACCAAACCGGACCCCTTCAACACCCTGGCTGCGCCTAGAAATTCTGTCCGTAAAAGTTATGAACAGAATCGGCGACAAAGGGCAGCCCTGGCGCAGTCCAACTCTCACTGGAAACGGGCTCAACTTACTGCCGGCAATGCGAACCAGGCTCTGACACCGGTTGTATAGAGACCGAACAGCTCTTATCAGGGGTCCGTACCCCATACTCCCGAGCACCCCCACAGGATTCCCGAGGGACACGGTCAATGCCTTTCCAAGTCCACAAAACACATGTAGACCGGTCGGGCAAACTCCCATGCACCCTCCAGGACTCTGCTAAGGGTGAAGAGCTGGTCCACTGTTCCGCGACCAGGACAAAACCACACTGTTCCTCTTGAATCCGAGGTTCGACTATCTGACGGACCCTCCTCTCCAGAACCCCAATAGACTTTTCCAGGGAGGCTGAGGAGTGTGATCCTCTATAGTTGGAACACACCCTCCGTCCCCTTTTAAAGAGGGGACCACCACCCCGTCTGCCAATCCAGAGGCACTGTCCCGATGTCCATGCGATGTTGCAGAGACGTGTCAACCAAGACAGTCCTACAACATCCAGAGCCTTGTGGAACTCCGGCGATCTCATCCACCCCGGGCCCTGCCACCAAGGAGTTTTTGACCACCTCGGTGACTTCAGTCCCAGAGATGGGAGAGCCCACCTCAGAGTCCCCAGGCTCTGCTTCCTCATTGGAAGGCATGTTAGTGGGATTGAGGAGGTCTTCAAGTACTCCCCACCGACCCACAACGCCCCGAAGTCGAGGTCAGCAGCACACCATCCCCACCATATATGGTGTTGACACTGCACTGCTTCACCCTCCTGAGACGCCGGACGGTGGACCAGAATCTCCTCGAAGCCGTCCAAAGTCGCTCTCCATGGCCTCTCCAAACTCCTCCCATGCCCGAAGTTTTGCCTCAGCAACAACCGGCCGCGTTCCGCTTGGCCTGCCGGTACCTATCAGCTGCCTCCAGAGACCCACAGGACAAAAAAGTCCTATAGGACTCCTTCTTCAGCTTGACAGCATCCCTCACCGCCGGTGTCCACCAACGGGTTCGGGGATTGCCGCCACGACAGGCACCGACCACCTTGCGCCACAGCTCCGGTCAGCCGCCTCAACAATAGAGGCACGGAACATGGCCCATTCGACTCAATGTCCCCACCTCCCTCGGGGCGGGTTGAAGTTCTGCCGAGGTGGGAGTTGAAGCTACTTCTGACAGGGGACTCTGCCAGCCGCTCCCAGCAGACCCTCACAACACGCTTGGGCCTACCAGGTCTGACCGCATCTTCCCCACCATCGAAGCCAACTCACCACCAGGTGGTGATCAGTTGACAGCTCCGCCCCTCTCTTCACCCGAGTGTCCAAGACATATGGCTGCAAGTCCGACGACACGACCACAAAGTCGATCATCGACCTGAGGCCTAGGGTGTCCTGGTGCCAAGTGCACATATGAACACCCTTATGCTTGAACATGGTGTTCGTTATGGACAATCCGTCATGAGCACAGAAGTCCAATAACAAAACACCGCTCGGGTTCAGATCGGGGGGGCCATTCCTCCCAATCACGCCCTTCCAGGTCTCACTGTCATTGCCCACATGAGCATTGAAGTCTCCCAGCAAAACGAGGGAATCCCCAGAAGGTATGCCCTCTAGCACCCCCTCCAGAGACTCCAAAAAGGGTGGATACTCCAAACTGCTGTTTGGCGCATACACACAAACAACAGTCAGGACCCTTCCCCACCCGAAGGCGGAGGGAGGCCACCCTCTCGTCCACCGGGGTAAACCCCAATGCACAGGCTCCAAGTCGGAGGGCAATAAGTATGCCCACACCTGCTCGGCACCTCTCACCGGGGGCAACTCCAGAGTGGTAGAGAGTCCAGCCCCTCTCAAGGAGATTTGTTCCAGAGTCCAAGCTGTGCGTCGAGGTGAGTCCGATTATATCTAGCCGAACCTCTCACCTCACGCACTAGCTCAGGCTCCTTCCCTTCAGAGAGGTGACATTCCACGTCCCAAGAGCCAGTTTCTGTAGCCGAGGATCAGACCGCCAAGGTCCCCGCCTTTGGCCACCACCCAACTCACACTGCACCCAACCTCCTTGGCCCTTCCCATAGGTGGTGAGCCCATGGGGAGGAGGACCCACGTTACCTCTTCGGGCTGTGCCGGCCGAGCCCCATGGGCTCGCGTCCGGGCAAGGGAAAACGTCGTCCAAAGTTTTCTTTCGTCATTGGAGGTTTGTTGAACCGCTCTTTGTCTCAAGCCCAAATAAACTTTGCAAAAAGGTATATGCAGTCTCCCACAACCAAGTGAAAATATGTATTGTAAGTCTGATGAAACCAACATCACATCCCATCATCAACAGAACACCATACCCACAGTGAAGCATGGTGATGGCAGCATCATGCTTTGGAGTTGTTTTTCTTCAGCTGGAACTGGTGCTTTAGTGAAGGTCAGTGGATTCCTGAATAGCTCAACAATAAATCAACAACTTCAACAAAGGACAATCAATCTTCTGGAATGACCCAGCCAGAGCGCAGACCTTAATCCAACTGAAAATATTTGGGGTGATCTGAAGAGTGCCACGCACAGGTGATATCCTCATAATTTAACAGACCTGGAGGATTGGGCAAAAATCACAAATTCCAGATGTGCCAAACTGACTCTTGCCCAAAAAGACGGAGTGCAGTAATAAACTTGAAAGGTGCTTCAACTAAATATTGCTTTTGGGTTTGTGCACACTAATGCAACCAGGTTTTTGTAGGAATGAGTTCTGACAGGATTTCTTTGTTTCATTTTTTTATTATACAAAATCTGTGACCTTGGAAGGCCTATATAGGGTGGTCCAAATATAATTATGCAATTTTCATTACGCTATAACTTATTACGTTTATTACATACAAAATCACCTGAAAAATCCCGGACCATCGAGAAGTGTGAGAACTGACGACATGAAGAATCGTCCCCGCATAACTCAAAGTCATCCAGACGATCTGGATCTGCATAAATAGATCTGGACCACCCTGTGTGTATATATATATAATCATGCCTATTAGATTTTGTTTTTAATCCATTGTTTCAAACCTCTTGCGAGACCCCAACTGTTGTGCTGTTTTCAGGCTCTGTTGCTTAGCCAATGTGCCAGTCGAGCATTCGAATATTCACTGAGCCGCAGCCGGACTGATAAGACTCCATTATGTTCGAGACACGGGGTGTGTGCTTTTAATGTACTCGTCACGTGTTACTGGGCCTTACTTTGACTTCAAAACCAGATGAACGGCACAAATGCAGTGTTTGCATGCCGTATTTAGTAATGGTATAATCGTGGTACTTTGAAGCCCTAAATTAGTTTTATGTTGGTCCTGACAAATGCAACAGCTTGTTTTTCAGTGCCAGAGTAGATGAGCCAAATAGGCACGTTGTCTGAAACTTGCCTCGATGTTTATTTGCTACACGTCTTGTGTGCACTGCCGGTGTACAATGACTTGAAAATGGAAATCTGTAGACATGCTTGATACAGTCGGAGAATCGGCTCTGTTGCCTTTCTAGGGTGTGACCAAGTAGGATACAGAATTAAAAAGCGGTTCATCTAACCATTCATCTCTTACAATTTCGGGATTCTAGTAATAATTAAACTCACATATGGTGGGCCACACCGCTGCATGCTGTTTCTGAACGACCTCCGTGATGGGGTAAAACTTTCAACAACAAAAGCCTGCCCGTGTGTGCGTTTTGGTGACTTTGGGGATTCCAGACGTGTGTTCGTTTTGATATGGCGCTGTATCTTCACAACTATCGTCTATTTGTGTATTTAGTTTACTGCGTTGATTTGTCTGCATGCAGCCACGCCATTAGTGCAGCGCTGTCTTTACTACCGAGAGTGGCGAAAAAAGACGAAACCGTTAGGGTTCTGAAGCTTTGGTATCGACGCGGACTGACGTAGCGGTTCTTGCGACAGCCCCGCTGTACGGTAAATTGATCTGCTTTAATTATTGTGGTTTCTTCAAAAATCGCCTGATTACAGTACACGGCAAAAAAAAAAAAAAAAACACACCAAAATGCATGTTGACTTTGAGGAGAGGAGTAAGTAGGAGATATACGGCAGCGTTTCTCAACCTTTAAGTATTTGCGACCCGAGTTTTCATAACAGTTTTAATCGCGCCCTCCTAACGTTTTACATCTTGTCTGAAGAACGGGCCTGAGTTGTCTCGAAAGATTGCATATTGTAATCATTTTAGTTAGCCAATAAAAGGTGTCATTTTGCTTGGCTTTTCTCTGAAAGGAGCCCACTAATATGGAGGAATATTTCGGACAAAATGAAATAAATAAATAAATGCGTAAATAAATAAAAGTACTGTGAAATGTGAGCATAAATAAATAAATGTGTCATGAAATGACAGCCTTAATAAATAAATATGTCATGAAATGAGAGCATAAATAAATAAATGTGTCACGAAATATGTTTTTCGTTGCTCATTTATTTATTTCATTTTGTCCGTAACATTCCTGCAAACCGTCATGAAATACGGCTTGAAATAAAACTGTCACTTTCACTCGTCAAAGTTGAGAGGGTGGGCTCTAACACGCCCTCTAGTTACTGATTGGTGAATCGATAGCACAAGAATTAACTAGAAAAATGCTTACTACTGCCGATTAAATGGATTCTGCCGAAGATATTACGTATTTCAGAGAGAGAATTGAAGATTTATCGGAAGAAATTACAATATTGGCGGCCCTTTTAGAACTGAGTATTTGACCCTTGTTTTACGAGTAGAAAGTCAGTTGCATATTCGCAGCTACTTTTTCAAACAACTGTACAGCTCTGATCAGTGGTAAAGTTGTTCAGTTCAAAATATTAGGTGGAGCTGCTTTGGGCATTCCATGTCAAAGTACCTAAACTAATACAGCCGTTGCAGCTTACCGTATATCAAACTGGCTCATTCGCCTTGTGATCGTCTTCTCTGATACATCATACAGATCTGCAATCTGTTGTACTTTTAAACCGCATAACAGAAGGTGTTCATTGACTCAGCTGGAATGTCAAAGAATGGACGTCCAGAGCAGGGAACTGCATCACCTGAACTGGAGTGTAGTAGAGTCTGTTCCACCTGTTCTTCGATAATTTCAAAAACAGTTTCATCTATACCGGAGTCTAAAAGGGCCGCCAACATTGTAATTTCTTCCGATAAATCTTCAGTTCTCTCTCTGAAATACGTAATATCTTCGGCAGAATCCATTTCATCGGCAGTAGTAAGCATTTTTCTAATGAATTCTTGTGCTATCGATTCACCAATCAGTAACTAGAGGGCGTGTTAGAGCCCACCCTCTCAACTTTGACGAGTGAAAGTGACAGTTTTATTTCAAGCCGTATTTCATGACGGTTTGCAGGAATGTTACGGACAAAATGAAATAAATAAATGAGCAACGAAAAACATATTTCGTGACACATTTATTTATTTATGCTCTCATTTCATGACATATTTATTTATTAAGGCTGTCATTTCATGACACATTTATTTATGCTCACATTTCACAGTACTTTTTTTTATTTACGCATTTATTTATTTATTTCATTTTGTCCGAAATATTCCTCCATACACTAATACCAGTTTGTTCTTTTTTAATTAATGATATATCATAGATGCATATTTTTTTATGCCTTCTTAACTTTAATCCACATTTATCTAACTCGATATTTATTTTTCTAGCATCTGAATGTAGTTTAAGTTCATTTGTTTTGGTTTCAATAGATGTATTTTTCTTTCATATTTTCGATTCTTGTTTTCTTTTTTTCACATCTTCGCGCCCCACAGTTTGAAAACCACTGATATACGGTATGCGAGTAGACAAGATAAAGGAGCAAACTCCAGACGGACATTGTGATTTTTTTTCTGTTTATACTGCAGATGCATGAATTTGTAAGCAGATGGTGTGTTGCAGTGGTCAAGGCTTTCGACTTCAGACCTGGGGCCTCATGTATAAACGGTGCGTACGCACAGAAATGTTGCGTAAGAATGTTTCCACGTTCAAATCGCGATGTATAAAACCTACACTTGGCGTAAAGCCACGCACTTTTCCACGGTACCTCATACCTTGTAATACGCAAGTTCTCCGCTCGGTTTTGCAGACTGGCAGCTACTGTTCCTGTGTGGTTACCCTTTATTTCTTAGAATCACATTTCTGACGCGGCTTTATAAATACACTGAAACTAACCGTATATTGTGTATTAGTGTAATGCATCTGATTATAATTAACGTAACAATAGAATGGTCCAGGAAATAGCTATAGTATTCGAAATACCATAACTGCTTTAGTGTTGTTACTCTCACTGCACCGCTCGGAGTATTTATATCACTGTATCTGAGTGTGAATCACAGCAGCAGCTGATCAGAAAGATAATTATGGGCATACAGCTTCAAGGACACGCTGTCTCAGCCACGGCAAAAGGTTTTAAAGCCTTTCCTGTACGGACCTCGCGGTTCAGAAACAGTTTCATCCCAAGAACTATAAACGCACTCAATCAAATGCTCCTTGTAGAACTGTTTGTACTTATAAGTACAATTACTTCACTGTAAACTTGCACTACAGTTATAATATTACACAACCTGCGCCACTTTATAAAGCGCGTATTAACATATGATGACGATATCATTTGTAAGATGAAATGCAGCAAAATATGTTGATTATATTATACAGATAAAACTGTCACTTCATTTAAATAATCTGTATTATTAATAATTAAACATGTGAGGACACGGTGCCCTGCGGTGGGTTGGCGCCCTGCCCGGGATTGGTTCCTGCCTTGCGCCCTGTGTTGGCTGGGATTGGCTCCAGTTGGACAATGGGTTGGACAATGGATGGATGGACACGGTGCCACAGCGCTAGCAAGTTCACGTATTGTTCCTGCCTTGCGCTGTATATTTGCTGGTGCTGGTGCGTCACTGGAAGGATAGACGGATAGAGTAATTAAACACGTACTACGAAGATATTTCAACGTTCTTTAAACGTTTTGAAGAATCGGCGCTAAGCTTACAGATGGCTTAACGTCTATTACAGAGCCGATTGTATGGCGATCGGTTACTTTGGGGAAAGAAAAGTAACGACAGGAATTGAAGGTTAGTACGTTTGAAAGAGACAGTACTGCTACAATAAATTATTTCATTGAAGGTCGCGCATAGCGCAGCAGCATCTTGTGTGAAACATGAACAATCACTGCGCCATCGTGTTCCCATGCTTAATAACTTGCTTTAACTCCTATCATCATGAAAATGATATCACTTATACATCTCAGTATTTTAGTTATTCAGAGAGCTGTAATTTCATGAATGTAATGGATTCTGTGTCCAGTCGGAGGAAGAGAGCCGGTTTAAGAAGCAAGTAGTGATTCACACACATAGGCACATAGAAGATCATATACAAAACAAAGCATTTAACGTGCTACTTTAATTACGACGTGATTTGAGAAACTGGTTAATTAAACGATTTTAAGAAAAGTTTATGATGTTCTACTTTAATGACAAAATAAACTACATGATTAAAGTGGAAATTTAGAGATTAAAGTTGACATTTCGTGCTTTTTTCCCCACTGTGTGCCTATTATTTTTTTTTGTCTGTACCCTAATAAGCTCAGACGGTGGGCTACAACTCGCCTTTTCACGGCGACTTTAATATCTGACAACTTCTTTTTTATTTCCGGCACTGTGCGATTTTGTGGATGTGAGCTTTCATGTTTCTCCAACACGCAAATCACTCGATCAACTTCCTTTTGTTGATTATACCACGGTTTATTTGAACAAATAGTATATTTTTCCTTTGCCTCCACTTGGTATTCGCTGAAATTCTATTATTTTCCCCCGTGCTTTTCCCATTTTCTTTTCATAGAAGGCTTCGCTTAAGGGCGATTTATATTGATTTGCATATTCAAAGAGGCGTAATTATGGGAGGAGTTTGGGCGGGACAGCACGTGCATACACACGCGTTACTTTTCACGCTCACCGGGATTTATGTAGCAGAAGAAGTTGGAGTTCGCACAGATTCCTGCCTCTGGATTTTTCTGTGCGTAAGCACATTTCGGCTTCTGTGCTTACGCCATGTTATAGTGCGAATTCTACGCACGGCGTTATGCCTGAGGCCGCAGGAGGTTGTAGGTTCAAATCCCGCCCCAGATACTGTGTGACCAGGAGCAAGTCACTTGATCTGCCTGTGCTAAAATTGGAAAAACAAAATGAAACATAAACAAGTGTATCATAAATGTGGTAAGTCGCTTTGGATAAAGGCATCAGTTCAATAATAAGCAAATGAGCTGAGCCTGTGATTCTGGAGTGAGTCACTTTAAATTAAAGTGAGTGCGGGTGAATAAGAAGTGAATTCAACACTGCAGCTGAGCAAAGTGCACACACTTGACCAACTCGGCGTTGTTTTGTGTTTTTTTTTTTTTGGACATCAAGTTAAGGAGAGAAACGAAAAATGGAAAAATGCTATGCTTGGCCAAAAAAAAATAAGAGTACTGTGACTGACATGGCCATCTTAACATAAGGGTACAATGAGCACTGGCCAGGGCACCACAATGTTTCAGATTTGCAATCAGACAGTGGCGCAGCTAAGAGTATTTGTCGCCCGTGACGGCCTTTCAATTTATTATAATAATAATAATAAGTTTTAATTATGTAGTGCCTTTCATACACTCAAGGACACTTTACAATTCAATAGACACATTAACAAGACAATAGGAATTACACACAAGAAATGAATAATACCCACTGAGGAGATGTGTTTTAACAGGATTTGAAATGAGTTGGCTGGGATTGGCTCCAGCAGACCCCCGTGACCCTGTAGTTAGGATATAGCGGGTTGGATAACAGATGGATGGATAATTGATTTTTCCTCGTGAAAGCTGAGAGGAGCAGCATTCCAAATGTTAGGGGCTGTCACACTGAGAGCTCGGCCCCCCATAGTTACTAACCTGTATTTAGGTACAGCGAGTAACTTCACGTCCGATGATCGTAATGCACCGGCAGGACTGTAAGGAAGCAGCAACTCAGACAGATAATGAGGGGCTAAACCATGAAAGGCTTTAAAGGTGAGAAGAATCATTTTATATTTGATTCTTGAAAAGACTGGTAACCAGTGCAAGTCATAAAGGACAGGAGTGATTTGAGCAGATTTTTTAGTCTGTGTAAGTAGACGGGTAGCAGAATTCTGAACATACTGTAATCGATTGATAAAGTTAGTCGGGAGGCCATAAAACAAAGCATTTCAATAATCCAGACGTGTGGTGACGAACGCGTGAATGAGTGACTCCGTATCTTTCACACTGAGGACAGAATGGAGGTGAGCGATGTTACAAAGATGAAGAAAGGCTGTCTGTACTATTGAGCTTATGAGTGGTTGAAAAGTAAGAAGCTGATCAAAGATGACACCCAAATCACGGACTGATGCTGAGGGTTCAACCAGGATCCCATCAATGTCCATTTTTAGCCCACCAAGGGTAGAGAGGACAGATTTGGTGCCAACTAATAAGATTTCTGTTTTATCAGGATTAAGTCGTAAAAAATTATCTGTCATTTAATGATTGATTTCCCGAATGCAATCAGTCAGTGCAACAGGTGAAGATGTTACAGTTGCATCAACACTTACATAAAGTTATGTGTCATCGGCATAGCAGTGGAAGCTTTGACCATACCGACGAATTATCTTTGCCACCCAGCCCAAACTTACAAAATAAGACATAATACATATCATACAAAAAAAATGAAAGAACAAAAGCCTTAACTACATTTTAAATTATTAATCACAATCTACAACTAGGGCGGCACAGTGGTGCAGTGGTAGCGCTGCTGCCTCGCAGTTAGGAGACCCGGGTTCGCTTCCGGTCCTCCCTGCGTGGAGTCTGCATGTTCTCCCGTGTCGCGGGTTTCCTCCGGCGCTCTGGTTTCCTCCCACAATTCGAAGACATGCAGGTTAGGTGGATTGGCGATTCTAAATTGGCCCTAGTGTGTGCTTGGTGTGTGGGTGTGTTTGTGTGTGTCCTGCGGTGGGTTGGCACCCTGCCCAGGATTGGTTCCTGCCTTGTGCCCTGTGTTGGCTGGGATTGGCTCCAGCAGACCCCCGTGACCCTGTATTCGGATTCAGTGGGTTAGAAAATGGATGGATGAATTTACAACTATTCAAAAATAAATTTACAATAAAACTTTTCTTGGTTTTATGTTGGCAAAATGGTCGCAAACATTATCAAAGTCAATTTCGTTTGTCAGTTGCTGCTCTATGGAAAATGTGCCATGGTTTCTTAAACGCTAAGTACTCATTGAAGATCTTAAATATATTTTATTAGTTCTTCAGTGTGGAGAAACTTCTCTCACAGCTAGCAACACTAATAGCAACCGTGAGCAAAATTCGCAGAAGTATTACAATATTTGGGACAGAATGTTGAAGAACAGATACACCTCGACTTACCAGTAAGATCCGATCCGTGTGTCATCGTTCATTTGCTTGGCCAAAGTCCGGTATCTTTTAATTGAACAGCCGGATTTCTTTTTGCTCATCATACATTTCATCGCTTGAAGATGAAGAACTACTTGAGCTTCAGGATGGCTTTATTTGGGAAACATCTTCATGTACAGTATAACAGTAGTTTCTTCACGACCGAGGTATTTCAATAATGGCCCTTCATTCTTTTTTTTTTTTTTTTTTTATTAATTTTATTACAATCCATACATAGCAATCAAGTTTTTACAAAAAGAAGAATTGAGTTAAGAACAGATCGATCCCCACCCCAAGAGAAAGAGCAAGCCAAACAGCGTAAAATTTAAGGCTTGTAAACATACCTAAATTAATAAATTCTCTGTGCTTTATAAACTTATTTTAAAATATTACTGATTAGATCCTGCCATGTTTTGAAAAAAGTCTGTACAGATCCTCTAACTGAGTATTTGATTTTTTCCAATTTCAAATAATATAACACATCGGTTTCCCACTGACTTAAAAGAGGAGAGTTTGGGTTCTTCCAGTTTATCAGAATAAGTCTGCGTGCCAACAGTGTAGTGAATGCAATCACAATTTGTTTGTCTTTCTCCACTTTAAGCCCCTCTGGAAGAACCCCAAACACAGCTGTTAATGGGTTAGGAGGGATTGTGAGTCCAAGGTTGTCTGAAAGGTAATTAAAAATTTTTGTCCAGAATAATGTTAATTTGGTGCAGGCCCAGAACATGTGACCCAGTGAGGCTGGGACTTGGCTGCAACGTTCGCAGGTTGGATCATGCCCTGGAAACATTTTGGAGAGTTTTAGTCGAGACAGATGTGCTCGATATATAATTTTGAGTTGTATAATTGTATGCTTTGCCATATGGAGCTCGAGTGAATTCTCTGCATTGCTACTTTCCACTCCTTTTCTGATATATTAATTGAGAGATCTTTTTCCCAGTGTCCTCTTGGATCTTTGAAAGGAAGGGATTGTAAAATGATTTTATATATTGTAGAGATGGAGTCTAAGTCCTTGAGATTGAGCAATATTTTTTCCAGCGTGGATGAGGGTGCAAGATGAGGAAAATCTGGAAGGTTCTGTTTAACAAAGTTCCTGATTTGAAGATAGTGAAAGAAATTTGTAGCTGGAATGTTAAATTTGGAATGTAATTGTTCATAGGATGCAAAGACGTTGTCTATATAAAGATCTCTAAGCAAGTTAATTCCAAATTTTTTCCAGATATTGAAAACTGCATATGTTTGTGAAGGTTGAAAGAGGTGGTTGTCTTGCAGAGGTGCCACAGAAAGAAGCTTCTCCGTCTTAAAATGCTTTCTACATTGGTTCCAGATTCTAAGTGAGTGGAGCACAATTGGGTTATTAGTGTATTGCCGATAACGTGTGTTTATTGGAGCGCAGAGCAAGGAATACAAAGAAGTACTGCAGGATTTTACTTCTATTGCGGTCCATGCCTGTGTATGTTCTTCTATTTGTGTCCAGGTTCTTATCGCCTGTATATTTGCGCCCAGTAATAAAACTGGAAGTTAGGTAGAGCCATGCCGCCTTCTGCCTTTTGTCTTTGTAGGGTCGCTCTTTTGATGCGTGGATGTTTAGAATTCCAAATAAATGAGGTTATTGTTGAATCTAATTGCTTAAAGAATGATTTATTAATGTATATTGGTATGTTTTGAAATAAAAAAAGGAGCTTAGGAAGAATATTCATCTTAACAGTGTTAATTCTTCCAGCTAGTGTGAGATGAAGGGTTGACCATCTATGCAAGTCTTGTTTAATTTTTTCCATGCAGACGCGAAATTTTGTTGATAAAGAGCTTTATGTTTACTTGTGATGTTTACCCCGAGGTATTTAAACTGTTCTGCAATGATAAAAGGTAGGGTGTCTAATCTAATATTATATGCTTGAGAATTCACTGGAAAGAGTACACTTTTATTCAGATTAATTCTGAGACCAGAGAGCTTTTGAAATTCTGTGAGTGCTGCTAAGACTGCAGGCACAGAATTTTCTGGGTCCGAATATACAGTACCATGTCATCTGCATATAATGAGATTTTCTGTTCCAGTCCTTCTCTGCTAATCCCCTTTATCTGATCAGTATTTCGACAATGTATTGCCAGTGGTTCAATGGCAATCGCAAACAGCAGTGGTGACAAAGGGCATCCTTGTCTTGTGCCACGTTCTAGTTTAAAGTAGTCTGAGCAAATGTTATTGATGCAAACTGAAGCTTCTGGGTTAGTATACAGTAATTTAATCCATGCACAAATGTTCGGGCCAAACCCAAACTTCTCCAATATAGTAAAAAGGTATTTCCATTCAATCATGTCGAATGCTTTTTCTGCATCCAATGATAATAATATTTCTGGGGTGTTTGATTTAGTTGGTGAGTATATTACATTAAACAGGCGTCGAAGATTTGAAGATAAGTGTCGGCCCCTAATAAATCCAGTTTGGTCTTGTGATATTACCGAGGGAGCACTTTCTCCATCCTTCTAGCTATGATTTTAGAGAGTATTTTAACGTCGTTATTCAGAAGTGAAATTGGTCTGTATGATGCACATTGTAATAAGTCCTTATTTTGTTTTGGAAAGACAGTGATTAGTGCTTGGCGAAAGGTTTGTGGAAGAGATTGGTTATCTCTGGCTTCTGTAAATGTTGCTAATAGGAGGGGAGCTAGCTGAGCGGAGAATTTCTTGTAAAACTCTGCAGGGTAGCCATCAGGGCCTGCTGCTTTTCCACCTTGGAGTGACTTTATAGCATTTAGTAATTCTGATAATGCCAGAGGTTTATCAAGTTCCTCCATACTAAAAGCGTCAATTTGTGGTATCTGTAATGTATCCAGAAATGACTTTCTTTTTAATGCTTCTTCCCTCGCTTTTTTCTAAAAGCAGCACTGCTCATTTTTGTTCGCTTCAGCCTGAGAATAATTAAATATTAATGATGAGATTGAAGGGTTTCCTATTCATGGAGATTCTCATGTTCTAGTATTATCCGTGTATAGACCTCCTAAATATAACGCGTCTTTCTTTGAGGAATTCTCTGACTTAATGTCAATTTTAATTACGAATTATGACACACTCTTAATAGTCGTCAACTTTAATTTTCATATCGACAATCGGTGTGACCTAAAAGTAAAGGAATTCATGAACCTCCTGGACTCTTTTGATTTGAGACAGCTTGTTAATCAGCCTACACATAAAGCAGGTCATACGTTAGACTTAGTGATTACTAAAGGACTAAAAGTTGATATAAAGCAGGTCATTGATATTGGTCTATCAGACCATTTTCTTCTACTTTTTAATATAGAAATAATGATAGAAAACACTCATGAGAAGCATATTGTTAAAAAGCACTTCTTTGACTCATCAGCAGCTTTAAAACTTACAAACATTCTAAGCAATCAGTCCGTTTATAGTGCCAACTATAATAGCAGGATAATGTAAATAATAAGGTGGAATGATTTAATACTAAAGTGAGAGCTGCTGTTGACATAGTTGCACCTGAAAAAACAGTTAAAAAATCTTCTAGCATTGTTATACCATGGAAGACCCAAAGAGTGTCTGATTTAAAGAGAACATGCCGTAGAGCTGAGCGTAAATGGAGGAAAACTAAACTAACTATCCACTATGAAATATTAAAAGTTAAAATAACAGAATACAATAACACAGTCCGTCTTGAGAGGCATTGCTATTTCTCTAAGATTATAAATAACAATGCTAGTAATCCCAGAGTCTTATTCTCTACAATTGATCGTCTGCTAAACCCAGGTAACTCAAAGGAATGCCCCCAGAATACTTCCAGTGAAACCTGTGAGGCTATTGCTGTATTTTTCAATCAAAAAATTAATGATATTAGAAATAATATAGTATTTCCCCCCCAACACTGCAGATCCTCCTAAGCCCCAGTACTCCATTATAAACAAATTAAATTCTTTCACCAGGATAGATTTACCTGAATTACATAGTATAATCTCTCAACTGAAACCCTCCACCTGCGTCCTTGACCCAATACCAACAAGGTTTTTCAAAGAATTATCGGGCGTGCTAATTGATAATATTCTTGACATAGTTAATTCGTCATTAGATACGGGGGTCTTCCCAGACTGTCTTAAGACTGCTGTAGTTAAACCCCTTCTTAAGAAAATAATCTTGACCCTCTGCTTTGAAAATTTTAGACCCATCTCTAACCTGCCTTCTTAAGTAAAATTCTGAGAAGGCAGTCATTATGCAGTTAAATGACCACCTCAATAAACATGCTATTCTTGATAAATTTCAGTCAGGTTTTAGAACAAATCACAGCACAGAAACTGCACTCGTTAAAGTAGTAAATGATTTGCAGGCGAATGCAGACAGAGGCCATTTATCTGTTCTCATCCTCTTAGATCTGAGTGCTGCATTTGACACCATTGATCACAATATTCTTAGAAATCGCCTTAGTCAATGGGTGGGCCTCTCTGGCAGTGTCTTAAATTGGTTTGAATCCTACCTGACAGGGAGAAAATTCTTTGTGAGTTGTGGTAATCAAATCTCAAAGACACATGATATCCGATATGGTGTTCCACAAGGCTCTATCCTGGGTCCACTGCTCTTTTCAATCTACATGCTTCCGTTAGGTCAGATTATCTCAGGTTACAACGTGAGTTACCACAGCTATGCTGATGACACACAGCTGTACTTATCAATAGCACCTGATGACCCCGATTCTATTGATTCACTAACACAATGTCTTACTTGTATTTCTAATTGGATGAATAGTAATTTTCTCAAGCTAAATAAAGAGAAAACTGAAATTTTAGTGATTGGCAATAATGGATATAATGAGGTTATTAGAAATAAACTGGATACATTAGGATTAAAAGTCAAGACGGAGTTAAAAACTTAGGGGTAACTGTTGACTGTAATCTGAATTTTAAATCGCATATTCATCAGACCACTAGGACAGCATTTTTTCACTTAAGAAACATAGCAAAAGTTAGACCTCTTATATCATTGAAATTAGTTCATGCGTTTGTTTTCAGTCGACTAGATTACTGTCACTCACTCCTCTCAGGACTACCCAAAAAAAACATAAATCATTTGCAACGAGTGCAGAATGCAGCTGCTAGAATCCTAACTAGGAAAAGAAAATCCAAACATTTCTCCAGTTTTGATGTCACTACACTGGTTACCTGTGTCATTCAGGATTGACTTTAAAATACTGCTTATGGTTTATAAAGCCTTAAATAATCTCGCCCATCTTATATATCGGAATGTCTGACACCTTATATTCCAAATCGTAACCTCAGATCCTCAAATGAGTGTCTCCTTAGAATTCCAAGAACAAAACTTAAAAGAAGTGGTGAGGCGGCCTTCTGCTGTTATGCACCTAAAATCTGGAATAGCCTGCCAATAGGAATTCACCAGGCTAATACAGTAGAGCAGTTTAAAACACTGCTGAAAACACATTACTTTAACATGGCCTTCTCATAACTTCATTTTAGTTTAATCCTGATACTCTGTATATTCTATTAATTATCATTACTATTCATGGTGGCTCCAAAATCCATACTAACCCCTACTCACGGTTTTCTGTGGTGACGACCTGCACCACCACCTAATCAAAGCACCGTGATGTTCCTACATTGATGGATTAAAAGCCAGATGTCTACATGCCCATCATCATCAAGTCCTTCCATGAGAACCCTAAATCCAAAGAGGACTGTTTCATTTATGTTAGGTAGAATGCCCAGAGGGGACTGGGCAGTCTAATGGTCTGGAATCCCTACAGATTTTATTTTTTCTCTCCAACCGTCTGGACTTTTTTTTTGTTTTTTCTGTCCTTCTTGGCCATCGGACCTTCCTCTTATTCTATGTTAGTTAGTGTTAACTTATTTTAACTTTTTTTACTTTGTCTTTTTTTCTCTTTCTTCATCATGTAAAGCACTTTGAGCTACATTATTTGTATGAAAATGTGCTATATACGTAAATAAATGTTGTTGTTGTTTTTTTTGTTGTTGTTGTCCCTTTCGGTCAGAGTGGTCACGATTGGCATTTGTAAGATATAACTTTGCAATACATGTATTTGTTTCAAAACATTAAAATGGTGTACTTTTGACATAGATAACACACGTTAGCTTGTTAAAGCCCTACCAAACAAAACAGTCGAAAAAGTCGAAAAAGTCCAGTACTAAAGTTTATTAAAAAGTGCCGCCTGGAGCCGACCTCCCCCTCCTTGCTACGCCAGCACACTCCTTTGCCCGGGGGCCAATGATGCTATTAAGATGACCCTGCTGTGACTGACAGCACCGAGAAAGAAAAAGATGCAGCTTGCTGTGGCCCATTTACTAAACCTGTTTTCAGTATGTCAGTGAGCTGAATTCCTCTTGTCATGAGAGGATCAAAGTTGTCTTTTGTTTTCTCCATTGCCTTTCTTTTCTGGCCTCGTCATCACTTCAGCACTGCACACGTGTGGCCCTTCAAGCGCTTTGACTTTCTGTACATTTTGATTGCCTGACCCAAGTCATGTGACTACATGCCTGCCACTCACCTTGGTGTAACGCGGTCATTCCGCAAGTGTAGCCTATGGGCACGCAGAACACCGAGAGAAGGTGAGTGAGCCAGTCAGTCAGCCATTATAGAAACCTGCTGCCTTTTAAAACCCCCATTTACACGTGCAAGTGCACTTATAGAGCTCTCCTTTGGGGAAAACTCTCCAAATGTCGTCAGAATGCGCACAAATATATATATAAATATAAATAATCATGGCTGCCATGAATCCAAAAACACCCATGGAGCCCGAGTCTCCGGAGCAGTGTTGAGGAATGAGGGACATTAATTTAAAAGAAACTGTGTTGCATTACGATACAGTATAATACAATTTAATTTTGCATGGCTCCAAATCACAAAGTAGTTCTGCAATGGGCTTTAACAGGCCCTGCCTCTTGACAGCCCCCCAAGCCTTGACTCTCTAAGAAGACAAAAAAAAACTCCCAAAAAAACCCTTGTAGGCAAAAAATGGAAGAAACCTTGGGAAAGGCAGTTCAAAAAGAGACCCCTTTCCAGGTAGGCTGGGCGTTCAGAGGGTGTCAAAAAGAAGCGGGTCAATACAATACAATACACAGAACAGAACAAATCCTCAATACAGTATATATATAATTCACTAAGGGCACGCAAGACACTGTGCGCAAGCAAGACAGAGAGCCCCGCCTGCCAACTCACAGAGCCCCGCCCGCTAACTCTAAGACCATAGGATATGCACGACAGAGTCCCACCCGCCAACTCTAATCCTCCTCCTGTGTCATGGGATACACATGACAGAGTCCCGCCCGCCAACTGTAACCCTCCTTCTGCGTCCACCGTCGCTCTTGAGGCATGTGCACTGCCTGCTCATGTGCCTGCATGCAACAACTCACCAAACACAGCCTCAGTCACATTCGTCTGTGCTACACTCCACATGACAGAGACATACACACACACACACACACACACACACAGGCGTGCGCGTGCATTGTTGCAATGTTACTTTTCTTGGTTGTTTATTAAATTACGGATTTTTCAAATTTTCATTTTTTTCCCCGTGCTTAAAACTCATTAAAAAGTCTTTTTAGCGAGCGGTTTGTAGTGCTATAGCGTGAACTCTTGCAATGCTAGTTTTCTCTGTTGTTCAAGGTTTTCTCAGTGTTATTAAATGTTTTTACATTTAGTTTACTATTACACTGTGCATTCTATGGTATAATTAACTATATTTGTGCTTAAAAATATATATTTACATACAGTTGGTATGGTCTGGAACTGATTAATTGTATTTACATACAATTCAATGGGGGTAATTACTTTGGTTCATGACCAAATTGGTTTACGACCAGAGTTTTGGAATGAATTATGGTCGTGAACCAAGGTTCCACTGTATATATAATCGACCAAGTCACCTGACCATGGGGTACGCACGACAGAGCACCGCCCACCAACTCTCACCCTCCTCCCATGTCTATCTTCGCTCTTGAGGCATGTGCACTGCTTGCTCATGTGCCCG
This sequence comes from Polypterus senegalus, assembly GCF_016835505.1. Classification (NCBI taxonomy): domain Eukaryota; kingdom Metazoa; phylum Chordata; class Cladistia; order Polypteriformes; family Polypteridae; genus Polypterus; species Polypterus senegalus. The sequence continues at coordinate 146,551,481 of NC_053158.1, forward strand.
CCCCCAACACGTCACCAAACACATCCACACTCGCTTTGGTCTGTCCTACAGTCCACATGCAGCTGTGAGCCACGTCGACTGTTTACGTTGATAATTATGCGGCATATGCTACGCCACGGGTTGGCTAGTAAAAATAAAAAATATTATAAGTACAGGAGAGAATTTAACAGTAGATGATATCACATAATATCCATCAAGCTGCCTCCCTCATTTTGCCATTCCCAGCTGAAACAGCTCTAGGCCTGCAATCCTCCATCAGTCATGACTTTATCTTAGGCAGGCAAAACATCTTGGCAGGTGGGCCGTGGCACCAAGTGCCACACTTGAGTACCGAGAAGAGAAACAGAATAGGTGAGGGTTAGTATTCAAATATAATTATCATGTTACTTATGTTTTAGTGCTAATGACTAACAACAGAGATGCAGTCTGTACAGTTAATCAGCAGCTCTAGTCAGGATATGCTAAACTGAAGTAGTGAGTCTTCAGCCGGGATTTAAAGGCTGAGACCGAAGGGGCATCTCTTATTGTAGCAGGAAGACCATTCCACAGTTTAGGAAAAAGTAAGAGACACACACACTGTAAGTAAAAGCTCGACCTCCCACTGTTATTTTATTAATCCTTGGAATCTTGAGATCTTAATGTGCGCTCTGGTTTGTAAATCATAAGTTCAGACAAGTAAGCCGGACCTTGGCCATTTAATGCTTTATATGTTAAAAGGAGGATTTTGAAATCTGCCCTGAACTTAACAGAGAGCCAATATAAGGATTTAAGTTACAAAAATGGAACTAAATACATTACAATCATTTTATAACTAACTATATAGAGTGTTACTTTTTTTTCCTTTGAACTGAAAACTCGCACTTTTTAATCCTAAACCCATACTGTTTCTGAACCTTCCTGAAACTGAGCAGACCCCGCCACATGCGTGCTCCATAAATGTCTGTAGTACTCAGGGTCGGCGCAAGTGGGTGTGCAGATTGTGCACCGCACAAGGGCGCTAAGCTAGAGACAGTCCAAAAGATGACCGAAAAAAAGTCACAATGAAAAAAATGTATTCATTTTTTGTGTGTGGCTTTTTCCCGTTATGCGCTTTTTTCCTAGAACCACAGCAAACTTTGGAGCAACAATGTTGTGCTGAATTAGCCGGTTTACTAGAATCGATGCAACAACAGCACAAATGTTACTATATGTTGGTCTTTATTTCTGTGGTATTTAAAGGGGCTTTCCCACCAGATGCAGTTTTGTGATAACATCGGCTGAATCCAGGGGTGGTGTTTACGAAGGGAGAAAGAAAGAAAGGAGGGTCAATGTACACCTCTCAGAGCCATTGAGTGCCGCCATATTGTACAGTATTGGTACCCTTTCTTGGAAATGTAATAATTACTGGATTGAAATATTGTAAGAATCTCAACTTGGATTTTCCTTTAAGTCTATAGAACCCTCAACCCTCTCTAATCCCATGGGTAGCTACGTTTAAAGGTTCCTGGAAGTTCCTGATTACCTCTCTTGAAGCTCTTGAAAATGTAAAGATGCTTAAAGATTACTTCAATGACTTCAGGACAGATGAATCATTTCAATCGATAATAAAAAGTGCAGCACAAATTGCAGAAGAAACAGATGTTGAACAAACATTTTATGATAATGTAAGAGAACGAAGAAGAAGATGTTTTGATTATGAATCAAAAGATGAGTGCTCTACAGATGCAAAATGAATTTTTTTTTAGTAATACTGTAATTGATTCAGCCGTAATGTCAAAAAGCGAACGATTTCAACTTTTATAGAAGTACAATGATACGTTTAAAGTTATATTACAAATAAGTCTGTTGTCGAATTGGGATGAAAGTGAAATCCTAAAACATGGTATTTAAAATGAACAGATGATACAGATGATCAATCTCTTTTCAAGGAATTAAAATCTGTACAATGTGTTTTGGATAAAATATGACAGCGAAAGATGTACTGCATTTAATTTACAATAATTAATTGATTAATTTCCAAATACAGCTGTCTCATTAAGAATTTATTTGTCACTGCCGGTTACAGTTGCATCTGCAGAAAGAAGTTTTTCTAAATTAAAAATTATAAAAAGTGACTTGAACCAAGATCAGTTGTCAAATTCATTAATAATTGCAATAGAAAATGAAGAATCAGATAAATAAATATCATCAAAAGGTTTGCCAGTGCAAAGGCTAGAAAAGTGCCATTATAAATAGCATTTCTGTAATTATTTTTGTATATTAATGTCGTATTAATAAATAAGTATTGTGTATGCATCAGAATTTCTTCATCCTTTTCATTTAAGATTCAGGATTTATCATTATATTTGATTCAATGTCCTGTTGCCTCAGTATAGATTGAATATGAAAATCCATCTATCCATCCATCCATCTTCCAACCCACTGAATCCGAACACAGGGTCACGGGGTCTGCTGGAGCCAATCCCAGCCAACACAGGGCAGAACCAATCCCGGGCAGGGTGCCAACCCACTGCAGGACTCACATACACACACCAAGCACACACTTGGGCCAATTTAGAATCGCCAATCCACCTAACCTGCAGGTCTTTGGACTGTGGGAAGAAACCCACGCAGAGAACATGCAAACTCCACGCAGGGAGGACCCGGGAAGCGAACCTGGGTCTCCTAACTGAGAGGCAGCAGCGCTACCACTGCGCCACCATGCCGCCCGAATACGGAAATTACTAAGCAATTTTTATGAAGGGAGCCAAATGAGTTTCTGCACAAAGGCGCCTTGCCTTACATATCCGTGTCAGCCCTGGTAGTACTTCATGTGCTGGGAAGTAAAGAGAGTTCATCCCCTTTTGAAGCTCCGACCTGAGCCCACAATGATTCACAGTGAACACTGGCCGCATGCGTCTCCGATCGCCTGTTTCACGATGTTTGTGACAAATACTGTTGGCTGCAAGAAAACTGAGCAGACTTTCATTCATTTCTTTATGTCAGCGGGTCGCATGCAGCACTCACCTTTCATGTCCACGGGCTGCCTGCCTTACTCCGAGTGCTTTTGTGATAAGAATAACAGGGGTTTCCTTATTTCAATAAAATAAGTAGCATGTTAGGTTATGTGTCACTTTTACAAATGATGGGAGTGTCAGCGCTCCCATTTAAGCATTTACAAAGTAATTCGACTATGTAATGTACTTACTTGTCACCACCGATCGCGTAGTACGTTCAGCTCATCAACATACATTCAGAAATTTCTTATATATTGAGACTGATTATTCCAGCCAAGAGAAGTAATAATGTGACTGTCCAAGCAGTTGCCTCAGGAAATGTACCTTTGTGGTCACTTCCACCTGTGACTCCTGCATAGACCTGGTTAAAAGTTTTACATGGCCAGATAACCAGGTTCCTCATGTAGGAATCCATGTGTGTTAAGCTGATTTTGTTAACAGGAATGGCATTTTAGAAAGTGGGTTTCTGTCAATAACCACGTTATTAAAGCCATGCAAAGCAGGAACAATGTGAACAGAAAATGCTCAATGAGAGCAGCACACTGAGCATCAAGCTGGCTTGCCAATATCTGCAGATGAAATCTGAGGCCTTCACTTCAGGTTGGCTGGACGACAGCCTTTATTGTTTTTTGGGGAGTGAAATACGATGACAGGGTCCTAAGTGGGCTCTGCTTCAGCAAGGACGCATCATTGATGGCCATTGAACCCAACAGCGGACACATGAGCCTTAAAGATGGGGAGGTTTGGCCATGTTTTATGCGGTATGGGTTAGGTATTGACCACTGGAGGTTGATGGGGAGTTGATATTTACTTTGCACCTTCATTACTTTTGCCACCGTTTGTCCCAGTAAGCACAAACTTTTTTATGACCTCCTAGAAATTCTATAAAATTATCAGGATTTGTGTTTTTTTTTTTTTTTTAACTTCTCACACACTGTTAATTGTAACCTGGTACTGGTAACCCAGTAAAAGCATAAACTAGCAAGGCCATGGGGAGGGTGGGTGTAACCAGGCTTCATTACTGTTCTTCTGTTTGGGAGCAGAATTAATGTATCCAGTATACTGTAAGGACTCTGTGGTGACAACTGCAGCACAACACCAGGGTCTGTGTGACGGACATCTCTTCACATGCAGTTGTCACTAAGCTACCCAAAGCCATCCACCACCATGGAATTAGCTTTTCTTTTCCCTACATACACATTTAAAAGGACAGAATTACTGCACGTTGATTTATATAGTGCCCTCACAGTCAGGGGTACAACTTCACTGTGCAACACAATGGGAACTTCACACTCTGTGTAGGATTAGTGGGAAATCCGGCTAAATCAAGTTGGGATTCACTGTAACCTCTGTTTCTGGAACAGACAAAGCCAGAATCAGAAGAGCAGATAACTCGCTAATCCTGCTTTTTTTGAATGCGCCCTGAATTTGTTTGTTCCAGAAAAGACAGGGGCAACCAATGTAACAGAGCAGGTTTAACACTTTAAGGATGCAATAATTAAAGAGCAAATCATCCAATCAGAGTCTGCAAATGTCCTGTCACAAATTCTCGTTCCAGCTGCACTATTTTAAGAAGCAGAAAAACAACAAAATGTGAAAATGTTGCACCACTTCCTGACTGAATAGTTGACACACAAACGCAACTCTTTCATCAAATTCTGCCCAGGAAAATGTCACCAGATGGAGAAGTTTGCATAAATGTTAGCGTTTTACGGCTGAGACTAAAGGCTAGTTTGTTCCCAATATTGTAGATGCCACGCATGTCATTCAAGCAGGTCTGGTAATCGAATTTATTTGTTCGTTTAGCTGATAGGTTTTACGATTGTCTACAGCACTTCTGACCACTCGCCGTGTTCCCAGTTTAGCTCTTCTTTTCCTTGTTTAGGTAGGTTGCTGTGTGGCTTGACTTACCCCGATAGATGATTAATCGGAGGGATTTGATGGAGCACACATCTTTATCAAAGCACCAAGTGTGAATGAAGGAGACAATTGTGAGGTCATATTTTACAAAGCATGAGAAACAGAATTAGGCTGATGCTGTAATTGTGTCGTTTCTCAGACGTGTACTCTGTGTTCAATTATCTTTTCGGTGCTTAGTTCATAAGGGCTTGTAAATTTTGCTGTGAATGTGCGTTTATTGGGATCAACATATACGGGATCAAGTGAGCCAACTGCAACCAGTGATAATCGCACCAGCTAATTACATACCCTGGTCACGCTTAGCAGAGTCAATGGAGAAGACAGTGCTGTTTGGAAACAAGGATGTATAAAAGTCCCAAGATCAGGCAGTGACATCAACCCCCTTGTCTTGTCATCTTTTCTAACTTCTCACCATTAGCTGATGGGTATCGTGCCTTAACATTTTGCTGGACCACCAGTCCACATTTCCTCAGTTGTATTCCATCATGTGTCCAGACAGCCTAAGCCAATTTGTTTTTTCCAGTTTTCCTTTGGCCTTTCAATTCCCTTTGGGTTTGCTCCATAAACAATCTGTGCACTTGGCCGGTAAACTGTGCAGACCCAACAGGTAAGATGGACACATTCATTTGGGTGTTTCAGTGTGAAAGACAAACTTTTAGCAAACTACCTAAAAATGTCACAAGGAATGGTTGACCTTCTCACCCTAAGCAAACAGAAAATGAAGGGGGGCCTAACTGACATGGTATGGCACAGTGGGCTGCTGTCAAAGACTTGCATCCTGGTCTGGTCATTGATGGTGTGAGGTGTTCATGTTCTTCCAGTGTTTGGAAAGACCAGTAGGCAAGTCTAACTGGTGAGTCTAAACTAACCATGTGTGTGTTAGTCCTGTGAACAAATGGCACCCTATACACAAATGGTTCTTGCCTTGCAATGCTGAGGTGACCCTGAGTTGAATACGTTGGATCAAGTGGATGATGGATGCATTTAAAAATGAGAAAATAATCAGGGCTGAAGCCATAAGGGCACAAAGGCAAAAACATGCGCATGCCAGCCAGCCAGCCAGGAGTAAACTTTGCACCCTGTCATCAAATGAAACCCCTCCAAGTTTAAACATCCATCGGTTTGTCAGGTACAATGAAGTTCTGTCAAACAAGTAATGAGACCCCGATATTTAAGTCACAATTACGTCCACATTATCCAAGGAACTGAACAGTATAAGCTGCTGCTGCTACTGCAGAGACCGCAAACCTGAGAAAAGCTGAAGTTGAGCATCCCATCAAATTCAACGTGGCCGCTCCCCAGGAATTTACTTGAATGTGTTCAAACACAGCAATGAAACTGCTATGTCAGCCACACAATCACAGAGACCTTTAATAAGAACGCCTGTGTGTGAAGATCAATCGGTAGACACGTGAATGATGAAGAACACAAGTCAGAAACTCCAGTCTTCAAAACACTTCACAAGGTCAGCCTGTTTAAAAATACACGAGAACTGATGTACTTGGAAATTAGGCAGCCATCATCCAACTGAGGCCAGGAGAAAACAGTTAGGCCATTCTTGGTCAGAGGACCCTTTAAAGTTTATTTTGACCAGGGCCGCTGCATGTGGCCAATTCTTATGCATCCAGACCACACCACTTACCTTATATATCAGTGTTGCTCACCCTTTACCATGCCACAACACAATTTTGCCTTTTTAAATTCAATGATGACCCACAAGCAGCAATTGCAAACTGCCATCTTGGTGAAATGTTCAAGTTCACTTAGCAATGGGGAAACTTCACATGGCACTCCACTGTAACACACTCGTAAAGCAACAGCAACCCAGCGGCAGCACAACGCAGCGGTCGAGAAGCTCTCCCTGCCTCACATGGACCCAGTGTGCAGCCGCCGAGACTCCAAGATCAGTTTATGTTAAACTACCCCATACCGACAGTTACTGGTGACCCACAGAGCATCAACTGCAATGACCTGTACACTTTGTGACTAATAAATGTCCAAATGAAGCCGTAAGTTGGCACATGACTGTAAGCTGTTTTGCCCATTCTGGTACCTGGTACAGTCACTGCACTTTGAAGCACTAAATTAATTTTATTCCAGTATTAACAAATGGAGCAGCTCATTTCATCACTGGAATAGATTAACCAAATAGCCACATCGCACATTCCTATATGTGTTAGTGCTAGGTGTGTGAAGTTATCCTCGCGCCTCCTCCAATTGCATAACCCGGTTAGAAAACGTATTTGATGCACTCGAGAAAATGAATGCAAAAACCTCAATTTCGTTATCAGGACTGTGTAGGACATATTATTAAAAATGAATAATCTCGCCATCATTTCATCTCCACTAACAAACTTACGAAAAGTTAAACAATTTTAATTTTAGTCTGATTGGTCCTAATATTTTCCTCTCAAGGCATGCACAAATCTGTTTTTGAAATACCTTCATAATGGGATAAAGGTGACGGTAACAAAAGCATACTATCTATATATATTTAGGTTTTTTTTTTTTTTTTAAATAATAATAAGCACAATTCCCACAATTGTGTGCTGAAATTCTCCTGCCTAGAACATAACATAAAGCACTTTACAGACAAGACCTTTGCGGTTTTCCTTTTTGAGCCATTTATATATGCTGTTTAACTCACTTTTTTCTACGATTATTGATTCAGAGTAATCTACTTGCACTCACACACAAGTACAGTAGTAACTCTCTGGTAGCATTACATTTTTTAGAATTTTAGTAGCAACATATCGGTTCTTGTGACACCCCTAGTTCTCAGTCACCTGAAGTGGCAATGATGTCATCATATTACCAGGAATATCAAAGTCACTCAGTCAGAACTGTTAAACAGAAACTACAAAGAACGTGACCATCAGACTTCAGCCAAATGACAGAAAGAGTTTATTTTCTACACAAAATATTACAAATATACATACATCTTTACATTAATTTTATACATATCCTACCCAGTAAATAATTGTGTACATATTAAATCTTAAAAATAAAAAAAAAATCAGTTCATTCTGGACTTTTTCATAATTAAAATATCTCCAGACCCCTTTCGTTTGCGAGTTGTTGTGGATTTGCTGGACTCTCCTCCAATCTGTATGAACTCCTGAGCTTCTGGAAGAAAGTAGTTTTCTACAGGTGGCACCGGATCCTTAAAAATAAAAAAAAAAATCAAGAGTGTGGCTGATGGGAACGCAGTCAGGCTGACATCACCATAGAAACACCTTTCGTTAGTCTGAAATGTGCAGCTGGTTTGTATGTTAGAAAAGCTGCACCTTCTAATTAACTTTACACATCAGCATGAACTGTAGACATGGGATTTTATATGCTGGCAGTGGTGTGAATTAACATAACAGAATTTGCTTTAATTCAAAGGCAGATATGCCCATCTAAGATACATTAATTGCATTCAATTTTAAAGTACCGTGAAACAGTTTTAAAATATGTTGTAACCACCATTTGACTCTTACATGACTTGTAAATAAACAAAATGAGATTTAATCATCTGCAACATGCAGACTGATGAAAACCCAACACACACTTGCACTCAAAGTACTCAGAGAATGCAAGTGAGCCCTGATCACAACTCACAGGTGTGTTTTTAATATTAACTGCTGCACCAATTTATGTACAAGTCTACCATTTAAGCTTCCACACTTCCCTATTTTCTCTATTATGAAATGATTCAAGGCACACAAAGCTTCACACTGAGATTCTTTGTTTTTTAAAATAACTAGAGGCTTCGCTCACCCACCCCGGGTTTAGTTTACCGGATATACAAATTAAAGAGATTGCTATTTTCATGGGAATTGTTACATATGCATTATTTTCACTTTTACTTTAAAAAGCTTTCATAAAAACAATACTTGTCCTTTATTTCCAGCCCTGGGTGTGGTTAAATCTTTCTTGCAGGATGTATAACGCTGCTCGTGTTGTGAAGGGGGGGCTGAACACATGGTAAGGAGATGCCGTCAGATCATCTGCTGTCTTCCTGCAGCTGCTGGCGAGCTGTGTGTTCTTTTTGTCGCACTGCACGTCGACCATTTCAAAGCCTGTACAGCAGCTGTCATATTGCCACTTCACGTCTCTGCTGCTCGCATTGTGAAATGGGGGTGGGTGCTGCACGCATGCTAAGGAGAAGCGGTCGGATCATCTGCTGGCTTCTTGCTGCCAGCAAGCTGCATGTTCTGCTTGTTGTTGTTTTAAGAGCTGGGAGCAAATGATGTCTGTCTGCCAAAAGCATTCCAACAACTGTTTGGTTAGATGTCCGTGAACCTATTTTAAATGTTGTCTCATGTGAAATTAAATTGTCTCTCGCAGGACGTCAAATTGTCCTCCGAGAAGATCACGTCTCATCTCCCAAGTCTCTCTCCCAGGATTTTTTTTTTATAATAGAGAGATAAAGTCAAGATGATTTTGTTTTTGATATCATGGTGTCCTTTTCTCTCCAGCTCTGAGAACTGCCTTGGTCTCAAACTATAAATCAAGTGTGGTCTGAGATTTAGCCCTGGTGAGCCTTTTTGTGAGCAGACAGAACGACCAAACTTTATTTGTCCACGGGGGAAATTGGAGTTAATTTTATAACCAGGTAAAAATTCAAATATAAAAAAACAGGTCTGGATCACAGAATGCTGTGTGTAATTCTGGAGGATTCATACCTGTCAATTTTCGAAAGCTCATATCCCCTAAAGAATACACCTCTCCCCCTTATCCATTTGTCACAAGCCCCATCTTTATTTCAAAAAGGCAACTAAAAGAGGCTTTACTTTCCTGTTCATTATTGTTACAAATTTTCCAGAAGTGAACAAAACATACAACATTGGCTATTTTACTTTACTTATTTTAATTTTACTATCAAAGAACAGTGCATGAGCAAAATAATGGAAACACACAGGTGAAGCTTCAGCATTTCAGTATAATGTAGAAACTGAAGGAGACCAGGTTCTCTCATCTTTTTAATGGCCTGAGTTTGATGCCTTTATTTTTTGGGATGTCCCCATACTAAAGTCCATAAGCAAAATAATGCAGATGGGTTTGTGGGGGAAAAAAGGCACATCCCAAATGCTTCAGTCAGAACCTGCCCTATTTCTGCTTATTTTAATAGCAAACTAATTTCTGCAGCTGGGTCTGCCCTAATTTAACAACGGCTAATTCTGCCCTCAAATCATAAAAAGTGGTTTGTATAGCACCATTAGGAAAATTAGTTTATAATATTTTATTGAATCACAGTGACGACTTTTTTGAGTAGAAAGTTTCAGAATGGCTTGAGCAAGACGAGTTTCCCCAGTATGAATCACGACTAGGTAAAAATCAACTACTGGCAATACAAATACATTAAATTGCACCAAGGAGGCCTGTATTCAAGTGGGTTGGAACATCATGAAGGTCATTCACTAAGCTGCCATCATAACTATGTTGTCAAACTAAATGAAACTCCCAAGGTTATGGGTACTCACCTGCATAAGAAAGTCAGCAATATACTCTGGCTTAAGACAGCTTACTTTATGTTCAACAGCTTCAGCCACAATAGCCATGGGATCATCTGGCTTCATCTTACTAAAATCAGCAAAAAGATGTGTAGCCTCTTTACACAATGAAGGTGAGTACGTGGGAAACACCTAATAATATATACAAATTTAACAAAAAAAGTTAATTATAATATCCCAAAAGTACTGAGCCAGACATTTTACATTTACTAAATATGAATGAGTAGGTAGTTTCTTACTTTCTACAATGAGAAATTGGAGAGATATTATTTAGTCCATACTCAATTTATAAAATTTCCAAGCAAACCTTTCAATTTCAGTTTTGATAGTCTGATTCTTTAAATGTTAAAGACAGACATTGTAAAGCTATTCAGATGGTTGAGTGATTGTTACAAAATAACCCAACCATCTAAAAAGTTATTCTTCAGGCATCAAACTATTGCCATGACAAACACCAACAATATTTTGGCCAGCATGCAACTGCTCTGACCTCTCTTATGATGCAGGGGAAGTTCCTCCTTTACAGGTGAGAATCAAACCAGTTCTGAACAGAGACTCTTCAAGACCTGTCTAATGGGCACTACATTGATGTAAGCCAGCTTAATACAAAGTGGTAATCAGTTGAGAGTTTTGCTGTGTGCAACTCCAAGTCACAATAATGCATCCCTCTTGTCCACTAGAATAAATTCCAACTATACATCATCCAAGCAGGGGTTTCAGAGAATCCTTACTCCTATTCTGGGACTCTCTAAATGTCATCTGTCAATCTTAAACATAGATACGTTCTTGATACTGCTTAACTGTTTATAGCCGATGAGATAGAAGTGATATCATTAGGCATCTCCAAGAAAACCTGAAATAGCTGTGAAATTTTATGGATAACAGAAGTTATTTCCTACAGTTGCACCTTTGTCAACAATCTGTCACATGCTCCTAAGAAAAGTGTCCCACCTTCCACAAAACTGGATAAGAGAAGTAAGAAAGGAAAATAATTACCTTGGCTCCACCAGACTGCAGAAGTCGCCTGAATCCTGCTTCTTTGGCTTGATCAACAATTAAAATAACCTTCCAGCCACTAAAGGCTCCCTATTAGATAAAAAAAAAAAGAATTTTTTTTTAATGGGCAGGAAAAAAACATTGATTTTCTGAACAAATTTTATCCAATTTCTTTTTTTAGTTCATGAAGAACAGCAGCCCCAGCACATCAAAAGCTGAAGCAAGGCAAGAAACCAGCTTGAACTGCGTGCCAGTCCCTGCAGGACACACCTTCTTAAATCCCACTCCATTTGCCCCCAAGTACAAATTTCAAGTCATCAATTAACCTCATATACAGACAAGTTTGGGATTTGGGAGCTGTGAGGCAGAAAAGTTAAAAATGGTTATTCATAAAATGCTTCAATACCTCTCCATTACTTCCATTAATGTTTTTGCTTTGGAGGCACTTTCTCCATCGCATTGCAGCAAGTGCCAGTCTCCTCTGCTGAATATTGATTCCAGAGAGGGCATCAAGTATACAGCTGCTACCCCACTCATAGTCATTCTCCTGTGAATTAGAAAAAGGAAAACAAACTGGAAAAGGAGCGGGAGATTGTATGGATTTTATTTAAAGTTCAGAAGAAACTGTGAAAAATTCAAAACGGGGAATTCATGGTCATTGAAGCCACTGATGTTGCTTACTTAATCATGAGCAATTATGCTTTTTTCACTTTATTATAAAGAAAAAATGTGGTAAATGACATCATGCTCAGCATATGAAGGAAAACTAACTTAAGCCTCTGTAATTTGTATGCCAGAAAGACAGATCACTCCTATTACAACAGATAAACAATACTTAAGGCACTCTTTCCAGTTATTGAAAGGGATAGTCAGACAGAAGCCAATGTAGGACATTCATTTCCTAAAACAATCATAAGTCAGAAGACATTATCCTCTCACCTCAATAAAATGTCCTACTGCTCTACAGGCCTCCAGGTATGACCGATGCAAAATCCACTTCCCTGCTGCCATTGCAGCCAGGTACTTCTCATTCCTCATTGGTTGACCCACAATAATGTGGGTACAACTTGGATCAAAGCATTGCTTTTCTAACACAATTCCTCCTGTAACATGAAACAGCAGCAAAACAAAACATGAAATACAAGCTGAAATTTCATTCTACAATGAGCTATAATGAAAAGTCAAAAACCATTCAGTGGAAAAATGCAATATTGTAAGATAAATCCCACTGACCACAAAGTCCAAGCTCATGTTTTATGATTAAAAGTAGGATCTGATGGGACTCACTTGAATACTGCCAAAAAGAGTATTTTAACATTCAACCAATTCAACAATTTGTATAGCTATTACGAATGTATTTGTGAAAACCATGATAGGTTTCTTTTATTTATATTCTGGATCACAAAGATAATTTTTTGCAGATAAGAAACACAATAAATATTTAGTTGATAATGTAAAACTCGACTCTTATTTTCCTATATATGACCATGTACAAACACAGATTTAACTCTGCTGCTAATTCTTTTATGAGATGATTTAAAAAAAAAAAAAACTTCTTGAAATTTTAAGTCTAAGTGATACAAAATGGCACATAACTATTTGAGGCTGCATCAAACACCAATAATAATAATAAAAAAAAAAATATTCAGGCTATATAATAACAACAGTCAACATAGCATTTATGATAATTGCACTAAATGGAGTACATGACCATATTAAAGATGGTAAGTTTATGTGGTAAGGACGTGTTATGTGGAAAAAGGTCAAAACATGGGATATTATAACTACAATCAATATTTTTGGTACATGCTAAGTTATTGACCAACTTGATGTTTCCTATGCTAAACTGACGGCGAATACATTGAAATGGTGTACCAGTATTATGTTCTGACAGCTGTGCAAATAAGTAAATGTTCACCTATTAGACAAAAAAGTCGCATTTATACAAGTAAACTATTTACTGTGTAACAACGGTGTTCTTTGGCTTTCAGTCCACTTTTATGATATTATAGGGCTAACAAATGAAACTGATGCAAAAAAATCCTTTAAAAAAGTTTCATGATTATTAAAAAGCCATCAAAGTCCTCAATTTCCCTAAACCCTAAAAATATTTCTGTTTTTGTGCATACATAAAATTAATTATTAAATAAATTTCAAGAGATACCAAGTTCTTCAATTAGATGACAGTAACTAATCCTTTCTTGTGGATTGAGAGAAGAAAGTTGAAACCTTGGCTGAAAAAGTTCTTCTTCTTGATTCTCTTCTTCTGTCTAAAAGGATAAGACAGTGAATACCAAAAATATCCAAAGATACACATTTGCACTTCACCACCGCATTATGAAATATCACCCATACATTCAGAAATAGTTGGACTAATGTTTAAATAATGTTCCTAAGTTACTGCATATTTCCAGGGACTAACAAACTAAGCATTAAAGCGTTTATTGGCTATTTAGCAATAAATGTAAAATGATAATGTTGAAAAAAAAAAAACGTTTTAAGCAACTAAAAGAAAAAGAAAAAGGTCCTCCTATATAGAGATTTTTTTTTGTTACAGTATCAGTACTATAACAAACAATTTCATTTTTGGTGAAATACATATTGTCTCCTCTCTGATTAAAATTACGTATGTTGAGGCATTTCTTAGGTAGAAATAGTAATATTTTCCACACTCATTTCACATTATAATGATGAACCACTCCCCCCACTTATATATTAAGCTTCCCGAGTGATATGAAAATTCTTTTACCACCAGATCCTAATATAAAAGTTGGAAGCCTATTAAAAGTAACTTCCTACCTGATCCTTTGGCTGTGGAGCAACAGGAGGATTTGCTAGAGGAAATGCAATACTGGGAGCCTGTGGAGTAAGGGGAACATGCTCTTTTGAGATTGATCCATCAAGCTCCTCAGTTTGAGCCTTTGCAGCTTTATTTTCTGTCTCATTCTGATCAGAGACTTCTGGGAATTAAACAAATTAAAAATGTATATATTAAAGAGAACTCCAATATCACTCGGCAAGAAATAGCAAGAAACAGAACACTTGCAAAACTTACTTAATGACTGATTTATAAAATTTCTTATAAAAACACAGATTGGCCCTTTATGGTTTATGATTCACAGATCCACCAGTGTGTGGGTTTGGCAACAATAATTAAATGGAAATTATTTACAATTACAATTACACCCACTGGATTACAGTTTTCTCTGGCTTTACGTTCTTGTCCTGTGCCAGCTTGTTTATGTAATTTTATCTACAGTACGATACAAAAATCTTCGCCTGGGAGTGCTCCCAACTTCAAAAAATCTTATATACATCAGCATAAGGGTAGGACATAACTTCACATAACTCCTGAGAGGCTGTTCACAGGGAATATCATTTCATAACTACACAACCATCATCTGCTACACTGGACTTCACGGTGTTTATTTTTTTGTTGAAGTTCTTTTGTATCTGTAAAATGATAATTTTTGTCATTTACTACTACAAAATTACACATTTATTATAACAGGTTACATTTTGTAAAAAGTTACAGCTCACTAAAGAACTTCTGAACTATGCATTTTGTCTGGGGGACATGTGATTTTCTTGTGCAGTGATCATTCTATCCTGCATTTCTCATAACTTTTTGTACCTTACAGTAATCACAATCATGGGCCCAAAACATATTCAAGAATTTTCATATTCGCAGGATTCTTGCACCAGTAACCTCACAAATTGCAAGGGATTACTATAATGTGCTTAAATTAAAATGCCACTGCATTTGATGTTCAATAGACTTTATGCTCCCATTTTGGAATTTCAGAAATAAACTTGCAAACCAAAAAACACACATGCCTTTAGTATACTCAAAATCAACTTTTCTTGTCTTTTCTGGTCCAAACTACAAAGTGCACCAGTGTGGATTTTTATACTCAATTCTCACTGACATATTCTTTTTCTTTATTAACTAATTAATTAATTTTTTCTTTTTTTAAAAAAAAAGTTAAGATCGCCACTACACCTTAACCTTAATATAAAGTAATTGCCCCAAAAAGGAAGGACTTTTAAAAATAAAAATCAATTTAACTTTTTTTAAAAAACAACATAGAATGGAATAGGACTTGTTAGCATCCTAAGAGTTCGGGACAACAAAGACTGGGAAAAGGAAAGACTTTGGCTGCTTGATGAAGACGTCTGTGCAGGGGTGGAGGAAACCTGCACCTGCAGTATGGTTGGGATGTGACAGCAAGGGCCGTGGACTCAATGGGAGCAGGTAATGGACCAGAAGATCTTGTGGTCAAAGTTGTGGAAAGTTAAGCCACACCAGAATAAATTCCTATCCAGTCAGATATGATGTCCTCCCCAGCCCAACTAATCTCTTCTCCTGGGGACTGACAGAAACCCCTGCATGCCTACTGTGCCAGGGAAGAGGATCCCTGGAACCTATTTTAAGTTGTTGCCCAGAAGCTCTGAGAGGGGCATTATTAATGGCACCACGACCAGGTGCCAAGGGTTATCGTAGAGGCCATCAGCATAGGGATCTCTCTTAGAAAGCACCAACAACAAATAAAGCACAATATTAACCTGGGAAGACAGCTGAAATTTCCAGAAACCATCTCTGTGACTATGCTCTGGCCTGACATGGTTCTTGTGCCACAAGTATCAAGGCAGATGGGCCCGCAGGAATTGATTGTGCCCTGGGAAGACCAGATGGGAGTGGCATTCAAGAGGAAGAGAGCTAAGTACGAGGAGCTCGCAGGTGAATGCTGAAACAGGGGATGAAGTCCCTCTGCTAACCTTTTGAGGCCTGCTGAGGATTTGCAGGCCAGTCACTATGTAGGGCCCTCTAGGAGTTGGGGATCAGGGGACTGCACAATAAGAAAGCCATCAGGAACATCACTGATGCTGCTGAGAAAGCATCAAGATGACAGTGGATCATAAGGAGCGATCTGTGGACCATATAAGCTACTTAGACACAAGTCAGGGGCTAAATCACCCCTGGCTGGGTCACTTGGGTGAGGGTGGATAATGTTGAAAGACCAGAAACACCCAATGATCCCAGGTTACATCACTGATGATGCATTTAGGTTGCATTGTAAGGTGTGTGTTGAATAAATGAAGGTGTAATAATGTTTCAATGTTACTGCATATCAAGTAAAATAAACACTATGATGAAAGGCATAAGTCATTACAAGAATGGACACCTGAATTTAAAATATGCCTTCAAATAATTATGAGAGAAAGAAACACAGTCAGAAATACAAATTCAAGCATCTTACGAATTTCAGCCAACTCAGAATCTGTCAGCAAGTCTTTATACTGATGGAGATCATCTTCCGGTTTCAGGAGAGGCATAGGCTCGGAATGCTGGGATGGGCTACCAGGCCACTGTAGGTTGTTGGCTAATCTTGCTCTCTCTTCTCTGGCTGTAGGGTCATCCCAAATAATCTGCTCATTCTGTGATGGCTCTGTATTTTCCAAGACAGTCTGACGAGATTGTCTACCAAAAGAATTCCATAAATAAATACAAATCACTTTAAATATGTAACTTAGGAGGAACCACAAATTTTAGAAAACGTTGGTACATACAGACAACATGCCAACTCAAGAACTAGTCACTTTACTTCCCTCTATCAACTCATTGTGTACCCCTGAGTAAGAAACACAAATAACTGTCCTACTCATTTGTGAACCGTAACTATATCCATTTTATGACCCCACCACCCTCCAAACCACACCCTTACATTATACATTTACAAAGTGTGAGGGATGAGCCCAACAGCATCACAGAAGATGGTTAAAACACAACATACAGGACATGTACAAGAAGATACGCCTTAAGAAAGCACATTCCATCTACACAGATTTACAGTAAAACTCGCTGGCACCTTCCTGTTACCCAGCGCTGAATGCTTCAATACCAACTCATTCAACTTCTACCCACAGTTTACAAAAATATTCACTCCATACACTTACCCATTTGACCAGTGAGCAAGACTTTGATGGGGGAAGCGCTTGCAATACAGTCCTTAATGGAGATTTAACTTTACTGTCTTTTTGTGACGTAATCTGCCTTATAGATGTTATGTTAATATCTAGTATCTATTTTTCATGCAGGTTTAGTTATTTATTGTTTTTATTGATATGTTTAGAAATGCAACGGTCTAGTGTTGTTCTGTTAAGTACTGTATTGCCAATCATCTTCTCTGAAAGTGAGATTTTACTTTCCCAAAAAAATTCATTGCGTAAGGTAATTGTATAACAAAGAGGTGAACTGGATTATACTTAGTGATGAACAGTATTTTTCTTAAAACAGGTGATGTTCAGATATCCTGATATAATTCTAAAAGCTGGAACCTCTGTATCGAAATCCATTTGATTTGTATAGCGAAATATTAAAATACATATCAAGTGCCATTACAGGAAACAAAAACAAAAACACTTACATACATAATAGCGTACCTTAAAGCTTCCAAAACCCTACTGCGACCATTTAAACTAGATCGGCTCACACTGTCTGGAGTTCGTGATGAATTATCCACAGAAGTCAAAGCCAGAGAAGAACGACGACCCTTGGGCAAAGTTGTTGCAGACATTATCTCCTGAAGTTGTCGTTGGAGATTCTCTCGTATCTCTAATGCTTCTGTAAGATCTGCAGAAAGTCTAGCAATAATAAGACTTTTTGTCTTATAACTTCATTATATAAATATAAGTTTAAATAATTTCATTTCACCCTAAAAGCAAGAACCAAGTAAAAAAAAAAAAAAAAAAACTATTTCTCCAAAGTTTAGTAAGTTATATACAATTTTCATATAGAAAGCCAAAAAGTAACTTTATTAGGAACATCTATAGTACAGCAAAACTGACCATTGTTTGTCATTAAAATAGCTTTTTTCCCCCATGGGTAAAAGGCACAAAGATCTGCAGAAGATGCAACACAGTGTTGCTGACTTGTTTCAAAATCTAGTGTAGTCTACATTTTCTAAAAGCCTTCCCATCTTATCTCACAGATGATCAACTGGGTTGATAACAAGTGATTGGTGGTGCCGCTACACTACATGAATTCACTATTGTTTCCTGAACAACTCCAAGACTATCCTAGCCTTGTACCATGTAATATTACAGGTAAAATTCCGTTACAACGAACTCCCAGGGACCTAAAAAATATTTTGTTGTAATGAAAATTTTGTTGTAATGAGATTCTGTATTTGTTACTATAATGCTTTCTTTAACTTGCGCCAAGGCATTTGCAATCATTTCAATAGCTTCTTTCGCGTTAATTTTAATCTCTTCCTGCCTACAAGTTATGCTGATGAGAATTTTTCTCAGCATTTCCTTGCAATAATACACTATCAGGGTGTGAATGATGCCCAAATCCAATGGCTGAAGCACTGCTGTGCAATTAGGTGGGAGGAATTCAATGCAAACATTATCTAAATGTGGAAGAATGTTGTGGGCAGCACAGGAGCCGAATCATCCTTTTCTTCTTCATATTGTGAGGTTTCTGAACTCTTTTGAAATTCTTGCTACAGATGTGTTTGAAACGCTGTTAGAAGAAGACCTAAAGAAAGCGGATGTCATGTCAATAGCTGTAAACGAGCCCACAGGCAAAACTGATGAGACACAATTGCGCATTTACAGTACAGCGATCCCTCGCTATATCACGATTGGACTTTCACGGCTTCACTCCATCGCGGATTTTAAATGTAAGCGTATCTACATATATATAACGGATTTTTCGCTGGTTTGCGGATTTCTGCGGACAATGGGTCTTTTAATTTATGGTACATGCTTCCTCAGTTTGTTTGCCCAGTTGATTTCATACAAGGGATGCTACTGGCGGATGGCTTAGAAGCTACCCAATTAGAGCATGTATTACGTATTAACTAAAACTCCTCAATGATATACGATATGCTTCCTGCGCTGTGCTTGATTGTTTGCTTTTCTCTGTCTCTCTCACTCTCTGACATTCTCTGCGCCTGACGGAGGGGGTGTGAGCGGAGGGGCTGTTTGCACAGAGGCTGTTTGCCTAGAGGATACGGACATACTTAAAAGCCCAAAAGCATGTATTGATTTTTTGCTTTTCTCTCACGTGCTCTCTCTCTCTCTGACATTCTCTGCTCCTGACACGCATTCCTTTGAAGAGAATATATATTTGCATTCTTTTAATTATGAGAAAGAACTGTCATCTCTGTCTTATCATGGAGCACAGTTTAAACTTTTGACTAAAGGGTGTTATTTCATGTCTAGAGGGCTCTAATAATGTTAACAGTGTGGGAGAGTTTATAAGGGCTTAAAATATATAAAAATAACCATACAAACATATGGTTTCTACTTCGCGGATTTTCATCTATCGCAGGGGGTTCTGGAACGCAACCCCGCGATTGAGGAGGGATTACTGTATATCCATTCTTTTGACGGCAAATGGTTGAGAGGAACTACTGAGGTAGTCTGAGAAACTTCCAGCTCTTTTCAAAGACAATGCTCTGGAAATGAAGCATGTGTGCATGCTTGTGACAGATGGGGCTCTAATCATGGCAGGAAAAGTGAGTGATTTGGTAACACATTGGTCCACTGTTGCACTTCAGATGACATCCTTACACTGCACTGTGTATCAGACGGTGATGTGTGCAAAATAATAATGGACAGCATGATGGCTACAATTAATTTTATTCACTCCACATCAAACCTCCAACACTGTTATTCAACATGTTCTTATTAGAAATGTCTGCCGAGTACGACAACCTGCTTTTGCACAATGACATCAGGTGGCTGTCCAAAGGCAAAGCACTGAAGAGATTCTGTGATCTCAAAGAGGAGATCATAACTTTCCTCTGCAGCAGAAAGCAAAAAAAGGGGATAAACACACTTGAATTGCATACTGGACAACAACTTCATGGCCGATGGATGTCTACTTTCTGATCGATATATTCAAACACCTGATTGACCTAAATGTGGGACTACAAGGCAGAGACAAAACTTGTCAAACTTGTGGAACAGATGCACACATTCTAAGTCAAAATGGACTTTTTCGTGACTGACTTGAGCACAGGCTGAATGTCGCATTTTGCAATGCTCCGCAAATGAAGTTCATCTCCAGCACAAATCATGGATGTGATGACAGATTTCTTTGTAAAGCTAAAAAAGAAATTTGCTGGTCGACTACATGGATTTGCTCTGTCTACAGAGATGATGAGCAGAGTGGTCTGTTCCATTGATGATGGGAAATTCATACTTGAACTTGTTGACATGCAGTCATCTGTAACCATGGCATATGAGCTTTGAACTTACAGGCCTGTAAAGTTTTGGACTGATCAGTTCCCTAATGTTAGGAAAGTGGCAATCATCGTGCTTAGTATGTTTGGATCATCATACATGTGTGAATCAAGCTTTTCACATATGAACTGAGAAAAAAAAAATGTGATTCTCATTGCTCCCTAACTGACAGTACTCTTCACCAATGCCTTCAGACTGCATTGCCATCTTACAAGCCAAAAGACACTGCTCTTGTTCAAAAAAGGAAATGTCACTTCTCCCGCTAAGAAAGTCAGCAAGGTAACTGCAGACTACATTTCAACATAATGAGGGATGGGCAAAAAAGCCATTCCTAATCACATATACTGATTTAAAATGAATCTATGTTCACTTGGTGCGCAGTACACATATTCATGTGTGTTACTTACTATTAAAACTTATGTGTTTCTTATTCTGGGAAAAGCACTTTGTGATGTGCCTGGGTCATACAGTGGAAATAAAGTCTACACATCCCTGCTAAAATCACAGATTTTGTGTAATAAAAAAAATAAACCAAGATAGATCCCGTCAGAACTTATTCCTTCATCCAAAAACCTGGTTGCATTAGTGTGTACACCCCTTAAACTAATACTTAGTTGAAGCACCTTTCGATTTTATTACTACACTCAGTCTTTTTTGGGTAAGAGTCTGTATGACACATCTGGACTTGCCAATTTTTGTCTAATCCTCCTCACAAAAAACATCCACATCTGTCAAAGTACAAGGGCATCTCCTGTGCAAAGCTCTTTTCAGGTCACCCCACAGATTTTTCAATTGGATTAAGGTCTGGGCTCTGGCTGGGCCATTCCAGAACATTGGTCCTCATTGGTTGAAGTTATTACTTTGTTGATTTTGATGTATGGTTTGGGTTATTGTCATGTTGAAAGGTGAAGTTCCTCATCATCTTCGGCTTCCTAGCAGATGATGATGGTTTTGTACCAAAATAGACCGATACTTGGAGCTATTCATGATTCCACTGACCTTCACTAAAGCACCAGTTCCAGCTGAAGAAAAATAACTCCAAGGCATGATGCTGCCTTCACCATGTTTCACTGTGGGTATGGAGTTCTATTCTGTTATTTTTGCACCAAACATACATTTTGTAATTATGGCCAAATAACGATATGGCAATGTTTATCGGAGCTTGGATGCTTATCTTTGTGAGAAAAAGCTTCTGTCTTGCCACCCTACCCCAAAACCCAGTCATATGAAGAATATGACCGATTGTTACCACATGTAGGGAGTAACCAGTACTTGCCCAGAAATCCTGCTGCTCCTTTAACGAGGTACACAATCACAATACTGTACAAGGTCAATCTGCAATCAGTATATGGTTTAGGATTAGTGATACAGTGCTGTCAAAAATACTTGCACTTCCCGATTTCCTTTATTACTGCAAATTTTTTACACTGATGTGTTCAATTAGTTGACCCAATTTATTCCTTTAACTGAGTTGATTTAACTTGAGACAGTTTTGATTAATTGAAATTCCTTGTAAATTTTTACATTTGTTTTTACTGCAAAGCATAATGTCAAAAGAGAATGCAATATGATGTTACACACGAGTAAGAAAGAATGCAGGCTTTTTCCTTAATCTATTGCAATTTTCCCAGTGCTCATAATGAGCTGTTGCTTATACCAGTTTATATGCTGGAGGTCTTAAATATATGCTTTTCCTGAGTACTACGGAATCCTCACTAATGCTAAAACCTTAATCTCAAATCTTAGAATATTATGCTTTGACTTCAAGCTGACAACATTTTTTTAAAAGCTAAAAAGTATTCATATTATCAGTGTCAGGTCACTGACCTATTTCACATATTTGCCTAACCCAAATGAGAGTTCATGCAGCATTTCATTGTTTGCATGTAACATTATATATTATTATCCTACCTCCTTTGTCCAGATTTAAATTGTTGGTTTTCTTATTAAGTTGCTTATGAATGTCTTCACTGCTTCCAATATTCTTATTTATGCCCTCATCTTCCAAAGGGATTACAAGCAACTAAAATGAATAAAATCCTTTTGTTAGGCATCATGTATATCAAATGAACGCTATGAAAACATCAGGAATAATTAAACAAATAATTCAGCTTGAAAAGCCCTACAGAAGCGAATTATCACCTCTTGTTTCATTTTTACAAAAAAAGTGCCTCATTTTACAGTTATGATTAGGGCTGGGTATTAGCACTGGTATCCCAATTCAATTTGATTTTTACTCTATTGTATTAGGATACACTGATATACCTGAAGTGGTGACTTTTTTTTCATTTTTTTTTTTTTTTTTTTAAAGAGATTAACCATGTATGGAGAACATTGATGTAATATAATAAATTTCAGAAAAATGTTATTGGAAGGCTATCTACACAGTTACTTCAAGTATTGCATCATAAATGTCATTCCATGCTTATGCATATTTCATGATTAGTAATAAACAGAATTTGCAAGATGTGGAACAAAATATCATTGTTAAAAAAAATTCACAGCACTATCAAAATTTACCATAATTTAACTAACATATGCATCACCACATTATTTTAGGTCTCAGGTCTTTATTAGGCTGTTAGGGCTACGGCTCCTTCATACTCATCATTAGGAAACCTTAAATGATGCAAATTGCAAAGCTGTATCAATTCTCTGAGTCCTCAAACCTTGTTCTAACAATCAGCAGCCATAGACTCCTCTAAGCAGCTGCCTAACGCTCTAAAAAATAGGAACAGGATAATCATTACGAGAGCCCTACAAATTGACCGCCAGCAGGCCACTGGTGTGAACGTCTCTGAACAAACAATCAGAGACAGACTTCATGAGGTCGGCCTGAGGGTCCAACATCCTCTAGTGGGCCCTGTGATCACTGCCTAGCATCGTGGAACTCGACTGGCATTTGCCATAGAACACCATACTTGGCAGGTCCACTACTGGCACCCTGTGCTTTTCAAAGATGAGAGCAGGTTCACCCTGAGCACATGAGACAGACGTGAAAGGGTCTGGAGAAGCCATGGAGAACACTATGCTGCCTGGAACATCGTTCAGCATGACCGGTTTGGTAGTGGGTCAGTGATGGTCTGTGCAGTCATGTCCATGGAGTGACGCACAGACCTCTACAGGCTAGACACCGGCACCATGACTGCCATTAGGTATCGGGATGAAATCCTTGGACACATTTTTAGACACTATGCTGGTGCAGTGGGTCCTGGGTTCCTTCTGGTGCACAACAATACCCGGCCTCATGTGGCGAGAGTATGTAGGCAGTTGCTGGAGGATGAAGGAATTGATACCATTGACTGGTCCCCAAGCTCGCCTGATCTAAATCCAATAGAACACCTCTGGGACATTATGTTTCAGTCCATCCAATGTAGCCAGGTTGCAACTCAGACTGTCCAGAAGCTCAGTGAAGTCATGGTCCAGATCTGGGAGGAGATCCCCTAGGACACAATCTGTTGTGTCATTAGGAGCATGTCCTGATGTTGTCAGGCGTGCATACAAGCACGTGGGGACCATACAAACTAGCGGGTATGATTTTGAGTTGCTGCAATGAAATTTCGGCAAAATGGACTAGCCTGCTGCATCAGTTTTTCACTTTGATTTTCGGAGTATATTTGAATTCAGCCATCTGTAGGTTGATAATTATCATTTCCATCAAATGATGTGGCTACCGTCCTTTCATTCCTAATACATTACCCACTCCACATCAGTATAGATATCCGGCATGATTTTTTTTTCCACATTGAGATCTGATGTGTTTTCAAAGTTTTCCTTCAATTATTTTGAGCAGTTACACAAGCTGTGTAAGCCCTTGCTGTAAAAAGCCCAGGGTCCTTGAAAATATTGAAATCATCAGGAAAAAAAACAACAAAAAACCAAAATGTAGAGATGTCAGGTAATTGAAAGGAACTACTCTTGGCGACTCTCTCCTAGGAGGATTCGATTTGCTGATGTGCTTGCCTCAAATCTGTATTAGCAGCTAAGTCTTTCTTCTGAGGTTTCATTTTGCTGATGTGGCTGGCCTTGCATCTGTCATTAGCGGCTAAGCAAGTTTATTTACTCGGTGGTGGAGCCCTTACCCCGACTCCATCTCTCACATCTGGGCTGCACAGACATACCACACACACACACTTCCACATGTAGACATTTATATATAAGATGTATAAAACAACATGCATATTTGAATCATATACTCCACATTACAGCACTATACTTATTGTGAAATATTTATTTTTTGTTTTTTGAGTAGAAAGAATACGCTTTTATAGAACTCATCTTTGGTCATTTGCAGTATTTAATTTCATGCTGCTTCTTCTCCGTTAGTTTTGTCAGGTTGCCTCTTATTATACTATCATCATAATTGAAGGTTTAAAAAACATTTTTCATTTGAATGGTTGCATAAATAAGCAAAACTTTCGCTACTGGGCTGAAACCAAACCTCGTGAACTTCATCAGAGACCCCTGCACAGTGTGTGTAACAGTTTGGTGTGCCTTTGCAGAATTTGGCATTGTAGGTCCTTACATTTGTGGTTGGGTTAATGGATGAGCAACGGTCACCATCAATTCAGAACATTACATTTAAATGCAGGACAACTTTTTGCAGCCCCAACTGGGAAAAATTGATGTGGTAAATACCTGGTTTCAATAGTATGGAGCAACAGCTCATATGGCACGGAGATCCTTGTAAGTTTTGCAGGAGATGTTTCCAGGGAAGCTGATCTCCCCGCATGGTGATGTCAGGTGGCCTTCATGTTCGCCTGATCTCGCTCTGTGTGATTTCTTCTTATGGGGCTATCTGAAGTCAAAGGTATACACATACCTATCTCGAAAACTTGAAGCTCTCAGACATTATTCGCCAATGAATCATGTGAGCATTCAAAAATCATCTTAAAGAGTGTGTCACTAATGAAGGCCACCACCTTGAAGACATCATTTTTAAAAATCTATTTTGTATACCCTTTCTTGTGT